>NW_022436978.1:17985564-18084365 GCF_009761245.1 Sapajus apella
TGGCTTTTCTTTGTTCATTTGCGAGGTGATTGCTCTAGAACACCTCTACTATGTCCTGCCTTTGTGTCACCTATTCTGTTCAGGTAGAAAACCCGCTTTCCATCTTTTGACATTTCAATTTCAGTTTCTTCAGAAATTCAAAACACAACCTTTGCTTGAATGTATGAGTGCTAATAATTGTAAATATCTGGAATTTGGTCTTTGTGTTATTGTTTATGCAAGATTTTTCTTCTTGGTCACTTGGCGAGCCGGAGACCCCGGGCCAGCGATGCTCCAGGGTCGGCCATACTACTGAGCCCCAGCTCACGGGTGTTATAGCTTGTACCCACATCTGCCAGTTCCACATGGCAGTGTGGAAAACCAATTAGGAAAGGGTAGGTAAAATAGGTGAAGGGTGGGGATCCATCACAGGAAGGTGGGACAAATGGGAAGACAAGTTCTCAATCCAGTCTGAGGATTTAACTTGTAGCTTGGCTTTCAGGCTTTACGCTGTCTTGGGCTTGGAGGTGGGGTTTCACCAGGGACCCACCCCTATCTGCCTAGGCGTTTGGCTGCCACCTGCTGCACTCATTATCAGTTATAAAGATGATAGCCACACACCATAACAGCCAGCCCCTTCTCCTATTTCTTATGTGATATGGGTTGTTATGGGGATGGGGTAGTCTGAGGAGATGAAGCTGGAGACGTTAGTGGGTGAGGTATTAGCTATAAAGTTTGGGAATGTTGCCTTTTTAAAATCAAACTTTGGGCGGGGTTTTACCACATTGGCCAGGCTGGTCTCAAACTCCTGACCTCAAGTGATTTGCCCACCTCGGCCTCCCAAATGCTGGGATTATAGACGTGAGCCACCACACCTGGCCTGCTTTAGGCTTTTGGAGCCATAGTGTGTCTACCTCAACTACTGAACTCTGCTGTTGTGGCTCAGAAGCAACCACAGACAATACTTAAGTGACATGGCTGTGTTCCAATTAAACTTTATTTAGAAAGATGAGAGTGGAGTGGATTTGGCAGATGGATGGTGGTTTGTTGGCCTGTGGTCTAGATTAATGGTTCTCATATGTCAGCACACAATAGAATCAGTTGGAGGACTTTCTGGACACACATTTCTGGTCCCACCCTGAGATTTCTGATTCAGTAAGTCTAGGGGTAGGGCCAAATAGTTGCATTTCAAACAAATTCCCCAGACCAGCTGATGCTGACGAAAGGACTTGTGTAAACTCACAAGCTGGTAAAGGAAAAACTTAGGGCTTGATTAGGATTTAGATTTTCTGGCCCCTGGCTCAGTGCTGTTCCACCACATCATGCTGTTTTCAGATGATGTAATGGTGGTTAGCTCCATGATACTAACTAGTATATTTATGTCTGTTTTTCTTGATTCATCAACTTTAGACAGTATATTGTGTTTCTTTCCTGTGAAAAATGAGTTTTGCATATTATGATGCTTTCTTTCTCCTCACTCCCTCTCACTATCTAATTTTTCTTAGTTATATTTTTATTTTTAGATCACCTACTGATCATCTAAATTGAAACAACATACTTCTTTTTGGTGCTGCAGCTACCTTAGATAGTATCTGTTGATTTTCTACCACATATTTCCATCTTTCTTTGTGCCCATCCTTCATGTTCTTCTATCTGTATGATGCTGCGAAGATTTAAAATGTATTTACATTTATTCTACAAGTAGATTTTTTTTTTCTCTGACTATAGGTTGATTTTAAGTAATAGAAATCAGGAGGCCAGGCACAGTGGCTCACACCTTTAATTTTGCACTTTGGGAGGCCAAGGCAGCTAAATCACCTGAGGTCAGGAGTTTGAGACCAGCCCGGCCAACATGGTGAAACCCCGTCTCTGCTAAAAATACACACACACACACAACGAGGCATGGTGGCAGGCACCTGTAATCCCCAGCAACTTGGGAGGCTGAGGCAGGAGAATTGCTTGAACCCAGGAGGCAGGCGTTGCAGTGAGCCGAGACTGCACCATTGCACTCCAGCCTGGGCAACAAGAAAGAAACTTTGTCTAAAAAAAAAAAAAAAAGAAAAGAAAAATCAGTAAAATGCCTTTATATGCATTCTGTGATATACATTATACAGATTGGACCTCTCAAGTGGCAAATGTAACCCTATGTCATTAAACCTGTGTCACTGAAAGGAGGAGCTACAAAAGCTAACGTAAAATGGGTCCCCTCTTCTCACACCCCATCAGTTACTCAAAATCATGCCATAATTTAATTCATTTCAGATAATGACTTTTTTATGTGCATCTTCACCTGCCATTTCTAATTGCCCTTCTTTTTCTCTTATTTGCAGAAGTGGCATACATCTTTATTGCATTGTTAATATCGCGCAGATTCTTTATTATAGAGTGTGTAATACGTACACTTGCTTCTTGAAGATATTCTTTTGAGGCTTCCTGGTCTGCTTTTATAATTCAGGGTTGTTGCTTGCTGTCTACGTTTGCTGCAAGCTATCAACCTGGGACTGTGTTTCATTGTGTCTCTGGGAAATTCCCTTCGATTTTGGATTTCATTTTCACTGAAACTCTTAAAAATTATTTTTTCTTCCAAAAGCATGTATGATAAATAAATCTTAACAGGACCTTGAACATTTGAAAATGGCTATATTTGTCCTCATACTTGATTAGTAGTTTGTCCGGGAATGGATTTTTTTATGATTGATCCGTTGATTTGTAGCATGTGGTGTTACTGATGTGCTAATCCTTCTCACAAAGGTCTGTCTCATTTCTTTACAGGTAAACTGTTTATCTCTCCTCACAGGAAACTTTTAGGGTTTTTTTGTTATGTGTTCTAGGTTTAAAATTTCCCATCTTTTTCTTTCTTTCTTCTGGGTCTTCAAATCTGAGTGAAGTCTTTCTTAGGCTTAGAATTCTTTTTGCTGTTGTTTCTTTGAGTATTTCTTCCCTCCAACTCTGTTTTCTGTTTCTATTTTTCATCTCTTTATCACTTTACTTTTTACTCGTATATATGTACTAAATTGTCTAACCATGTTTTTGCTTTTTTCTTCTATTGAGTTTTTGATTTTTATTTTTCTCTCAGTTTTTAAGAATTCTTTATGTAATTGGTATGTTAGCCCTTTATCTGTGATGTATATTGCATATATTTTTCTCTCACTTTTTAGTTTGTCCTTTGCCTTTGCTTAGGATGTTTTTTGTCATGAAAAATTTTTATGTCATTAAACGTACTGATTTTCTTTTATTGTATCTGAGTTTTGAGTCATTGTTAGAAAGCTTTCCTAAATCTAGGTTATAGAGTAATCCATCCAGGCTTTCTTGTAGTAAAGTATGCTTTCTGTTTCCACAGTCAGCTCTGATGAGATTGTTTATTTTTGCGGCTGGTATGAAGTATAGAACCAAGTTTATCTTTCTCTAAATGGCTATTCAGTTATCTGAGCACCATTAATTTTAAAAGTCCATATTAGCCTGAGTGACTTGAGAATTAATTGATGTGTTCGTCTGTTTGTAAATGAGCAACAAACTTTTAATGATAGAGAATTCAGGTTGTTTAATATCTGGTGAGATCAGTCACTTCTCCCATCCCTTAAGCTTTGCCTTCTTTTCTAGTGTTTTCCTAACTGTTCTTTCCTGTTTTCTGTCTGTCTGTCTAGCTTCATAAAAAAAAAAGAAAAGAAAAAAGCTTGTTGATCTTGTCATGGGACTGTGTTAAATTTATAAATCAATGTAGGGAAAAGTGAAATTTTTCTTGTGTTAAAATCATCCTATCAAGAAGTGTCTTTCTATTCAAGTCCACTTTTATGTCTTTCAGGAACGTTTACAATTTTTTTCTGGTATAGTTTTGTACTTTTATTGGTAAGTGTTTGATCTCTTGTTGCCGTTGTAAATGGGATCTATCCACTATTAATCCTTTAGTAATTTTACTTTTTGTACTACCTTTATTAAGTTTAGATATCAATGTTACACTTGCTTTATAAATAGTATTTTAAAGTCTTCTTTTATTTTTTAAAGCTCTGAAATAATTTTTGTGGCATTGAGACCATATATATATAGTCATTGATTTTGTAGAATTCCCCTCTGAAACCATTTAGGCCTTGATAACTTTCTCTTTCCTTTAAACTGGTCCTGTTTAAGTTTTATATTTCTGATGAGGTTATTTTAAGTAACCTCATTAAGTTAATTTAAGTAATCTGTATTTTACTTAAATTAATTTAAGTAACCTGTATTTTCCTAGGAAATTATTTATATCTAAGTTTTCAAATTTATTTGCATAGGGGAGTGCAAAGTTGTTTCTTAGGGATTTTTAGTTTTTGTTTCAGTTCCTTTCGCCATTTCTTATTTTGTGTACCCTTCCTCTCCTTCTCGTTTTTCTTCTTAAGTTAGCTAGTGGGTGATTTAAAATTATTTTGTTAATTTTAAAAGTGGGACTTTGATTTACTAATTAGATCTATCTTTTTTCCATTCTTTATTCATTTCTGCCTTTATCATTAGTATGTCTTCCTTGCTCTTCCTTTTGGTTTGCTTCATTTTCTCTCATTTTTTGAGTTGATAATTTATTTTCATTCATTTATCTTGATGATTTAAATGTTTAAGTCTATGAATTTTCTCCAATGACTGCTTTAAGCAAACCCATAAATTCTGATATGTAGTGTTTTGTTTGTCATTACATTTTAGAAATTCGGAAATTTTGCTTTACATTTTCCCTTTACCAAAGAGTTATTAATAGTAAATTTTTAAAATTTTCAAGTGTTTTCTTTACATTGTGATCAATTTCTGTGGATGTTCCATGCGTACTTTAGAAGATGGTGAATCCTCTTTATCAAAATGTGAAGCTTAAGACATAGTCATTGCATCTTCCTTATTGATTATGTTGCGTAGGTCTTTTATAATTTTATTGATATGTCGTCTGTTTGCTCTGTCTTGTGTTGAAAATAGTATATTAAAGTCTCCTATTTAAAGTGTATTTCTGCGGCGTGGGAGCTGAGGTTCAAGTCATGCGTGGGTCCTCGGCAGTGGGTGAAGCGCGGCGCTGGGCTCCCGCCTCCGGGAAGTCCTGGCGAGGATGAGCCAGGGGGCCGGCGTGGAGGCCGGGGAGCGACTGAGGCCTGGGCCCGAGCGGGGCTCCTCGGCGTGGGGGGCCTCGGCCTGAGAGGCACCCGCAGGAGCGGACCTGGAGCTGCGGGGGCCGGAGCAGTTCCTGACCCCCTGCCCGGGCGACCACAGCGGGGCGCAGGGGCTGCACCTGGAGAGCGCGCACAGGCGGTGACCCTCGCGAGGATATGCAGAGACCGCGTGGGGGCCGAGACAGCAGAGACCGCGTGGGGGGCCGAGACAGCGTGGGGGGCCGAGAGAACAGAGACCGCGTGGGGGGCCAAGACAGCGTGGGAGAGAGCAGAGACCATGTGGGGGGCCGAGAGAGCAGAGACCGGTGGGGGGCTGAGACAGCAGAGCCTCACAGCCCCAGTCAAGAGGCCCCAAGTGCCCTGGTGGCACAAGGAGGGAAGCTGTGGGTGCCAGTGTCCAGAGCTGCCAGGGGGACCTGAGCCCCCGAGGCCCAGCTGCAGGAGAAATTTGAGAACCTAGAAGACTGCGTTCATCTGTGTCCCCTGAGAACACCCACCCTCAGGTGCTGCTTCCTGACCAGGCCCGAGGGCAGGTGCCCTGGAGTCCTGAGCTGGGAAGACCTCGTGAGCGGCTGCAAGGGGACTGGGTGGAAGGGAGTGGTCCTCCACAGGAGCCTCAAGTGACAGAGAACTGGGGTGACCGAAGGAACTGCAGCCAAAGAAACTCCACGTATGCCCCTTGTGTGGCAAAAATTTCTCTAACAACTCGAACTTAATTAGGCACCAGAGAATCCATGCAGCAGAAAGACCATGTCTGGGTGTGGACTGCAGTGAAATCTTTGGTGGGAGCTCACGTTTCCTGTCACTACGCAGAGCACACGTGGGAGAAGAGGCCCACGGGTGCCTCGAATGTGGGAAGTGGGAAGTGCTTTAGTCGGAACACCCATCTGACTTGCCATCAGTGTACCCACACGGGCGAGAAGCACTGTCAGTGTAACATAGGTGAAAAATGTTTCTCCTACAACTCCAACCTCCACAGGCACCAGAGAACGCACATGGGGGAGAAGCCCTCCAGGTGCCCCGAGTGTGGGGAGATCTTTGCTCACAGGTCCAACCTCCTTCAGCACCAGAGAATTCACACTGGACGGCGACCTTATAAGTGTCACCAGCGTGGGAAAAGTTTCTCTCGGAGTTCACATCTCGTCATTCATGAAAGAACTCATGAGAGAAAGAGACTTTACCCCTTCACTGAGTGTGGGGAAGCCATGACTGACAGCACCCCCTTTCTTACAAACCACAGAGCCCACAAGGGGGAGAAGAAGCTCTTTGAATGTTTGACTTGTGGGAAAAGCTTCCGGCAGGGCATGGACCTCACCAGACATCAGAGAACACACACAGGAGAGAAACCATATAAATGTACCCTTTGTGGGGAAAACTTCTCTCATAGATCCAACTTAATCAGGCACCAGAGAATACACACAGGAGAAAAACCCTATACCCCTATACCTGTCATGAATGCGGAGAGTTTCTCCCACAGCTCCAATTGGATTCGCCACCTGAGAACACATACAGGAGACAGACCCTATAAATGTTCTGAATGTGGAGAAAGCTCTCAGTTTCCATCTTATGAGCCATCAGAGAACTCACGGGTTAATAAAAGTGGGGTTTCTCTTTGCCTCAGGTGAGGTGGCATATTCACAGGAGCCTGTTGGCAAGAGCTGGTATTCCCCACCCAGCTGACCAAATGACCCCTGCATTCTTCAGGTAATGGGGACTCATGGTAAGGGAGGTGCAGAGGCAGCAGAGGATTGGCATAAAACTGAAAAGGAGTTCTGTCTGTATGAGAAAGGATGGCAAGTCTCCGAGGTAATCTCAGGGTGGGATCCTCTAAGTCCACTCTGCCCCAGGGTACTCCTACCCTCAATGTTTTTAGCCAATATGTGATTTGAGTGCCTGACTGTCCAGTACTCTAACAACTTTGGGAATTCATGTGATGTTTTCGACACTTCTTCCTCACTTGGGACATTCAGCAGGAGCATTTGGGGTTCTGGGGCACCTGAGACCAGGCCAAGTCCCCTGAGGAATCAGCTGAAGGTCAACAAAAGACTGGTTGTGAGTTGCAGCTGTCCTGATGGCCTCAGTTGGGAAGTCATGGGCAATCCAGATCAAGCCATCATGTGCCCCACGATGGCCTAACAGGAGTATCCTTGGCAGATCACACATGTAAATGTGGGCTCAGACATAAAGGAACCAGGGACCCAAGGGCAATAATAAGGTGGAATTTGCAGGTCAGCCCAATTCCAATAATGAGGTGGAATTGGCAGAGGAAGTGAGGGTCTGATTACCCTTTGTGGAGAATGAGATTCCCCTGACCTGCATGAGAACAATAAACAGCTCCGGAGTCTTGTTCCTGACTCCAAAGAACAAGAGAGTTCCAAGAAAGCGGGAAACTGAAAATGTGGATCCTAGGGGGAAATTAAGGATTGTCTTTACCTGTTGAAAATATGTTTGGATGGGAATAAATATCTTCAGGAAGCATTTAAAAAATGCGTATTTCTTTCTATCTGCTTTTGAGACGGTCTTGCCCTGTCACCCAGGCTGGAGTGCAGTGGCGCGATCATGGCTCACTATAGCCTCGACCTTCCCAAGCTCAGGTGATTCTCTTTAGCCTCCTGAATAGCTGGGTCTACAGACATGCACCACCATGCCTGGCTAATTATTTACTTTTTTTGTAGAGATGGGGTCTTCCTATGTTGCCCAGGCTGGTCTCAAACACCTGGGCTTAAGCAATCCTCCTGTCTCAGCCTCCCAAAGAATGGGGATGACAGGCACAAGCCATCACGCCCAGCCCACTTCCTTTGTAGGAATTGGTTTATTTCATAGGACCTTGGTATAGTAGGGAAATTAATAATTTCTGCTCTGGGTCTTCCTCTTATAGACCGCATGTACAGATGGTCCCTGCTTTATGATGATTCAATCTGTGATTTTTAAATTTTATGATGGTACCCATACAACCATTCTGTTTTCTGCTGTCAGTACAGTATTTAATAAATTACATGAGATATTCATTACTTTATTATAAAATAAGCTTTTGTGTTAGATGATTTTGCTCAACTGTAGGCTGATGTAAGTGTTCTTAACACATTTAAGGTAGGCTAGGGTAACTTATGATGTTCAGTAGGTCAGGTGTATTAAATGCATTTTTGACTTAGATTATTTTCAGCTTAAGATGATTTTGTCAAGATGTAACCCCATTGTAAGTCAAGAAGCATCTGTAGTTGGTTCTTTCTTTGTGAGTTAAATTGAAAATCTTTTTCTTAGAAAAGTGAATTAAGCCCATTCATGTATATTGATATGACTGATATGTTGGGTGTCAATTTTGTCATTATTTTGTGTTATAACTGCTAGATGGATTATATTTACTATGTTTTTACACATGTCTTTTTCTTTGCTGTTTAGTTTTAACTTCTTTTGGTATTTCAGAAGATTTGGAATTTTGTCCTTGTATTTATACCTTTTAAAAATGTTCTTAGTTTCTATTTTTAATTGTAATCTTTTGCTGTCTAGTTTGTCGGTTTTTTTTTTTTTTTTTGAGACGGAGTTTCACTCATGTTACCCAGGCTGGAGTGCAATGGCGCAATCTCGGCTCACCGCAACCTCCGCCTCCTGGGTTCAGGCAATTCTCCTGCCTCAGCCTCCTGAGTAGCTGGGATTACAGGCACGCACCACCATGCCCAGCTAATTTTTTGTAGTTTTAGTAGAGACGGGGTTTCACCATGTTGACCAGGATGGTCTCGATCTCTTGACCTCGTGATCCACCCGCCTCGGCCTCCCAAAGTGCTGGGATTACAGGCTTGAGCCACTGCGCCCAGCCGTTTGTCGGTTTTTAATAATATTCTCTGACTCCTGCCTATTGCCTATACATGAGTCAATGAGCTTATTCTTTTCTCTTCTCCCATCTTTCCTTCTTCCATTTTTAAACTTGCATTATTGTATATATTTTTATTCTACCCTGTTTGATATTAGACCTACCATTAAATATGTTAGATATATCCTTTTGCCGAAGTTCCCTTATCTTTGATTGAATGAAGATCAACCTCTACTAGATTCTTCAAGAAGGGCTTATAGCTACAAAATTTTCTGAGTTTTTGCATGTTCATAACTGTTTTTTTATTGCTTCATACTTGAAGGCAAGCTTGTCTTGATAAAAAATTCTTGGTTCACAGTTTTTGCTCATGAGTTGTCCTGGAATGCTATTAAATTCTTGCCATGAATTCTATGTTGCCTTTGAGAATTGTGATTGCTGCCTGATTCTCTTATTCTGTTAAATTGTCTCATTTTTGCCTGAAGGTGTTAAGAATTTTTATTTTATCTTTAAAGCCAAGCAGTTCACTAAAATATGTGTCACGGTTTATTAGTTCAGGTAGATTTTTCCAGGTTCCTGCTGGGCCCTTTCAGGTATTGTAGATTTTTTTTTTTTTTTGAAAATTTCTTGGATTATATTACTTATATTTAAAATATTATTTCTGCTGTTTGTTTTCAGTTTTTATAGAGACTCCAGTTGTAAGCATATTGCTTCTCTTCTGTCAGGCTTCTGTTTCATCCACTTTGTTTCTGACCCTTTTCACTTAAAATTTTTTTTTTTTTCATTTTCATTTTTTTTTTTTTTTTTTTTTTTTGAAGATGGGGTTTCACCTTGTTGGTCAGGCTGGTCTTGAACTCCAGACCTCAGGTGATCCACCCGCCTTGGCCTCCAAAGTGCTTGGATTACAGGCGTGAGTCACCATGCCCGGCCTTCATTTTCATTCTCTTGTTTGTTTTCTTGATGTTGTTCACTGCCTCTTATTAAATTTTTTGTTCAAATAGGATATCCTTTGGGTATCTTGTAATTTAGACTCCTTTTCTCATATGAGGTTGTCTTTTCCTTTTATTTTCTGTCTTCAGTTAACTCTGATTTCATTTCTTCCATTTTTAAATATTAAGAAGTTTACTTCTGTTCTTGTTTTTTGAGTTTCTTATTTAAAGTGCCACCCACTCCCCCTACTTCCAAGTGTTTGTTTGAAGACATGTAATTCAATTTGGAAAGCTATGTTTTTTTTTTGTTTTTTTTTTCTGCTTAATGACTAATTTTTTGGAGCAATTTCATTATCCAAAAAATTATTTAAAGATATGTTTTATTTCTAGAGCAGTGTTCAGCAAAATTGAATGGAAAGTACAGAGAGTTCCCGTATACCCCTGACCCACACACATGTGCAATCTTCCTCACCATCAACATTCCCCACCAGAGCAATACGTTTGTCACAGTTGATGAAGCTGCACTGACACATCATTGTTACCCAAAGTCTATCATTTACACATGGTTCACTCTTGGTATAATACATGCTGTGAATTTTGACAAATGTGCAATGACATGTATCTACCATTGTAGTAACATACAGAATTGTTCTGTCCTAAAAATCGCCTGTGCCCCACCTATTCATCTCCCCATCCCAGACCCTAGCAATCACTGATCCTTTTACTGCTTCCATAGTTTTGCCTTTTCCAGAATGTCTTACAGTTGGACTTATGCAATATGCAGACTTTTCAGATTGGCATCTTTCACCTAGTAATATGTATTTAAGTTTTTCCATGTCTTCTCATGGCTTAAAGCTCATTTCTCTTTAGTGCTAAATAATATTCCAGTGTCTGGGTATGTCAAAGTCTGTTTTTACATTCATCTGCATCATGGTTATTTTCAGGTTTTGGCAATTATGAATAAAGCTTTTATAAACATCTGTGTGCAGGTTTTTGTGTAGATACATATTTCTGGCTCATTTGGGTAAATACTAAAGAACAAAATTAATGGATCCTATGGTAAGAGTAGTAAGAAACTGCCCAGCTGTCTTCTAAAGTAACCGTGCCATTTTGCATCCCTACCAGAAGTGAATGAGAGTCCCTGTTGCTCTTTGCCAGCATTTGGTATATTGTCAATGTTTAGGATTTTGATCATTCTAATAAATATATGGTAGTATCTCATTGTTTTAATTTGTAGTTCCCCAATGACATACCATGTCGAACATCTTTTCATCTGTTTGTCGTCTGTCAATCTTCTTTAGTGAGCTGTCTATTCAGGTCTTTTGCCGCCTTATTATTACCATCTTTTTGAGATGGAGTCTCGTTCTGTTGCCCAGGCTGGAGTGCAGTGGCGCGATCTCGGCTCACTGCAACCTCCATCTCCCGGGTTCAAGCCATTCTCCTGCCTCAGCCTCCCAAGTAGCTGGGATTACAGGCTCGTGCCACCACACCTGGCTAGTTTTTGTATTTTCATTAGAGACAGGGTGTCACTGTGTTGGCCAGGCTGGTCTTGAACTCCTGACCTCAAGTGATTCATCTACCTTGACCTCCCAAAGTGCTGGGATTACAGGTGTGAGCCACTGCGCCCGACCTTTTGCCTGTTTTTAAATTGGGTTGTTCATTTCCTTATTGCTGAGTTGAAACAGTTCTTCAATATTTTGATAACAATTCTTTATAAGATAGAAGATCTAAAGATACAAGATATAAAGCAATGTATCTTGTCTTCTCATTCTGTTGAAAGTAAACATTTTTTATTCTTATTTTCTTTTTTCCTCCTTATAGTAGCTTTCTGTAAATGGCTACTGCTTGCATCTTGCATTTGATTGACAGGGTTGGTGGTTTGGGGTGGTTTACAAGATTTCTAGTTCAAGAATATCATCTACTGTTAGTGCATCTAAAAGTAGTTTGTTTGATAGGTGGCCTTAAAAATTTTTTTTTCAGAGGTTAAGGGAAGGGGTTTGTATCCTTGTCTTTCTGTCTTTATTTTCATCTTGTAAGATTCTAAATTTTACCTATTACCAATTTTTGCCTTTACTACACAGGTACTGTCTCTCCTTTCCTTTCCGTTTCTGTCCCAGAAACTTGTCTTTCTAAGACTGCCTGTTTGATTCCTTCTCTAGTCAGTGCCCTGATGCTCCAGTACTCTTGTTCAGTACAGAGTATCTCTTCTCCAAAGTTCCTGAGACAAGAAGTATTTCAGATTTTTTTCAGATTTTGGAAATATTTGCATATACCTAGTGAGATATCTTGGGGATGGGACCAAAGTCTAAGCACAAAATTGCCTAATATTCCGCAAACGTATATCCTGAGGCAATTTTATACAATATTTTAAATAATTTTGCGCATGAAACAAAGTGCGTATACATGGATCCATCAGAAAGCAAAGATGTCACTGTCTCACCACCCGTGTGGACAGCCTGTGGTTGTTTGGCATCACCATTATTCCTGAATCTGAACTTATATGCTACTGATGAACAACTAGTATCTTGTACTTATTCACACTTAAGTATTTAACAGTAAATAGTAACAGGTGCCATTATTATAGCAAAAACAAATAATGTGTTCAGGATGACTGTATTAGTCCATTCTCACACTGCTATAAAGCACTGTCTGAGACTGCATAATTTACGAACAAAAGAGGCTTAATTGACTCGCATTTCCACAGGCTGTACAGGAAGCATGGCTGGGCGGCCTCAGGAAACTTACAATCATGGTGGAAGGGGAAGGGAAGCAAGCATGTCTTACATGGTGGCAGGAGACAGAGAGAGTGACGGGGGAGGTGCTGCACACATTTAAACCATCAGATCTCGTGAGAACTCACTGTCATGATAACAGCAAGGGGAAGGTCTGCCTCCATGATCCAGTCACCTCCCTCCAGGTCCCTCCCTCAACCCTGAGGATTACAGTCCAACATGAGATGCGGGTGGGAACACAGAGCCGGACCGTATCGGTAACTAAACAGTACAGTAGCATCACCAGCATGCGGTACCTGCTGTTGGAACAACAGCGACAAGGACAAATGACGGCAGGCTTTCAGTTTCCACCTTCGATGCCACGTTTTGAGTAAAGGCTCATTGTACACTATGTGTTACTTTTCTCTATTCTCATTTTTCCTTTTTTTGAGATGGAATTTCGTTGCCCAGGCTGGAGTGCAGTGGTGTGATCTCAGCTCACTGCAACCTCTGCCTCCTGGGTTCAAGCAATTCTCCTGCCTCAGCCTAATGAGTAGTTGGGATTACAGGCTCCCGCCACCAGGCCTAGCTAATTTTTGTATTTTTAGTAGAGATGGGATTTCACCATGTTGGCCAGGCTGGGCTCAAACTCCTGACCTCAGGAGATCCACCTCCCTCAGCCTCCCAAAGTGCTGGGATTATAGGAGTGAGCCACCACACCCAGCCTAGTACACTGTATGTTATTTTCTAGGTGAGAAGAAACATCAGAAGTAGTTGAAGGAACAGGAAGAAGTGGGTCCTCTATCTAGGGATGATGAGGTATTCTCCCAAATGGCTGGGTTTTTTTTCTTGTTTTCTTTTTAGAGACAGGTTCTCATTCTGTTGCCCAGGCTGGAGCACAGTGGCATGATCATAGCTAATTGCAGCCTTGAACTCCTGGGCTCAAGCAATCCTCCTACCTCAGCCTCCCAAGTAGCTAGGACTACAGGCATGCCACCACACTCAGCTGATTTTTAGTTTTTTTGTGGAGACAGGGTTTCTCTCTGTTGCCCAGGCTGATCATGAACTCCTGGGCTCAAGTGACCCTCCTGCCTCAGTGTCCCAGCGTTCTGGGATTGCAGGCATGAACCTCCTACCCCTGTCTGGCCTGGATGTTTTTAAAATGTTTGCTCCAGAGTCATCTGCCTCATTAACAATGGGTTTTATCTTAGAAGCTCTCTTTGATTTTATAAACCGGCAAAATTTCTTGTTCTGTTTTGAATGCATGCTGCTCTAGCCCTTCAGAAAGCCCATTATACGTTTTCACCATGCCTTCTAGGCGCCTTTCTCTGGAGTGTTAACAGCACCATCTTCACCATCACTGTTATCACAGTCAGCTTGATTCAGAACCATTTTGGCTATTTCATCACTGCTTAATGAATGAACAATTAGAGTCTCAATAATGTCGATAGCCATGTTTTCCAGCTTACTGATGGACTCTGAAGATACATCTTTTGCATATGTAAGAAGGTTAGATATCATGGTTTCCTCACTTGACAGATGGAATTCTTCAAAGTCACTACCTTATTCATCATCATCACTGAACAAGCCAGAGGTTGTGTCAGGTCTTGGTGCAAAACTGTGTCTTTAGTCACTGTGTTCCAAGCGTGGACAGCAGCCTATATGGCATCCTTCATGCTAAACTCTTTTTGAAAACCTCCACACCCATGCCTGAGTTTACTGCTGAATTAATGTCACATTTGAGGGAAGTACATGGCATAAACATGATTTTCGTGAAATCAGATGCGATCAGGTGTGTTCAGGGGGGTTTGGCTGTAGACGGTAAATGCTATTTTTGATGAGAATTTCAGCTGGAGGGTGAGCAGAACAGTTGTTAAGAAATAAGAAAATCTTTCCATCATCACTCAGTCCAGTTTCCCTGCAGAGTACATGAGCCACTGGTACAAAATCTTCATGAAACCGACCAGAAAGGGTGTCTTTGGTGATCTATGACCTTCTGTTAGTGTAGGAACGGACTGGTAAGAAATTCAGTCCGTGACAGCGTTTGCCTTCTGAGTGCCTGCTACATGAGCACATCCCAGCGCAGTCATTCTGTCTTTCACATCCTTAATTCCTGTAGGGGCTGTCTTATCAGTGCAGTCAATGTCTTTCTGGGGGAATAGCGCAAAACAGTGTTGTTTCCTCAGCATCCCAGGCTTGCTCTGGTGGAAAGTTTTCATCAGCAATGACCTTGGCAAACTCATCAGTGAATTTCTCCACTGCTTCAGTAAAGATTTAGAATTTAAGAAAAAAAAAAAAAAAATGAGTTTTTCCACTGCTTCAAGTTCAGTAGATGCTTTTTCTTTTAACGAATCTTTTAACATTTAATGCTGTTTCTTTTCTTATATTTCTGGGCCAGGCATGGTGGTAATCATATCCTGTAATCCCAGCACTTCGGGTGGCCAAGGCAGAAGGATTGCTTGAAGCCTGGGGTTCAAGACTAGCCTGGGCAACACAGGGAGACACTGTCTCTATTAAAAAAAAAAAATTAGCTGGAAGTGGTGGCAGTTGCCTGTAGTCTCAGCTACTGGAGAGGCTGAGGTGGAAGAACTTCCTGAGCCCTGGAGGTCGAGGTTGCAGTGAGCTATGATCAAGCCTTTGCACTCCAGCCTGAGAGGCAGAATGAGATTCTGTCTCTTAACAACAACAACAAAATTTCTGTAACCAGCCTGTTGAATATTCACAGTTCCCTTCAGTTCTGTTTGGTGTGATAGATGTTTGCTTGGGTCGTGATCAGCATACCATTAAGTGGCACAAGTTCACTGCAGTGCTGATGGATCCACTCTTTCAACACGTGATCAAGATCTTCATTTTTAACTTCATGTAGCGTTTTTGTATTTTTTGTTCATTTCTGTTCATCACTTTTAGCATGGAGCATCTACAATTATTCTGTATCTTTAGGTCATACATGGTGTGCATTCTTTCTTTCTTTCTTTTTTTTTTGAGATGGAGTCTCTGTCACCCAGAGACTGGAGTCCACTCTGTCACCCAGGCTGGAGTGCAGTGGTGCCATCTCGGCTCACTGCAATCTCCACCTCCTGGGTTCATGAAATTCTCCTGCCTCGGCCTCCTTAGTAGCTAGGACTACAGGCATGCACCACCACACCCAGCTATTTTTTTTGTATTTTTAGTAGAGACGGGATTTCATCATGTTGTGCAGGATGGTTTCGATCTCCTGACCTCGTGATCCGCCCGCCTCGGCCTCCCAAAGTGCTAGGATTACAGGTGTGAGCCACCGCGCATGGCCAGTGTGCATTCTTTCTAACAGCATGCTCTTCTTTCTTTCTTTCTTTCTTTTTTTTTTTTTTTTGGAGATGGAGTCTCACTCTGTCACCCAGGCTGCAGTGCAGTAACGCAATCTCGGCTCACTGCAGCTTCTGCCTCCCAGATTCAAGCAATTCTCCCTGCCTCAGCCTCCCAAGTAGCTGGGATTACAGGCACTTGCCTCTACACCTGGCTAATTTTTGTATTTTTAGTAGAGACAGGGTTTTGCCATGTTGGCCAGTCTGGTCTTGAACTCCTGACCTCAGGTGATCCACTCTGCCTGGTCTCCCAAAGTGCTGGGATTACAGGCATGAGACACCACACCCGGCTACAAACACCATACTCTTCTGTAAGATGTTTCTCACTTATGCTGCTGTCTAGTTTATCCAACACCTTGAATTTCTGTGCTATAGATAAACGTAAGTGCTTCCTCTTTTTCTTATCACTGTTACTCATAGGGGTATCTGTCGGACTTTTTTTTTTTTTATTTGACGTTTTGAAAACTATGTTTACATCATGGAGAAGAGAATAAGCAGAAAACCCCAATGAGTAATACTCGTAGGTCTTGGTCCCATGCAGAGCATCATGGGGAACCTGCCGTTGAGGCATCCGGCCTATATACACATTTTATTACCTTTCATGGGCTGGCTTGTGTAGGGAGTCAGGGCGTGCATGGAAAAGATACACTGCAGCTGAACAGGGCTGGGAGTACCTTCATTCCCCTGAGGATGCTGAATAAATGATGTGCTGTGTGGTTGCGTTTTAGCTGCAAATTGTTACATGAAGTGAGGTGTTGGATTTTTCCACTTTTAGCGTCATGTCAGTGCTCAAGAAGTTTCAGGTTTGGGAGCATTTTGGATTTTGGATTTTTGGATTAAGGATGATTGACCTGCATCTTTGCACTTAAAATAGACTCTTCGTTTTTGGTTTTTTCCTCTGAGTGGTTTTATCTCAATGGCCTCTTCTCTTGGCACTCCTTAGCTCTCTGCAGAAGCTGGTAGCAAGAGCTTAAGGAATAGTTCTGTTGAAAATTAGTATCTTGTCTGTTTTTAGAAAATTTTTGTAAGTAACTTGAAGTTTGTAGTGTTCTTAATCTTCTAGTTACTTTCAGGGCATGGGATTCCTGTGGCCCTATTTGTTCTTTTGGCTTATCTGCATAGCTCTGAGAGGATGTGTAATGAGTCAGATTTTGCTCAGCTACCCAGAAGTCCCTCTGTTTTGTCTTTGAGAAACTTCAAATCACTGATTTTAGATCACTGATGATTTCATCACTAGATGGTTAATCAGTGATCTCAGAGGTTCACTGATTTTGTTAGCAGTCCTGTGCTTTTTTTTTAAAAAAACTCTTCTATACATTTTTAGGTTCTAGCATCATATGTTTAATTTCTGAAACTATTTCTCATTCTCCCATTGCTCCTTTTTCATAAGAGTGTGTTCTTGTTTTATGGATGCAGTTTTCTTTCAAGAGTCTGAGATAACTAACTAGAAAAATATAAACATTTCTTTGTAGTCATTTTCATTGTTTGTTTCTAGATTGGCTGTTCTGTTTGTTCACCTCAATCTTTCTCTTTGATGCTTTGCTTTTATTCAATTCAGAAGACCTTTGGTTGGCCTTTTATATTTATAAAGAGTTATGTTGTTAATATAATTATCTGGCTTGGACTTCCTCTGCAGTTGGGTAGATCTGTTTAACCAAAGTACTTGCACTTTCTGAATGAGAGGAAATTGAGGTCAGCAGACTCTGCAACACTGGGTGGGTCCTATAAACAGACTTTCCTTTAGGGATTCTCGATTAGGGAGTTGGCAATACTTTTATAATGAAGAGGACTTTGCTCTAGAGGCACAGATTTTTTTTGAGACAATTTTATATCTAGAAAGACCTGCTTTTAGTAATCTTCTTCTGAGTCTTTCGGGCATGTGGTCTGAGATTTCTTCAAGCACTGCTCGTCCTCCTCCTTAGCTTCAACTCCTATAGCCTACACACTTTCCTGGCAAATCTACTTTGTGAAGGAAGAGGCTTGCAAGCCTACAGATGGGGCAGATGCTACAGCCAGCTGCTCCATATTCACAAGGAGTGAGGAGGGAGGGAAGGAAGGGCTCATTGCCCTAGTCACTGCAAGAGAGGCCCCAGAATGGACATCACCTGGAAGCCTGGCAGAAATGCAGAATCTGAGGCATCACCCCCAACTTCGTGACTCGAAATTGGTGTGTTTAGCAGGACCCTCAGGTGATTGGTGTGGACTTGAAAAACATTGTTGATTGCGGTATCTAAGTAATTATTCTGCTACTCCTGCTTTCTGCCCCAGTCTACTGCAAAAGTAAGACTGTCTTGGAGTGGCCACTAAGAAGCCTTCAAGCATTTTCCCCTTCATTTTTTAAGATCAGCATCCTTAGAGGAATTCGTTCATATCCATGATCCCAACAAGATCTGATCCTTTTCTAATGACATTACCTATCTCTTGCTTGCCCCTCACAATCCCCTAGTTTTTTTCATTTTCAGATATTTAATGTAAATTCTAGAAATCGATACCGTGTAAATAAAGTTGTGATGGAGTGTATGGAGAGGATGGGATTCAGTAGACTTTCTAGAAGCATTTTATGCCAATGCTTTAAACAACGATTTTATTTTATCTTGCTTTACACAGTGCAAAGACCTGGAAACATGCTTTAATTCTTATATTTATTCCTGTATTCATTCATTCATTCATGATGGATTTATTGCCTTTGCATGCTTATAGAAACTATGTTTTTTGTTTTTTGTTTTTTTTTTTGATACGGAGTTTCACTCATGTTACCCAGGCTGGAGTGCAATGGCGCGATCTCGGCTCACCGCAACCTCCGCCTCCTGGGTTCAGGCAATTCTCCTGCCTCAGCCTCCTGAGTAGCTGGGATTACAGGCACACGCCACCATGCCCAGCTAATTTTTTGTATTTTTAGTGGAGACGGGGTTTCACCATGTTGACCAGGATGGTCTCGATCTCTTGACCTCGTGATCCACCCGCCTCGGCCTCCCAAAGTGCTGGGATTACAGGCTTGAGCCACCGCGCCCGGCCCTTAGAAACTATGTTATTGATCAGTAACATACCTATGTTGACCCAAAAAAGCCAAACTCTGTAAAATATTTGAAGAACTTTATTCGGAGCCACATGTAAGAACAGCACCATGACACAGCCTCAGGAGGTCCTGGGAGCAGGTGCTCAAGGCGATTAGGTAATGGCTTCATTTTATACACTCTAGGGAGACGGAAGTTACAGGCAGACATCCATCAATGCATGTAAGATGTACATTGGTCCAGAAAGGTGGGAGAACTTGAAAACTTGAAATGTTGGGAAGACACAGATCAGAGGTGGATTCAAACATTTTCTGATTGGCAGTTGGTTGATAGTTATTACCTGAAGAGTGAAAGTCAGCAGAAAGAAATGCTTGGAGTTAAGATAAGCAGGGTGGGGTGGGAGGGCGCGGCTGCGGAAGCCAAGGTTCTTGATGTGTAGCAGGCTTCAGAGAGAATAGATGGTAAATGTCTCTTATTGACCTTAAAAGGTGCCAGACTCTTAGTTAAATCTCTCCTGGATCAGGAAAAGACCTGGAAAGGGAAGGGGATTCTCTGCAGAATGTAGATTTTCCCCATGACAGACAGCTTTGGAGGGTCATTTCAAAATATGGCAAATAAATACATTTTGCAGTTAAAAATACTTCTGTTTCTTTCAGGGCCTGCTGTCATGTGATGCTATGCTAGAGTCAGGTTGGAACTGGCATCTTACTGTTACAAAGAATCTGCTGTGTTAAGATCTCTTTTAATGTTAATGCTAGACAGTTGTGCCTGAATTCCAAAGGGAAGCGGGTGTAACGAGGCATGTCCGGCCCCGCTTCCCGTGACGGCCTAAACTAGTTTTTTAGGTTTCTTTGAAATCCACTTGGCCAAGAAGAGGGGTCCATTCAGTTGGTTGGTGAACTTAGAATTTTATTTTTGATTTGCACCGACTTCTCTTCCTATTAAAAAAGGTGTGGCGCAAGGATGGAATTTGCAATGTGGAAGCTCCGTACGAAGGAGTATCTGACTGAATGTGGGAAGGGCTGCCTCATTCTCTGGGCAGCCTAGTAGAGAACTGGGTTGGCTTGGAGGCAGCAGAGGACCTGGATATGGTTTGGATTTGAGTCCCTGCCCAAATCTCAGGTCAAGTTGTTATCCAGCATTGGAGGTGGGGCCTGGTGGGAGATGAATGGACCCTGGGGGCAGATTTCCACTTCGGTGCTGTTCTTGTGATCTGGTTCTAACAAGATCTGGTTGTTTAAAATTGTGTGGCTTCTCTTCCCTCACTCTCCTCCTCCTGCTTCAGCCACGATAAGATGTGCCTGCCTCCCCTTTGCCTTCCACCATGATTTTAAGTTTCCCAAGGCCTCCCCAGCCACATTTCCCGTCCAGCCGATAGAACCGTGAGCCAATTAAACCTCTTTTTTAAAAACAAATTACCTAGCTTCAGATATTTCTTTATAGCGGTGCAGGAACGGGCTAATACATCCTGTTACTGGATGTGTCTGGTGGAACTGGGTGGGCCTTTTGCGGGGATATGGAAGGGCATTCCTTCATTGTTAAAGCCTGGAGCTTAGTCATCACCCGCCCGTGTTCCTTCCTCCTGTAAAGAGGAAGTATTCCCTAAGTATGGTCTGCTCTGTGAATGAGGGTAGCTGATTGCTAAAGCTTCGGTCTTCCATAACTCGAGATTGTTTATTCATGAATAACTCAAGAGGTTTCGGTTTTCTTTTTAATCTTTAATTTTTTTTTTAATGGAAACGACAGAAAAATGTAAACATTTGCAAAAGCCAACAGACTAGTCTCATAAACACCTAAGTCTCTATCACCAGCTTCGACAATTACCAGCTCACGGACGGTTCGTCTTGTGTCTGTCTCCACCCATGTTTTCTCTCATCTTTACCTTGAAGCAGATAACGTATCATTTTGCCTGTAAATATTTCAGCATGTATTTCTACAAGATAGAGTTTATTTTTAAAACATAATGATAATACAATCATCACATCACAAAGTAGACTTTAATGTAACCAAATAGTTCAGCCATTTTTTAAATATCTTTTACTATCCCTTTTCCCCCAATAAGTTAGTTGAAATCAGGATCCAGAAAAGAAGTGGGGGGGAGGGGCGTGCCTGGCCACTGGTTGCTCTGCAGATTCTCTGTCCTTTTACTCAAGAGCTGCTGATGTCCCTCAAAGCACGGTTCTTTGCTGGCTTTCCTGTGCAGCAGGAGCACATCTGCTTCTCTCCAGTAGATTGGGCAGGGACTTGCCCTTATTATCAAAGAGAACACTAGAGTCACAGCCTTTAGTCTGTTCATTTTTTTTTTCTTTGAGATGGAGTCTTTCTCTGTCACCTAGGCTGGAGTGCAGTGGCACAGTCTCAGCTCACTACAAGCTCTGCCTCTTGCATTCAAGCAATTCTCCTGTCTCAGCCTCCCAAGTAGCTGAGATTACAGGTACATGCCACCGTGTCTGGCTAATTTTTATGTTTTTAGTGGAGATGGGGTTTTGCCATGTTGGCCAGGCTGGTCTCAAACTCCTGACCTCAGATGATCCACCCGCCTTGGCCTCCCGATGTGCTGGGAACACAGGCGTGAACCACGGCACCTGGTTAATTTTTGTATTTTTAGTAGAGATGGGGTTTTGCCACATTGGCCACGCTGGTCTCGAGCTCCTGACCTCAAGTGATTTGCCCACGTTGGCCTCCCAAAGTGCTGGAATTACCGGCACGAGCCATGGTGCTCGGCCTTGCCTTTAGTCCATTCTAAGATGTTGTTTCTCCAACACAGATCACGGAGAGTGACTTTCCACTCAGGATAAGGCATTTAAGAAAACAGCAAAAGATAAAGTGAGGTGAGATAAGAGAAAGTATGATGAAGATGCTGAGATACTTGAGAGATGGACAAGATTGTCCCCATGTCTTCCATTCTTAATTTGGCTGTATCTCATAATATCGTCCAAACCCTATAAAAACGATCATCTGAATTTAACTGAATTTGTAGAAGTGTTTCCATGGTCCCTAGGGACTTGAAGTCACTGTACAGAATCAGTGAATCATAGAGTGCTACCATTGGAAGGAGAGTTTGAGATGGGCTTCTGTTAGCCCCCACCAGTTTGCAGATGAAGATGACAAAAGAATGCCACAAGACTAGAAAGCATTATGGATACTTTATTTCTGAATGGGAATAATAAATTTAAAAAGACATAGGCTAATCATCTTACCTCCTATACCAGGAACAACTCTGGGCACTGCCATTCAAAAGGGAATTCCTAAATTTTCCTAAGTTCACAGTGTAAGCATCAACACACCTAGACAGTCCGGAAGAGTAGTTTGATTTCTTCCAGTAAGAAGCCCCATATGCAGTATATCTGCGACGATCATATTAGTGCTTGGAATTAGGTATTTGAATCAGGGGTCCCAAGTGTCCTGGTTTTCCTGAGACTGTTGTTTTTAGCAATTAAAACAATGTGTCCCAGGAACTTCTCAGTGCTGGGCAAACAGGATGGTTTGTCGTGCTACATTTGACTCAGTTCTGATGGCAATGCAATAAATTTCAATTGACCAAAATATTTTCTATACCTTGCTTACCAAAAAAGGTAAATCGTAGGAAAATATATTAACACCAGAGCAAGCCTGGCATAGTGGTATGACCTGTAGTCCCAGCTATTTCGGAAGCTGACATGGGAGGATTTCTTGAGCCCTGGGGATTCTGTTATAAGCATATATATATATATATATATATGCATATATATATATATATATTTATATCATAACTTAAGAAAATAAATACCACACCCACCACAACACTTCTTTGCTATTTTGTGGTCAGAACATATTTGCCTCAATCTCTTATATATTTATATTTAGTGATTTTCAAAATATCAGGTGTGACTCATCAGAAGTTCCATTATATTTGTAACGGAGTTACTAAGATTGGAAAATGGAGTATAGTGTTAACAATATTTTCTATAGCAAGACAGAGTGAATAGTGTGGCGTGAGCACTGATCCTGGAGCTAGAAGACGTCTGATGACTCTTAACTCGCATGTGGGGGTGACTTTCACAAGTTATTTTTCAAAACATTCTTGAGGATTAGTTTCCTTGACTATAACAAGGACAAAGAACAAGAGGGGTAAAAACAGCCAAGCATTACCTAAAGAAATACGCTGGCCAGAAACCCCATTTCCTGTGCATTTTGTTTAATTGAAATTTTCATCCCTTTGTTGAACAGGAGAGGATTTTAAAAAAAAATCCCACCACAGTAGTCATTAGTGTTGTCTAGCATGTATACCTTATGGGGGGACAATTTAAGTCATTGTCAGGCCGGGTGCAGTGGCTCACGCCTGCAATCCCAGCATTTTGCAAGGCCAAGGCCGGTGGATCACGAGGTCAGGAGTTCAAGACCAGCCTGGCCAATATGGTGAAACCCCGTCTCTACCAAAACTATAAAAATCAGCTGGGCGTGGTGGCACTCACCTGTAGTCCCAGCTACCTGGGAGGCTGAGGCAGAAGAATGGCTTGAACCCGGGAGGTGGAGGTTGCAGTGAGCCTAGATGGTGCCACGGCCCTCCAGACTGGGTGACAGAGCGAGACTCAGTCTCAAAAAAAAAAAAAAAAGTCATTGTCACGATTCATTGTGTTTTCTTTCTGAACTGTGGCCTATACACAATTATGTCATGAGGCACAGCCCTTTCTGTTCACAGGTATTTTTCCAGCAGATCCCACACTCCATTTACCCAGATGCTCTGGTTGCGTCTTAGTCTGTGTGGAGCTAAGAGGAACCTTGTTCTCAGGAACACGTGCCCTCAGTTTGGCCGGAGAGACCATATCTGCCGGCAGCTGCTTATTTCACAGGTGAAAGAGCAGCCTGTGTTTATGAGTGATACAATATTTGCTGAGCCTCTCCCAGCTTTGCCTTGTTTAAGAGTTCTGGTGGTTCCCTTAGAACTTCCTTCAGTGATTACCTGGTTTAAGTAGAAAAGAAAAAAGAGAGGAGCAGGAAAACATACAGAATCAAGCTGCCACAAGGTACACGCAGATTTGCTGTGAAGAAACAGTGGAAGGGGGGCAGCGGAATAGGATGAAGAGAGTCAGTGTCAGAGCTCTGAGTCTGAGAGCCAGGCTTGCTAATGTGACATCAGGCAGCTTGCATTCTATCAGTCTTTGTTTCTTCCTCTGCTAAATGGGGGTAATATCTATCTCAATAAGTTAA
This sequence comes from Sapajus apella, assembly GCF_009761245.1. Classification (NCBI taxonomy): domain Eukaryota; kingdom Metazoa; phylum Chordata; class Mammalia; order Primates; family Cebidae; genus Sapajus; species Sapajus apella. The sequence continues at coordinate 18,009,648 of NW_022436978.1, forward strand.
GGGCGATAAAAAACAAGTAAGTCTGACAAATGATAGGAATTCAGTAATAGTAGCCATTACTACCGAGAATGATGGTTGCTGTGTTTGACATTCATGCATTTTTGCTAGTGCAGCAGAACTGTTTAGCTCATCCTAGGTCGCATTTGATCAGCGTGCAGTGACATTCAGAAGCTAAGCAACCACCTCCACATAACCTGTGAATCAAAGAAGAAATCACAAAGGAAGTGACAAAACACTTTTACTGAGCAATAACAAAAACAATATATCAACATTCATGTGATATAGAGAAAAGCAGTGCTTAGGAGGAAATTGTGACTTGAAATACATATATTGGCAAAGAAGAAAGGCTTAGAGTCAGTGCTCTAATCTTCTACCTTAAGAAGTCAGAAAAGAGAGAAGCAATTAAACCCAAAGAAAAGAGAAGGAAGGAAATTGTACAAAAAGAAAAAACAAAAAACCAAAGATAAATGAAATGGAAAAGGGAAGAATACTAGTTCCATTTCATTCCATGGTGATCAGAAGTGCACCCTCTGAGATTACAATCATTTAAAATTTGGTGATACTTGCTTTATGACCCAGACAACGGCCTGTTTTGAAAAATATTCCATGAGCATTTAAAAACAATATATGTTCTGCAGTTGCTAGATGTTGAGTTCTTCCAAGTCAGGTCTATATTCTCACTCATTTTTGGCTGCTTGTTCTATCAGTTACTGAGAGAGGAATACTAGAATCTCGAACTTTGTGGATTTGTCTGTTTTTCTTTTAGGTCTATTCATTTTCGCTTAGTGTCTTTTGGGGCAATGTTGTGGCACACATAGACAATTAGGATTCTTATGTCTTCCTGATAAATTGGCTCTTTTATATTTATGAATAATTTATCTCTGCAAGTATTCTTTGTCATAAATACTACTTTAAAAAATACTCATATAGACGCACTGGCTTTCTTATGACTAGTGATAGCATGTATGTATTTTCCTACCCTTTTCTTTCAATCTAACTCTGTGCTCATACACAAAAGTGTATCTTTTGTAAGCAGTGTATTTACTCTGTCACTATTTGCCTTTAAAAAAAGTTTATTTATTATTATACCTTAAGTTCTAGGATACATGAGCAGAGCAAGCAGGTTTGTTACTTAAGTATACACGTGCCATGGTGGTTTGCTGCACCCATCAACCCATCGTCTACATTAGGTATTTCTCCTAATGCTATCCTTCCCCTTGCCAGTCCCCACCCCGCAACAGGCTCAAGTGTGTGATATTCTCCTCCCTGTATCCATGTGTTCTCAGTGTTCAGCTCTCACTTATGAGCAAGAACATGCCACGTTTGGTTTTCTGTTTCTGTGTTAGTTTGATAAGAATGATGGTTTCCAGCTTCATTCATGTCCCTACAAAGGACATGAACTCATTCTTTTTTATGGCTGCATAGTATTCCATGATGTATGTGTGCCACATTTTCTTTATCCAGTCTACCATTGATGGGCATTTGGGTTGGTTCCAAGTCTTTGTTATTGTAAATAGTGCTACAGTAAACCTATGCGTGCATGTATCTTTAAAGTAGAATGATTTATAACCCTTCGGGTATAATTTATACCCAGTAATGGAATTGCTGGGTCAAATGGTATTTCTGGTTCTAGATCCTTGAGGGATTGCCACACTGTCTTCCACAATGGTTGAACTAATTTACACTCCCACCGACAGTGTAAAAGCATTCCTGTTTCTCCACATCCTCTCCAGCTTCTGTTGTTTCCTGACTTTTTAATAATTGCCATTCTAACAGGCTCGAGATGGTATCTCATTGTGGTTTTGATTTGCATTTCTCTGACCAGTGATGATGAACATTTTTTTATATGTTTGTTGGCCACATAAATGTCTTCTTTTGAGAAGTGTCTCTTCATCTCCTTCATCCACTTTTTGATGGAGTTGTTTTTTTCTTGTAAATTTGTTTAAGTTCCTTGTAGATTCTGGATGTTAGCCCTTTGTCAGATGGATAGATTGCAGAATTTTTCTCCCGTTCTGCAGGTTGCCTGTCACTCTGATGACAGTTTCTTTTGCTGTGCAGAAGCTCTTTAGTTTAATCAGATCCCATTTGCCAATTCTGGCTTTTGTTGCCATTGCTTTTGTGTTTTAGTCATGAAGTCTTTGCCCATGCCTATGTCCTGAATGGTATTGCCTGGGTTTTCTTCTAGGATTTTTATGGTTTTAGGTCTTACGTTTAAGTCTTTAATCCATCTTGAGTTAATTTTTGCATAAGGTGTAAGGAAGGGGTCCAATTTCAGCTTTCTGCATATGGCTAGCTAATTTTCCCAACACCATTTATTAAATGCGGAATCCTTTCCCCATTGCTTGTTTTTGTCAGGTTTGTCAAAGATGAGATGGCTGTAGAAGTGTGGTGTCACTTCTGAGGCCTCCGTTCTTTTCCATTCGTCTGTTTTGGTACAGTACATGCTGTTTTAGTTGCTGTAGCCCTGTGTAGTTTGAAGTCAGGCAGCATGATGCCTCCGGCTTTGTTCTTTTTGCTTAGGATTGTCTTGGCTATGCAGGCTCTTTTTTGGTTCCATATGATATTTAAAGTCGTTTTTTCTAATTCTGTGAAGAAAGTCAGTGGTAGCTTGATGGGAATAACATTGAATCTATAAATTACTTTGGGCAGTATGGCCATTTTCACGACATTGATTCTTCCTATCCATGAGCATGGAATGTTTCTCCATCTGTTTGTGTCCTCTCTTATTTCCTTGAGAAGTGGTTGGTAGTTCTCCTTGAAGACGTCCTTCACATCCCTTGTACGTTATATCCCTAGGTACTTTATTCTCTTTGTAGCAATTGCAAGTGGGAGTTCACTCGTGATTTGGCTATTTGTTTATTATTGGTAAATAGGAATGCTTGTGATTTTTGCACATTGATTTTGTATCCTGAGACTTTGCTGAAGTTGCTTATCAGCTTAAGGAGTTTTTGGGCTGAGATGGTGGGATTTTCTAAATATACAATCATGCCATTTGCAAAAAGAGACAATTTGATTCCTCTCTTCCTATTTGAATATGCTTTCTTTCTATCTCTTGCCTGATTGCCGTGGCCAGAACTTCCAGTACTATGTTGAATAAGAGTGGTGAGAGAGGGCATCCTTGTCTTGTGCTGGTTTTCAAAGGAAATGCTTCCATCTAGTATGATATTGGCCCTGGGTTTGTCATAAGTAGCTCTTATTATTTTGAGATAAGTTCCATCAGTACCTAGTTTATTGAATGTTTTTAGTATGAAGGGGTGTTGAATTTTATCGAAAGCCTTTTCTGTATCTTTTGAGATAATCATGTATTTTTTTGTCATTGGTTCTGTTCATGTAATGAGTTACATTTACTGATTCAGTTTGCCAGTATTTTATTGAGGATTTTCACATCAATGTTCATCAGGGATATTCGCCTGAAATTGTCTTTTTGTGTGTGTCTTTGCCAGGTTTTCATATCAGGATGATGCCGGCCTCATAAAATGAGTTAGGGAAGATTTCCTCTTTTTCTGTTCAGAATAGTTTCAGAAGGAATGGTAGCAGCTACTCTTTGTACCTCTGGTAGAATTCGGCTGTGAATCTGTCTGGTGCTGGCCTTTTTTTTTTTTTTTTTTTTTTAATGTAGTAGATTATTAATTACTGCCTCAGTTTTGGAGCTTATTATTGGTCTATTCAGGCATTTGACTTCTTCCTGGTTTAGTCTTGGGAGGGTGTTTGCATCCAGGAATTTATCCATTTCTTCTAGATTTTCTAGTTTACTTGCATAGAGGTGTATATAGTATTCTCTGATGGTAGTTTCTATTTCTGTGGGATCACTGGTGATCTCCCCTTCGTCATTTTTTATTGTGTCTATTTGATTCTTCTCTCTTTTCTTCGTCATTAGTCTGGCTAGCAGTTTATTTTGTTAATCTTTTCAAAAAACCAGCTCCTGGATCCACTGATTTTTTTTTTTTTTTAAGGGTTTTTCGTGTCTCGATCTCCTTCAGTTCTGCTCTTAACTTAGTTCTTTCTTGTCTTCTGCTATCTTTGGAATTTGTTTGCTCTTGCTTCTCTGGTTCTTTTAATTGTGATGTTAGGGTGTTGATTTTAGATCTTTCCTACTTTCTCATGTGGGCATTTAGTGCTATAAACTTCCCTCTAAACACTGCTATGGCTGTGCTCCAGAGCCTCTGGTATGTTGTGTCTTTCTTCTTATTGATTTCAAAGAACTTATTTCCTTCCGCCTTAATTTCATTATTTACCCAGTAGTTAATCGGGAGCAGGTTGTTCAGTTTCCATGTAGTTGTGCAGTTTTAAGTGAGTTTCTTAATCCTGAGTTCTAATTTGATTTCACTGTGGTCTGAGAGACTGTTTGTTATTATTTCTGTTCTTTTGCACTTGCTGAGGAGTGTTTACTTCCAATTATGTGATCGATTTTAGAATAAATACAATGTGATGCTGAGAAGAATATATATTCTGTTGATTTGGGGTGGAGAGTTCTGTAGATGTCTGTTAGGTTCACTTGATCTGGAGCTGAGTTCAGGTCCTGAATATCCTTGTTAATTTTCTGTCTCCATCAAATATTGACAGTGGTGTGTTAAAGTCTCCCAGTATTATTATGTGGGAGTCTAAGTCTCTCTGCAGGTCTCTAAGAACTTGCTTTATGCATCTGGGTGCTGCTGTATTGGGTGCATGTGTATTTAGGATAGTTAGCTATTCTTGTTGCATTGATCCCTTTACTGTCATGTAATGCCCTTCTTTGTCTTTTTTGATCTTTGTTAGTTTAAAGTCTATTTTATCAGAGACTAAGATTGCAACCTCTGCTTTTTTTTTTTCTTTCCATTTTCTTGGTAAATATTCCTCCATCCTTTTATTTTGAGCCAATGTGTGTCTTTGCACATGGGATGCGTCTCCTGAATATAGCACACCAATGGGTCTTGACTCTTTATCCAACTTACCAGTCTGTGTCTTTTGATTGGGGCATTTAGCCCATTTACATTTGAGGTTTATTTTGTTATGTGTGAATTTGATCCTGTCATTATGATGCTGACTGGTTATTTTGCGCATTAGTTGATGCTGTTTCTTCATAGTGTCCGTGGTCTTTACATTTTGGTGTGTTTTTGCAGTGGCTATTTGCCTTTTAAATGCCATGTTACAGCTTATTTCCAATTAATGTGATTATTAAGATGCTTGAGTTTTAATCTGCCCATCTGTGACTTGTTCCTTTATTTCTCCTTTTCTACCTTCTTTTGAATTATTCAAATATTTTCAGTATTCTGTTTATCTTCTTTATTAAGTTTTTAGCAGTTATTTCCTAATGTTACAGTATATGTTTTTAAATTAGCACATTTACCTGGGATTAATTTCATAGCACTTTCTATACAATATAAATAGTATAGTTTAATTTCATCCAATACTAGTTTTAATAGTCCTTTTTTTTTTCAGCCCAGTGTGTCTCCTGGGCTCAAGCAATCCTCCTGCAACAACCTGCTGAGGAGCTGAGACTACAGGCACAAGCCACCATGCCCAGCTAATTTTTTAAATTTTTAGTAGAGATATTGTCTCGCTACATTGCTCAGGCTGGTCTTGAACTTCTGAGCTCAAGCGATCCTCCTGCCTTGGCCTCCTAAGGTGCTGGGATTACAGGTATGAGCCACCGTGGCTGGCTAATAGTAAGTAAAAGTAATTTTACTTACTCCATTCAATTCTTAATGCTATTGTTGTGACATAGTTTATTTTATAATAATACTTTGTTATTTTTGCTTTGATTAGTCAGGTTTCAGTGAAATAAAAAACATAGTTGATAATATTTATCCAGATATTTAACATTTACATGACTCTTCATTCCTTCTTGCAGATCCAAGTTACCATGTTAGATTATTTTCCTTCAGATTAATTCATTTGCCTGCCTATTCCCAGAATAGGCAATCATCACTTTATATAAAAGTCACCCCTAGTATTTGCTCTCTAGGGAAGGTCTTAAGTCTCTCTGGAATTTGTTCATTTATATTTCTTTGTCGTCAGAGTTCTCTCATATTTAAGGAAAAATATGAGCTTTTAAATCTACCAGTGTTTTGTTTTTGATAAGAGTGAACGTCTTCTAAACAGCAGCTAAACCTCCATTTTCTAATGACAATAAATTCTCTCACCTCTAGTTGTCTGGAAATGTCTTTACTTTCATTTTTAAAATGAATTTTCAGTGGGTATGGAATTTTAAACGGAGTTTTTTCTTAAAGATATCAGTCCATTGAATAGCAGCTTCCCTAGTTTGTATTGAAAAGTCAGTCTTTTTTTTTTTTTTTTTTTTTTTTTTTTTTTGAGACGGAGTTTCGTTCTTGTTACCCAGGCTGGAGTGCAATGGCGTGATCTTGGCTCACTGCAACCTCTGCCTCCAGGGTTCAAGCAATTCTCCTGCCTCAGCCTCCTGAGTAGCTGGGACTACAGGCATGCACCACCATGCCCAGCTAATTTTTGTATTTTTAGTAGAGACGGAGTTCACCATGTTGACCAGGATGGTCTCGATTTCTTGACCTCGTGATCCAGCTGCCTCGACCTCCCAAAGAGCTGGGATTACAGGCGTGAGCCACCGTGCCCCGCCCCTTATTTTTTAATGATGTTCTTCTGAAGATAATGTCTGTTTTCACTGGTGGTTTGACAGCTGCCCCTACAAATCCTGGGTACCTTTGCATTCATAATCTCCAGTCTCAGCCTCTTCCACCTAGTTAGACCACTCCTTGCGCTGTCCTGGAAAATTTCCCCAGCGAGATAACTTGGGTCAGTATGGGGCTGTGAGAACTGATTAACCCACTGATGCTTACCTGAGATTAGCTACTTATGTTTTCTTGCAGGTTTTGCTTAGACCTTCTGCCTCATTCACATATACGCACATTTTTAGGGTAAAATCCACCTTTTACCCAATATTAGAGAGGTATTGAAGGTTTATTATGGGCCAACCACTTTTCATGTACTATATCTCTTTTAATCTTTGTGGCAAGCACATAAGACACAATAATAGAAGTGGAGAAAAGAAAGAATAGTAGTACATAAACATTACCAAGTGCCTGCCATTGTTCTGAGCATTTTACATGTTTGTGCAAACATCTATGTACCTGTGTACATATGCATGTATATGCACACATGCACATTATGCACACACATGCACGTTTGTGTACATATATACACACACGTACATATATGTGCACATACATATGTGCACACATGTACATGTATGTGCATGTGCACACGCGTACACACGCACTCATGTGCATATACACATGCACATATACGAACATGCACATATATGTGCATATACATATATGTACATGCACACACATGTACACGTGTGTACATATACTCGTATGTGTGCATATATGTAGGTGTGCACATGTGTACATATGTGTACGTATATGTGTACGTGTGTGCATGTGTGTATGTATGTGTACATGTACAAATATATGTACAAACAAAATGCTCAAAACTGTATATATATGTATATATGTGTATATATATTGTTCTGAGCATTATATATATACACACACACACACACACACACACTTAATCCTTACATCGACCTCATAGATAGGTACTATTTTATAATTTTTGCTTTACAAATGAATAGCCCAAGAAACTATAGGGGTTAGGTAACTACCCCTCAGACCCCCAAAAGCACACACAATATATAAATAGAATTTGGAATTCAAGTCTAGTCAGGTTGGTTCCAGAATTGGTGCTTTTAACCGTGTCATGACTGGTCATATTGTTCTCATTTTACAGAGCAGACAACTGAATTTTAGAAGTCAGGTGAACTCCTGAGTGTCAGTGGTAGGAAGTGGCGACACTGGGGTTTGAACCAGGCTCCAAAGCCCTTGCTCTTTCCCCTGTACCACGCTTCTTCCTAAAGAAGAGAAGAAAAATGTTTTCACTTTTAGAATTCTACTTTAGAAGGATCCTGTGAGTTTCGTGAGGACTTGAGAGGGGAGCAAACAGCATCCTTTTGCTCTTTGTGACAGTGATGTCTTCTCAAGCGTATGGTCTGTTGGCCTATTTATAGCCCGGCCCTGCATAGGGTCCTTTTTCCCGCTGACATGTATTATCTCCCAACACCTCCAGGATTGATAGCTGAGCACTTTACTGTATTGATAGCTCCGTGAATGTCTGCTTTGGGAGTGGAAGGATGGCAGAGCTCAGCCTTGAGGTCCTCCGCCTACACTGGGGACATGTGAGGCTCACCTGATATGTGCATATTCCTTTGGACTTGAACACATGTGTTTCTTGGGTGTTTCATGCATTGGCCAGCCCGAAAGGGACTCCTTGTGAGGGTCTGAGGACAGTATCTATTGTGTGAAGATTCCCAGGCTCAGTCTGGGAGAGGGAGCTGACTGTGCCGTGTAGGGTGTTTACGCGGTGAGCCTGGAGTGCTGTAGAAGCTGCAGGGCGGATTCTGCTGTGGGAGCCCTGGGGAGCGCATGGGTCACACCTGATCTCTGACACTGACCACCCTTCTTTGCAGCGTGGAGGCTGCCAGCATTGGATTCGTTGTTGTTATCGACAGACGAAGAGACAAGTGGAGCTCCGTGAAGGCGTCCTTGACACGAATAGCTGTAAATATTTATTTTTGTGCTATTATTATAAAAGTCACTTAAATTGTCTGGTCACCTATTTCATATCAAAGTCCTGGGGAAAAGGCAATTATGATGACTATTATTTAGAGACAGAGTTTCACTCTCATCCCCCTGGCTGGGTGCAGTGGCGCGATCTCGGCTCACTGCAACCTCCACCTCCCGGGTTCAAGCGATTCTCCTGTCTCAGCCTCCCGAGTAGTTGGGATGACAGGCACGCACCATCATGCCCGGCTCATTTTGTATTTTTAGTAGAGACGGGGTTTCTCCATGTTGGTCAGGCTGGTCTCAAACTCCCAACCTCAGGTGACCCTCCCGCCTCTGCCTCCCAAAGTGCTGGGATTACAGGCGTGAGCCACCGCGCCCGGCCGAGGCAGTTATTTTTATGTCAAATTTTGGGAAGGTCTTTGTAACAGGTGCTGTATGCCACATCCCTATCTCCTCTGCCATCTGCAGGTCCCCTGCAAACAATTCTGAGCATGTCAAGACTTCCTAAGGCTCTCTGCCTTACTGACTTCTCTGCTCACTGAAGAGGGGCAGGTGGGAAGTGCTGGGAAGTGAATGTCCCGGGGGTAACCTGTGACCATTGAGTTAAAGGATTTGGTAGATAAACAGCCCAGCTTCCGTCCCTGCACTGGGACGGTTTTGAGGTGTGTCCAGCACCGTATCCCCGAGGGTCTCCGCCCCTCCGCCTGCGCAGTAATCCCTCACCGACATGCGGGCACTCTATGCTTGTCTTCCCTCCGCTCCCTCATTCGTGCTTCCTGGAATCACTTCCCCAACAAACTACTTGGACTTAAATCCTTGTCTGAGGATTTGCTTTGGGGGGCGATTCAATTTAAGACAGTCTTTATTTCAGTATTCAAATTATTATTATTATTGAGACATAGTCTCACTCTGTCGCCCAGGCTGGAGTGCAGTGGCTCAGCTCACTGCAACCTCCGCCTCCCAGGTTCAGGCGAATCTCCTGCCTCAGCCTCCCAGGTAGCTGGAATTACAGGCATGTGCCACCACTTCAGCTCATTTTCGTATTTCTGGTAGAGATTGGGTTTCACTATGTTGGCCAGGCTAGTCTCGAACTCCTGACCTCAAGTGATCCACCCACCTTGGCCTCCCAAAGTGCTGGGATTACAGGCGTGAGCCACTGTGCCTGGCCAAATTATTTCTTCTTATTAGAAAGACAGTGGCAAAACCAGACACAACGATACTTAAGCAGCATGGTGGGAGGCGTGCTTGCATTCAGCATTAAATTATATCTCCTTGGATTGGCCTCCTTTTCGTTATAGTCTGATTTTGATCCCTGCTTTTTGTCTTTCAGCAAGTAGATGTGTCCTTCCTCTGTAGGGACCTCAGACTTGTGAACTCCGCCACAAGCAGAGACACCTTCGGGCCAGCTAAGCCAGCATTTTTGCCCGAGCATAGTCTCTCTGGGGCAGTTGGGACTGGCTAAAGAGGATGGATGTGGTAGAGTGGGAGAGCATGAGCAGGAGGCAGGACACAAGAGGGACATGTGCACCACCTAAACCTGCTTCCAGGACTCACACGTGCAAACGTGCGCACACACCGAGTCCCTCTCAGGTTGCTCTAGAGCCGCATCCGAACACACAGATCACGTCTCGGCTGAGACCTTCTGTCTTGGCACAACACAGCGCAAGGTGCTTCGATTAGGAGCCGAGGTTTAAAGTGAGGAAGGGAGTTCTCCCACTGCGGCAGCGACTGTTCCCCCCTTTAGCTTAGTTTTGGATGTGGGATTTCTTTGGGATAACTGCAGCCATGGTTGATGCCCATGACTATTCCAGAGGTCTGGCCTCTAGAGAGTTCTGGTTTTCCAGGGTCCACACATAACACATGAGCAATCTAATATCTGACCCTAATGTGTCCCAGAATTACATTGATCACTTCTTACGTAAAACATGCTAAAGTGGGGGGGATCCCCAGATCTGGCCGCCTGCCAGAATGTCTTCAAGTGCTCATGAAAATGCCTAGATTCCATCCCAGTCCTAATGAATCAAAATAGTCTGGAATAAAGACCTGATTTGAAAATAAAAAGCCCTGTAGGAGGTTGCTTTGGGGAACCACTGGAAGAACGGAAAGCTATGGCAATTCCCATGCAGACCTGGGTTCCTAAGTTTGCCCCTAAGCAATTTCATGAATCTGGACTATCTCATTGCTCAGAAGCTTGCCTTGAGATGAGGGCAACACTTTTTTTTTTTTTTTTTTTTTTTTGAGACGGAGTTTCGCTCTTGTTACCCAGGCTGGAGTGCAATGGCGCGATCTCGGCTCACCGCAACCTCCGCCTCCTGGGTTCAGGCAATTCTCCTGCCTCAGCCTCCTGAGTAGCTGGGATTACAGGCACACGCCACCATGCCCAGCTAATTTTTGTATTTTTAGTAGAGACGGGGTTTCACCATGTTGACCAGGCTGGTCTCGATCTCTTGACTTCGTGATCCACCCGCCTCGGCCTCCCAAAGTGCTGGGATTACAGGCTTGAGCCACCGCGCCTGGTGAGGGCAACACTTTTTAAAAGCAACTTAGCAATAATATACATCAAGAATGCTTAAAAATTTGACTGTTTGATTCAGTAATTATTCTACAAATATAGCCTAAGAAAATATTCCAAGGTGTGGCTAAAGGTGTTCATTTCAGTATTACTTACAATAGCAAAATTATCAAAAAGCCAAAATAATTAACAACAAGGGATTGGTTAAAAAAATAATATTTTCAAAGAATTTATTAATAACAGGAACAAAAGCCTGTGGTATAATATTAAGTGAAAAGGCAGGTTACAAAATATTTTAATAATATGAGCTTAACCATGAGAAAGATATTTAAACAGAGGAAACATTCTATTTACATTCTGTAAGTAAATAGATGGAAATACTAAGTATAGCAATGAAAACCCATGAGTGAGTTTTCACTTTCTAATACATACTTTTATTAATTTCCCAACTTTTCTATAAATTATAGAATTATTTTTATAAACAGAAAACATTTTTCCTTGTTTAGTTTCCTTTGGGTTTTCAGGAGGGGTTAGGATTATCTGACCTCTGAGGTCTTTTTCAGCCCTGAAATCTGGTGAAATTTACAACCGCGGCACCCATTTTAGCTTCTCCTCCTGTGATCTTGGGTAAAGGGAGACCAAAGTAGATCCTGGTAATGGATGTGGCGTTTTGTCTCTTTCCTGACACTTTTCATTGATGCTTGCAGGTGGCATTTCCAGGAAACTTACAGCTCATATTCATCCTTCGTCCATCTCGCTTTATCCAGAGGACATTCACTGACATTGGCATTAAATACTATCGAAACGAATTTAAAACAAAGGTGCCGGTAAGCATGACCTTTCATCTTGCCTCATTTGGTTAGGGCATCTGGCAAAGATGGCATTTGGGCAGGGTCTCTGGGAAAGGTAAGATTCAACAGGGAGAGAGGGAGAAAAGGATTTTCTGGGCTAAGGGACCTACACGTGTGAAGGCACAGAGGCAGGAAGTACATGTCTTACTAAGGCCCATGGGAAGCTTCATTTCTGTTAAAGTTCAAAAACAGTAATCTTCCGGAAGAAAGAGTAAGAAACATGGAGTCGATCTTCAGTGTGAGGACGCAGGGTTTGGATTTTATTCGGTAGGCACTGGAGATCCAGGGAAGGTTTTCTAGGTGGGGAGTGGCATGGTAAAATTAGTCTGAAGGTGGCGTCTGAGGTGATAGAAAGACACTTGGAAGGAAGCCAAATTGTACAGGTGAAACAAAACGCAGATCCAACATACAGGGGTGACATAGGAAACTGGATAGCGGGCCTGTGATGTTCTTTGTGCTGTTCTTATTCTTGCAGCTTTTCTGTGAGTTTGAAATAAAAAAAGAAGAATGATAATTTGCACGACTAATGTGCCTACATTTGAAGGATACAATTCAATTCATTTTGATGAATGTATATAGACATGTAACGCCACCCAGTCAGGATATGGGACAGTAATCTTTTGGAAGAAAGACTAAGAAACTGAAGACAAAGAGACTCTGTCTTAAAAAAGAAAATAGGCCCGATGGCTCACACCTGTAATCCCAGCACTTTGGGAGGCTGAGGTGGGATCACAAGGTCAGGAGATTGAGACCATCCTGGCCAGCATGCTTAAATACTGTCTCTACTAAAAATACAAACATTAGCTGGGCATGGTGGTGCGCACCTGTAGTCCCAGCTACTCGGGAGGCTGAGGCAGGGAAATCACTTGAACTCAGGAGGCGGAGATTGCCGTGAGCCAGGGTAGCGCCGCTGCACCGCCCTGCTGGCTATGTTTGGATTTTTTTGTAGAGATGGAGTTTCACCATGTTGCCCAGGCTGGTCTCAAACTCTCGGGCTCCCAAAGGGCTGAGACTACAGACATGAGCCACCACGCCCGGCCCTTTCTTTGTCTTTTATGCCACTTAAGCATATCGCCTGGAGTCCCACGGTACTTATCTATGGTGATGTGAATGTTGACCCCCTAATCAAAATGTTTCCACTTTCCCAAATACTAAATAGATGCTTTCCCTTGCAACTAATAATCTTTGCAGAGACACTTTAAGACCATGCAAATATCCTACTCCTTAAGAAAGTTCAGTCTCAGGCTGGGCTCGGTGGTTGACGTCTGTAGTCCCGGCACTTTGGGAGGCTGAGGCGGGCGGATCACCCGAGGTCAGGAGTTCAAGGCCAGCCTGACCAACATGGAGAAATCCGTCTCTACTAAAAATACAAAACTAGCGGGGCATGGTGGTTAACGCCTATAATCCCAGCTACTTGGGAGGTTGAGATAGGAGAATGGCTTGAACCTGGGAGGTGGAGATTACGGTGAGCCGAGATCACACCATTGCACTCCAACTTGGGGAGCAAGAGCAAAACTGAGTCTCAAAAAAATAAAAAATGTTTTTTGTATTTTTAGTGGAGATGGGGTTTCACCATGTTGACCAGGCTGGTCTCGACCTCCTGACCTCAGGTGGTCCTCCTGCCTCGGCCTCCCAAAGTGCTGGGATTACAGGCGTGAGCCACCGCACCTGGCCCTGTTGTTCTTAATTATTGTGGTGCTCCAGCTGTCCCAGATTTGGCCAGTGGGAACCCCCTCAGGCTGAGGCCTGTGTGCTTGTGACATGTCTCTATCATGGCTTTTGTTAGCACTTCCTTCGTTTCTGGCCTGATGTGAGCATCTAGGCCCCTCTCATGCATGCTGTGATGCAGCTTTGTTACTGGCCATTTCTGTCCAGAGCCCTGGCTCCTTTTGGTGTTGAGTAGTATTAGAGTCCAAGATCTGGATGCAAGGTGTGCTGTTACTTGGTATCTTTGTTTTCAGCAGACAGAAGCTGTGAATGTATGCATGTTTATGCACATATACGTGTACATATTTGTAATTACAAATATTCTAGAAATCGTAAGTTCATACTGATACCTTAAATTTCAGCCCATGTAAGATGTATATTTAAGTGGGGGTAACGTCAAGGGGAGAACCATATCTCCGGTAGGTTCCCATTTGGGTAAAATAAGAGGCCTGTATGTATGATTGTGCATTGATCATTTTGAGAAGGATACACAAGATACACAAAAAGCTGGTTAAAAGTGTTTGCCTTCTGGATCTCCACCTAGATGGCTGGTGGTAAGTGGGAGGTGGGAAGATTTTTCTATTTAGATAGACTTTTTCTGTTCAAATTTATTACTATCTATAAATATTATCTATTCAAAAGAAACAAAAAGTAGCTTTAATTAAAATTACTCTGAAAGGGGGCTGGGTGTGGTGGCTTATAATCCCAACACTTTGAGAGGCCAACGTGGGCGGATCATCTGAGGTCCGGAGTTTGAGACCAGCCTGGCCAACATGGCAAAACCACATCTCTACTAAAAATACAAAAATTAGTTGGGCATGGTGATGTGCACCTGTAGTCCCAGCTACTTGGGGGGCTGAGGCAGGAGAATCGCTTGAACCCAGGAGGCAGAGGCTGCAGTGAGCTGAGATTGCACCACTGCACTCCAACATGGGCGACAGAGCAAGACCTTGTCTCAATAAATAAATAAATAAATACCTACATACATACCCACATACATACATACATACATACATACATACTCTGAAAGAATATTTAACCCATCTCAGTGAAGGCTTACCATCTTAGACAAGGGATTTTTCTCATTTTTCTCTCTCCTTTCTTACTTTAATTTTTCTTGTTTTGGTTCCATCTTATATTAATAATCAAATTTCTGAAAATCCTTTCTCTCATACTTTGGGGATTAGCTGAACTCAAAATGGATTTCCCATTCTATTGTAAATACTCATTTTGAAATCCTTGCGTGTTTAAGGAAAATGTGAGGACTGAGTTCCTTGCTCAGCTTTCCTCACGTCAGTAACAGTTGATGTTTGGGAGGAGGTGGTGACCCACAAGCAGCCAGTGACTTGTCGTCGTCATTTTGCATCTGCCTCCCCTTCAGAAATGAAGACTCATCAATTCTTCTTGCCACTCAAAAACATCTGGAGTTGGAACTGAGCATTCGGCCAAATGTCATACATATTTTCCTGATTGCATATAAAACGCGTGTGTTTTGTACATATTATACGTATGATCTAGGAGTGCTCGTATGTACACACGTTTGTGACTTCTGCCCTCCTCTTCACAGGGCACGTCAACACTGTGAAGGGACTGAATGTCTCCATACTCCGACTTCAGCTGCTTCTATTTGTAGTAGTGTATGTTAATTCCCTACCTGCCCTCCTTTTGATTTTAAACTTAAAATCAACTTTTTTTTTTTCCTTTTGAGACAGAGTTTTTGCTCTTGTTGCCCAGGCTGGAGTGCAGTGGCATGATCTTAGCTCACTGTGACCTCTGCTCCCTGGGTTAAAGTGATTCTCCTGCCTCAGCCTCCCGAGTAGTTGGGATTACAGGCACAAACCACCACACCTAGCTAATTTTTGTAGTTTTAGTAGGGATGGGGTTTTGCCATGTTGGCTAGGGTGGTCTAGAACTCCGCCCATCTTGGCCTCCCAAAGTGCTGGGATTATAGGCATGAGCTACTGTGCCCGGCCATAATCAACTTTTGAAAAAGCTCTCAGTCACCCAAACCCTGGGTACACTGAGTAGGGCATTCTTGAGTGCAGGTTTACCCTGTAAGTTACCATTTCACCTGATGCACAAAATCACGCTCCCTGGTAGTGCTGATGCTCCAGAATGGCAGAGTCTGAAGTTACCAAGCTCGATGAAATCTATCTTGAAAATACGTGTTGCCTTCTTAACGACAGTTCAAATTGTCCATTTATCTTCTTTATTTTTAAAACGTGGTTGTGATATTAACACTTTACTTTGGAGCTTCCTAGCCTCTCTTATTATTACGTCTTCCTGCTCATTTATAGTTAGATGATTATATTTTCACGGGTAGGGGAGTAAAGTTTATTTTGCATGACGGGTACAGGAATCAGGTGGGCCAGGGATGTAATTGTAGTCAAGTGGCAGTCTCTCTCTACCTTTGCGTATGGAGGGGAAGTACTTTGATGTAGTAAATGGTTCTTGTTTTGTTTTGTTTGAGACAGAGTCTTGCCCTGTCACCCAGGCTAGAGCACTGCACCACCATGACTCACTGCAGCCTCAACCTCCTGGGCTCAAGTGATCCTCTCACCATGGCCTCCCAGCAAACGTGTTCTGAGTCCCTGTTGCTGGCCAGGCACTCCCCTATTCTGGATCAGCCGTACGCGTAGCAGCCTCACAAGACTATTAATGTGAAGTCACCAAGGCAGTCTTGCAAACCCCCTAAAGAGGCTATGATCGTGGAAATTGGTTACTTAAAATGGAGTTTGTGTCAGAATACAGGAAATTCTTCTTGTGCAGTTAAAAGATCGTGTATTTCTTTGAAAAAGCAGTTTTAAGCATCTATAGATAAGAATACAAATATATGCAGAAAAGGGAAAAAACAAGACTTTTTAGCTTATAACAGTTGTTCTAAGAATATGCATGTATGGTGAAGTCGGCGGAGCCACAGGAGAAACCAGGTTTGGAAGGAAGAGGTTTATTATATTCACATGTCCTAGACGTAGGGCTCACCTCACACCACACGGGCCCCTGGGGACGCACCAGCCTTGGTCAGGAGGCCGAGGAAGGAGGCAGAGGCCAGAGCCTCTCCTGGAGTTTCTGCATGCAAGGCAAGGGGGCAGTTTGGGATGCGTCAGCCTCCTCTGGATGCAGCCCTCTGGGTGTTTGCTCATGGGCTGAATTGCTGGTTTATAAAACCGACTCCCCGTTCCCTCCAGATCCCCTCTGTGCAAGCTAATGTAGGGGCACATCGACATTGTTCATGGAGGCGCATCAGTGTAGTGAATCTTTTCAATGCATGCTCTGTGTGTTTCCCTGTGTTCTAATTTTATTTTGATATTTACCCGACCACCTTTGACTGGGCTTCTCGTGGCAGGTTTTCAGGCCATAGCACAATACTTGATTTTGGCGGCTGAAGAGTGTACCTTAGCTTGGGAACTTTTGACTAAAAATTCACATGAAGCGAGACCTGGCTTCTAGGTAGCCTGGAACTGCGCTCCCTGGGCCAAGCCAACGTTCCGTCACAGGGTGTGCAACACTTGGGTATTTCTCATTCAAAAGGGAAAACTGGAAAGAAACGGAAATATTTCCCTGCTGGATAGAGGAATTTGTTTTTCTTTCAAGGTAGGGTCTTGTTCTGTCACCCAGGCTGGAGTGCCATGGTGGCATCACTGCTCACTGCAGCATTAACTTCCCAGGCTCAAGCAGCCCTCCTGCCTCGGCCTCCCCAGTAGCTGGGGCCACCGGTGCCGGCTACCATGCCCGGCTGGTTTTTTAAATGTTTCTAGTGATGGACCTTGTTGTGGTGCTCTGCCTTGTCTCAAACTCTAGCCTCCGATGATTCTCCCACCTCAGCTTTCCAAAGCGCCGAGATCACAGGCATGACCCACTGTGCTTGGCTGGAACCATTTTTAAATATAAATGCCTGATAAGGCAAAGTTGAGGTATCATTTAAATAATAATAGAATATAAAATATATATGATAAGAATGGAATCTAAACGAGGTATTATTTAATGATCAATGAGGAATACGTTTAATTAAATTTTTACTTTACAGATCATCTTGTTAAACTCCGTCTCTGACCTTCATGGCTACATCGACAAAAGCCAGCTGACTCGGGAATTAGGGGGGACTTTGGAATATCGCCACAGTCAGTGGGTAAATCACCGCACTGTGAGTACCAGCTTATGTGTGCTTTTCACTGTCTCTCCTTGTTTTCCAGAAGATGGGGTGGGGCAGTTAGAGATCAGCTGCTGGAAGGTCACCCTGAGACTGCCTGACCTTGGGATGGCTGGAATTTCTCAGCCACAGTCTAGGGAAGAAGGAGCGTGGAAGGGACAAAGGCTGGGGTTTCTCCTGTTGACCACCTTACCCACTGCATCTCCTGGCGGGGGGTTGGGGACACTTACCTTTGAATGCACCTGGGAAGGTTCCAGAAACACCAGTGCCCTGTTATACTTCAGAGAAATTAATTTACTTCATCTGGGATGGGTCTTAGACATTAACATGCCACAGAACTCCCCAGATGACTCTAATGTACAGACATATTGACACCGATGAAGTCAGAAGAACCACATTTAAATATTGTCACCCCTCGGGTCTTCTGTAGATGGGAAGGTGGGAAGGGGACAAGGGTTGTAAAACTATTGGGTGCTCTGCTTACTCCCTGGGTGACAGAGTCAGCTGTGCCCCAGACCTCGGCATCATGCAATGTATCCATGTAACAAACCTGCACATGTACCTCCGAATCTAAAATCAAAGTTGAAATTAATTTTTTTAAATTGGCTGGGCACGGTGGCTCATGCCTGTAATCCCAGCACTTTGGGAGGCCGAGGTGGGCAGATCCCGAGGTCAGGAGGTTGAAACCATCCTGGTCAACATGGCGAAATCCCGTCTCTACTAAAAATGCAAAAAATTAGCCTGGTGTGGTGGTGGGTGCCTGTAGTCCCAGCTACTCAGGAGGCTGAGGCAGGAGGATCGCTTGAAACCAGGAGGCGGAGGCTGCAGTGAGCCGAGATCGTGCCATTGCACCCCAGCCTGGGCAACACAGTGAGACTCCATCTCAAAAAAAAAAAAAAAAATTGTCACAATGACATATTGTCTGATGTCGGGTGAGTTACTAAGCATTTCTGAGCTTGTTTCTTCCTCTGTTAAAATGGGACTAACAGCATTTCTTGACTGGAGATAATTTTGCCTGCCCCCTACATTTGTCAATATCTTTAGATATTTTTTGTAGTCATAACTTAGTCGGGGGGAGGTTAACTGGTATCTAGTGGGTAGGGGTCAGGGGGTCTGCTAAACACCTTGCAATGCTCAAGGCAGCCTCCCACAGCAAAGACTCACCTGGCCCAAAATGTGCATAGCCAATGCTGAGAAACCCTGGACCAACAAAAGCCTCCCAAAAGTGTGATGTGGGGAATAAGTGATATATTGTCTGTGAAAGGACTCGAAATGTATTTTACTTTTTCTTACCTGCTGATATTGGTGATTGTTATGCTGGGTTAGAAGTTTCAGTAATATTGAGGAAACAGTGAGATCAAAACACATTGTTATGGCTTGAATGCTGGTGTCTCCTCAAAATTCACATGTTGGTACCCAATGTGACGGCATTTAGAGGGGGGCCTTTGAGACATATTAAGTCATGAAGGCTCTGGCATCATAAATGGAGTTGGTGCCCTTGCAACAGAGGTTGAAGGGAACTGTCATGCCCCTTCTCCCCCGTGAGGGCATAGAAGGCATTCTTTATGAGGGGCAGACCTCCACCAGACACCAGATCTGCTGGGGTCTTGATCTTGAACTTCCCAACTGCCAGAACTGTGAGAAATCAATTTCCGTTGCTTATAAATTACCCAGGTTAAAGTTGTTACATGGCTCTGAATGAAGAGACCCCCCCCCAAACAGTCTTTGTGTGGGCAACATGGCTGTTTATTCACCTGGGTGCAAGTGGGCTGAGTCCAAAAAGAGAGTCAGTGGAGGGTGGTGGGATAGAGGTTGGTTTTATGGGTTTGGAGTAGGCTGTGGAAAGTTACAGAAGTTACAGTTCAGGGCAGTTTTTGCAAGCTGAGAGGGGGCTGTAGGGTCTGGAGTCACAATTGCCCTATCACTTGAGCAAGTTTGGTTACAAAGTCCAGTTGCCTTATCAGTTGAGGCCAGAATTGGGAACAATAGAAGAATGCCTCAGAGTTAATTAGGCACTGCAGGGGTTAGTCATTCTCCTTTTTGTGGTTTTCCAGTTACTTCAGACTTTCTATTTTAAGGAACCCATCTGGAGGTGTACGTGCAGGTCACAGAGGTTACCATGCGGTCCACGGCGCAGTCAGCCAGCCTAAAAGACCTTACAAAGATGTTTTTGTTATAGGCCATCCTGGCCTAGTTAGTAGCCATGGTTTGTGGTTGTGCTTGTGCCAAACATTTTACAGTGAACTTTAAAAAATACAACTAGTATTGAAAGACCAGAGATACTCTTTTTATGCCTTTTGCATGCTCTGTGTATGTGTTTTATAGACACACACTTACAGTCATATCTTATGCTTCACATTAGTAGGCTTTGCAGATACTGCAGTTTTTAAAAATTGAAGTTTTGCGGTGACTTTGTGTTGAATAAGTCTATCAACACAATTTTCCCATCAGTATGTGCTCACTTTGTGCCTCTCTGCTAAATTTTGGCAATTCTTGCAATATTTCTAAGTTTATTATTATTATTTGTTTTTTCTTTATTTCTTTTTTGAGACAGAGTCTTGCTCTGTCACCCAGGCTGAAGTGCAGTGGTGCAGTCTTGGCTCACTGCAACCTCAGCCTCCCAAGTAGCTGGGATTACAGGTATGCACCACCATGCCCGGCTAATTTTTGTATTTTCAGTAGAGATGGGGGTTTCACCATGTTGGTCTCGAGCTTCTGACCTCAAGTGATCCTCCTGCCTCAGCCTCCCAAAGTGCTGAGATTCCAGGCGTGAGCCACTGTGCCCAGCCAGTCATTGTATTTGTAACAGTGATTTGTGATCAGCAATCTTTGATGTTACTGTTGAATTGGGGTGCCAAAAACTGCACCCATCTGAGACAGTGAACTTAGTGGCTATGTGTTGTGTGTGTTCTGAATGCTCCACCAACTGGCCATCACCCATCTTTCCTCCTCACCTCAGGCCTCCCTATTCTCTAAGAAAGAACAATATTGAAATTAGGCCAATTAATCACCTTACAATGGCCTCTAAGTGTTCTAGTGAAGGGAAGAACGGCTTGTCTCTCATTTTAAATCAAAAGGTTGAACCGATTAAGCTTAATGAGGAAGGCATATTAAAAGCTGAGACAGGCAGAAAGCCAGGCCTCTTAGCCTAGCCAGTTAGCCTAGTGGTGAATTCAAAGGAAAAGTTCTTGAAGGAAATTAAAAATGCTACCCCAGCGAATACATGAATAATAAGAAAGCAAAATCGCCTTCTTGCTGATACAGAGAAAGTTTTAGTGGTCTGGGCCTGGATGGAAGATCAAACCAGCCACAAAATTTCCTTAAGCCAAAGCTTTATCCAGAGCAAGGCCCTAACTCGCTTCAATTCTATTAAGGTTGAGAGAGTGAAAAAGCTGCAGAACAAAAGTTTGAAGCGGGCAGGGCACAGTGGCTCACGCCTGTAATCCCAGCACTGAGAGGCCGAGGCAGGGGATCACGAGGTCAGGAGTTTGAGACCAGCCTGACCAACATGGTGAAAGTCTGTCTCTACTAAAAATACAAAAATTAGCCAGGTGTGATGGCATGTACCTGTAATCCCAGATACTCAGGAGGCTGAGGCAAGAGAATTGCTTGAACCCGGAGGTGGAGGTTGCAGTGAGCCAAGATCTCGCCACTGCACTCCAGCCTGGGTGACAGAATGAGATTCCATCTCAAAAAAAAGGCTGAGGCTAGCAGGGGCTGGTTTGTGAGGTGTAAGGAAAGAATTCATCTCTGTAACATACAAGTGGAAGGTGCTGATAGAGAAGCTGCATCAACTTATCCAGAAGATCTAACTAACATCATTGATGAAAGTGGCTATACTCAGCAACAGGTTTTCAATGTCAATGAAACAGACTTTTTGGAAGAAGACGCCACCTAAGACTTCCATAGCTAGAGAAGAGAAGTCAGCGCCTGGCTTCAAAGCTTAAAAGCACAGTCTGACTGTCTTGTTAGGGGCTAATGCAGTTGGTGACCTTCAATGGAAGGCAGTGCTCATGTACCACTCACAGAATTTTGGGGCCCTTAAGAATGATGGTGCACCGACTGTGCCTGTGCTGTACATAGAACATCAAAGCCTGGATGGCAGCACTTCCGTTCACAGCATGGTTTCCTGCATATGTGAAGCCACCTGTTGAGACCTCCTGCTTAGACAAAAAGGTTTTTCCAGAATATTGCTGCTTATTGGCGATGTGCCTGGTCACCTGGGAGCTCTGATGGAGATGTACAAGGCGATGAATCTTGTTTTCATGCCTGCTAACGCAGCTTCTACTCTGCAGCTTGTGGATCAAAGAGTAATTTCACCTTTCAGTTTTACGATTTTAGACATACATTTTGTAAAGCTATTCCTGCCATACATAGTGATCCCTCTGATGGGTGTGAGTGGAGCAAATTGCAAACCTTCTGGAAAGGACTCATCATTCTGGATGCCATTAAGAACATTAGTGATTCATGGGAGGAAGTCAAAATACCAATATTAACAGGAGTTTGAGAGAAGCTGATTCCCGCCCTCGTGGATGACTTTGAGGGCTTCAGGACTTCAGTGGGGGAAGTAACTGCAGGGGTGGTGGAAATAGGAAGAGAATTAGAATTGGGGGTGGAGCCTGAAGATGTGACTGAATTGCTGCAACCTCATGATAAAGCTTCAACGAAGGAGGAGCTGTTTTTTAACAGATGAGCAAAAAAAAGTGATTTCTTCATCTTTCTGGTGATGATGTTGTGGATGTTGTTGAAATGACAACAAAGGAATTAGAATATTCCATAAACTTAGTCTATAAAGCAGTGGCACAGTTTGAGAGGATTAACTCCAAAAGAAGTTCTGTTGTGGGCAAACTGCTGTCGGGTAGTATCACATGCTACAGAGAAATCCTTCATGAAAGGAAGTCAATCGATGTGACAATGTCATTGTTGTCTTATTTTAAGAAATTGTCACTGCCACTCCAGCCTTCAGCAAATGTCACCCGCATCAGTCAGCAGCCATCCACAAGAAGGCAAGACCCTCCAACCCTCCAGCAGCAAAAAGATTGTGATTTGATGAAGGCCCAGAAGATTGTTAGCATTTTTTTTTAACAATAAAGTATTTTAAAATTAAGGTATGTGTATTTTTTACACATAATGCTATTGCACACTTAATAGACTGTAATGTAAATATAACTTCCATCTGCAATGGGACACAAAGGAAGTTGTGTGACTCACTGTATTGTAATTGGTTCTGTTGCCGTGGCCTAGAGCCAAACCCATAATAGCTTTGAGGTTTGCCCGTATATATAACTAGGAATAACATAATGACACATACACGGTACATATTGTTTTATATGTGAGATGTGTAGATTCATTTCTGTGTGACCGTGCATCTCCTGGGTGTCAGCTCTTTGAACGAGAGACTCAGAAAGTTAGAACTCAAAGGAATCTTAAAGATCAGGTGGTTCAATCACTTTATTTTACAGGTAGATAAACTGACGTTCAATGTAAATCCAAAGTCATTTGGTCAACTAGTGGCAGTGTTGAGACTAAGACCAGGGTCTTTTTATAAATCTCCCTATCAGGCCGGGCGCGGTGGCTCAAGCCTGTAATCCCAGCACTTTGGGAGGCCGAGGCGGGTGGATCACAAGGTCAAGAGATCTAGACCATCCTGGTCAACATGGTGAAACCCCATCTCTACTAAAAATACAAAAAATCAGCTGGGCATGGTGGTGCGTGCCTGTAATCCCAGCTACTCAGGAGGCTGAGGCAGGAGAATTGCCTGAACCCAGGAGGCGGAGGTTGCGGTGAGCCGAGATCGCGCCATTGCACTCCAGCCTGGGTAACATGAGTGAAACTCCGTCTCAAAAAATAAATAAATAAATAAATAAATAAATATCCCTATCAGGATAGGTCCTCTACACTGTTTCCAAGGTGAGGTGATTATTCACTAATTTTATCACCTGTCTTTCCATCGAGAGAGCATGTTGGTGAATGCTAATCTCTCCACATTGTTATAATTATCTGACCTTCCAGGCCATCGAAAACTTTGCCTTGACCTTGAAGACCACTGTCCAGATGCTGCAGACATTCGGGGCCTCCCTGGCCACAACAGAGCTGCCCAGAAGCATGCTATCCACAGAAGACCTTCTCATGTCCCACACGAGGCAGCGGGACAAGCTGCAGGTGAGTGGCCAGTGGCCTCTCAGAGGCCAGCGTCTGTGCCAGCATGTATGCCTGCCTCTTGGAGAGAGCTGGGAGCAGAATTAACAGTGCAGCCCTCATTTTCCTTCTTCTTTAGTGACTTGGAAGCCACTGGCCAACTTAAACCTTCCAGACAGGCAGTTTGTAATGAAAGAAGTCTCTTGAGACTGGGAGGGGCTTTTCCAGCTTCGTCCTGGTGAGCTGAGGCACGTGAGCACCCTTTTAAGGGCTGCACTCCCGTGATCCTGCTCAGAATAGAGCAGGACAGAACGTGCTGACATTGTAGGGGGCAGGGGCTGGCTTTTCAAGTATAAGCTTTCCAGCAGTGGTTGTAAAGTTTTGGGGCAGGCTAATAAGCTGACTTATTGTTTAACTTTCTCAGGAGTGTCTTTTTATTTGGGGACGAATTTGAGAAGAAGGACTATGGAAGGTGTCCTGACCTGGGTTTAAGGAGAGGCACCTATTAGATGATTCAGAAAGGCACATCAGAACCTGCAGAGGAAAGGGAGCTTCATGGGTTCTTTGGATCATGCAATACAGGGAAATTTCCTGGGGCCTCTCACTGGATGAGTGTCAGTACCTTTCTACCTTGAGAAGCACAAACAGACCAAATCCATTATTTCACAGAAGCCCAGTTTTCAGTAGGGCAGCAAAACAAGGATTGGACAGTCGGTAGGTGTCCTGGTGTAATGGAATTTGGGAAGAGTTGAACTGTTGTATCTGTGACCAAAAATTTGCGAAAATGCTTCGCTAGATGGTTGATTTGTTCATTTATTCAACATTTATTGAGCACCCACCACTACTTGGCAGGCAAACCAAAAATGCAACCTCAAGGAACACATAGTCTAGTTAGGAGGGTCTCAGAGTCTAGCAATTGAGGCAAATTAATGTTTCCATGTGCCAGGGAACAGTGTAAAATTCAGTCCTTAAGGAGGTTGTTATTCAAAAAAGAGATGGCCAGGCATGGTGGCTCATGCCTGTAATCCTGGCACTTTGGGAGGCCGAGGCAAGTGGATCACCTTAGGTCAGGGGTTCAAGACCAGCCTGACCAACATGGTAAAACCCCGTCTCTACTAAAAATACAAAAATTTGCCGGGCATGATGGCAGGTGCCTGTAATCCCAGCTACTCAGGAGGCTGAGGTGAGAGAATCATTTGAACCTAGGAGGCGGAAGTTGGCAGTGAGCCGAGATTTCCCCACTGCACTCCGTCCTGGGCGACAGAGCGAGACTCCATCTCAAAAAAACAGATAAACAAACAAAAAGAGAGAAATATATTCCAAAGATTACTGTGAGTATGAGTAATCAAAATGTCTGGACTGATGACATCCTGAAAATTTTCCCTGAAAATGCCTCTGAGACGCTTGGCCTTTGTTTTCCAAACCTGCTGGCTGAGTTCACATCACATGATTCCTGGGAGGCATGAGTGACAGACGGCAGGTCTAGGTGCCTCTGTGAAGTGCGCGAGGAAGGAGCTTGCGGTTGCACGGGCCGAAAGTGGTCCCTGACCCAAAGGAGTCTGCAGAGTGTCCCACTGGTGCGAGCGGGTTGACGGGAGGATGCCCAGCGCGGCCAGGACAGCGAAACTCAGCTCTGTGCCTAGGGCCCTGCGCAGTGCGCTCTTTGCCTCTGCCCAGGAAGGGCGTGGAGAGGTCGAAGCGCAGAAACGCTGAGGTGACCGTGCTCAGTCAGGACGAAAGGTCACAAAGTTTGGATTTTAGATAAGGACACATAACTGGGGGAGGGGGGTGGGGGAGGTAAAATCCAGCCAGTCAGGTCTTGCCGTGTGTGCTGGTGGGCAGGGCGGAGGAGTGGGCACTCGGAAGGCAGGTGAGTGGGTGTTCTCTAGTTTCTCTACACAGGCAGAGGTCTGCAGAGGTCAGGAGGTGGGAGAGAACCAGTTTCCAAGATGGAGCAAGAGGATTTCCGTGTACATGCTAACCAGGGGCTCTCAGGAGCACAACAGGCTGCTCTGAGCAAAGGAGGCTGAGACTTCTCTCAGATCAGGGGGTGGAGCAGCCTTGGAGGCCACCTAGTTAGAAGTATTATTTGACATTTATACTCTAATTACATTAATTTGGTTAAACACCCCCATCCAACCTGTAAGACAAGTGAAAGGAAATTAGTAAGGTCCATTTAATTGACCTTTTAGTAAAAGAAACGCTTGCATTTATATTCCATGCTGCCCTAAAATCATGGTGAAGACCTCAAATTATTTTAAGACAAAATTCTCAAAGCAATTTAATTTGTCCAAGTCTTTACCTCAATGAAGAATATTAAGTGAATTTGGATTTAAAAATATTATCATCCTTATTTTACCGAGAAATATTAATTAACATCCTTTAAAAGATAATACAGGCTGGGTGCGGTGGCTCACACCTGTAATCCCAGCACTTTGGGAGGCCAAGGCGGATAGGTCACCTTTGGTTAGGAGTTTGTGACCAGCCTGGCCAACATGGTGAAACCCCGTCTCTACTAAAAAGACAGAAATTAGCCAGGTATGATGGCTGGTGCCTGTAATCCCAGCTGCTCAGGAGGCTGAGGCAGGAGAATGGCTTGAACCTGGGAGACAGAGGTTGCGGTGAGCCAAGATCATGCCACTGCACTCCAGCCTGGGCAACAAGAGCGAAACTACATCTAAAAACAAAAAACAAACAAACAAAAAAAAAAAACAGAGCATTTCTTAAGGACTTTTTGTGATTACTGATTATTGGACTAACGCAAATTTGATTTCTTCGTTCCTTATCTTGTGGCTTAGAAGCAAGAATACCAAAATCATTAAACAAGAGTTACATTCTTCCTCTTTCTCATCCAAAAATGCCTTAAAGAGAGAAATGGTTTATATTAGCAAAAAAGAGATACTGTTTAAACTTGTATTAATAACTTAGTAGTTTTTGTGGTTATTTATACATATTTTATTTTCCTCTTATTGGTCTTTTACCTAGCATTTAATCAAAGATTCTATATGTCATTGAATAATTTTTTTTTCCAGCTGGAAAGTTAAAAACTTTTATAAGATTCCACCAGGCGCGGTGGCTCAAGCCTGTAATCCCAGCACTTTGGGAGGCCGAGGCGGGTGGATCACGAGGTCAAGAGATCGAGACCATCCTGGTCAACATGGTGAAACCCCGTCTCTACTAAAAATACAAAAAATCAGCTGGGCATGGTGGCGCGTGCCTGTAATCCCAGCGACTCAGGAGGCTGAGGCAGGAGAATTGCCTGAACCCAGGAGGCGGAGGTTGCGGTGAGCCAAGATCGCGCCATTGCACTCCAGCCTGGGTAACAAGAGCGAAACTCTGTCTCAAAAAAAAAAAAAAAAAAAAACTATTATAAGATTCCTTGTTCAGTACAGAGAACTTCCAAATCTATTTAAGGATCTATAAAAGTTGCAGCGCGTGATTTACCGTTTTCTCCCAGCCTGGAGAGGGTTTTTTCCTAAACAGCTTGCACTGCTTAGGGGATCTGGCTTGATTTCTTGACCGCCTTTCTCCTGGGATCTTTGAGATCCCTTATCTTAGGAACATGCGTGTAGTCACCTCTACAGTCAAACAATAGGAGAGCCATTGAGTTGGGGAGGTTCTCAGCTTCACTTGCCATTTCTCTAGGGAGTTGTTACTATTTTGTTCAAAATAATATTCCAATAGAACCTCTTTCTTTCGGCCTTCCGTATATTAAGCCAGTCTATTCACACAGAAAAAAATCTCCAAACGTCCACAGTGGAACAATCGTATCAAACTTTTAAGCAAACTGATGACTTTAAAGAAAGCTTTTCCCTGGAAGCCGAAACTTTCCCCCAGCCAGAGCCACTGTTTGGGCCTTCATGTAACTTACAATCAGAGAGTGCTCCTGATTTCAGTAGGTGTTATCTTCTGTCCAGTCAAATTGTGGGCACTTGGGCTTCATGCTAAGATTTGAAACCTCATTTTCTCTGCGGGACAGAGAGGAAAAGCCAGTCTGATAAACCCAAGCAGCTTTAGCCTTCCCCAGGAGAGCTCAGCTCCTGATGAATGAGGCAAGCAGACAGGACCCAGCCGTCATTCCTGCTGTGTGCCTTTCCACGTGTCGAGAGTACTCAGTGAACGTGTGCAGAGGCACCGCGACCTCCTCTGCCAGTTGGATCCTGACCGAGGTGGTGGTGGGACTCCCATTTTCTGAGGAAAGGCAACTTTGGAAGGCAGTGAGCTGTCTCTCAGTTTCCAACAGTCCTCACCCTGCCACCAGCAGGACCCTGTCCACACAGAGAAAGGAGACTCTCCGAAAGGGAGCGTCGACTGATACACATGTTCTGGAAGACAGCGCCAAGTTCCTCCTCCAGCCCGAGTGCAGGTAGTACAAAAATTAAATACCCAGAAAGATGGTTTTCTTCCCATGGAAACCGAATCTCCGTTTTTAGGCTGAGCAACTTCCCTTTCCCCTTTTCTAGGACCATGGTTGTTCCGTCTTTCCCTCTGGGTTCAGGGAAGACTTCTGTGGCCTACTCAAGTTGACCTTGCTGGTTGAATACCGGAGCAGTAACCAGGTCACGATTCCTGCCCGTAGCCCTTTTAAACAGTGAGAAGGGGATACGCGGTGTGTGACATCACTGGTGAAGATTCGCCTTTCCTTCCTCACACTGTTTCCTCAGGCTCTGCCACACTTTGGGCATATCCCTCTTCCCAGCTTCCCCCTTCAGTGTCTCCTTCTGCCATGCCAGCATGGCGCTTCTCCTTTACCCTCTCTACCTTCCTCCCCAGCTCTTCATCACGTATGGATATGTGTGTGTGTGTACATTCATATATATGGATATGGTTGTGTATATGGGTAATGCCAGAATCCTGCTGGAAGCTCTGCAGCAGTTAAGAAAACGAGTGGGAAAAGCCAAGGCCCCCTTTAGTGGGTGAGCTGAGGGAATGGCTCAGACACTGACTCAGGAGGACGTTTTTTCCATCACATCTAATTTGTCTGTATTCATTTGCAACCTGACTTCTTTTAGGCCATTATGAATTTATCCAACCTACAAATATTGAATGAGCATTAACGAGATAAGAATGAGGGCTGACACATGAGAATGGAAAAGAAGAGATACGCCTGATTCCCAGGCAAGAGCGCCAGCCACGTGGCTAATGTGGGCCACTGTTTGGAGTGGACAGGGCCAGAGGAGGTATCCAAAGAACGCTGAAGGGCTGGCTCAGAGAAGCCAAGTCCAGCATCCGCCAGATCCAGGGCCAGGTTTGAGGATGGGCAGGCAGTGTAACCCCTCCAGGGGAAATTGTGGAGTAGAATGGGACACAGGAACAAAGGTACGAGCTTGAGAGGGCACAGGACTTCCGTGTGATCAGAGTGGGGAAGTGTGAAACTCTTCCCACGGGGAGTGAGCTCTAGGCTGTGTGGAGACCACACAGGTGGCTGGGCCTAGAGGAAGTGATGCAGTGTTCATGTGGGCAGAGGTGATCTTTTGGTGTTTTAGAGCTGTGTGCCTATTCTAATGCTCAAGGGCATACCAAACCGGCCTCCTCTGACCTGGGAACTGAACCCATAATTCCCAAGCACAGAATTCTAGGTCAGGCACTGCCACTTTTGTTGTGCACCCTGGGCTTTGTGGGTAAGGCTCAGGGCAATGACAGGTGACCTGCACTGTCCAAGGAAAGGGCTACAGCTATTGGCTCTGGAAGGAAGTAGCCTTCCCCAGCTGCGAAGCACCGAGGCTCTGTGTTCAAAGAGCAGCATGGCTTGGCAGTACGAGCCCTTCCACGTTGAACTGAAACTGCTGCCCATATCTGCCAAACTTCAGTAATTAAACAAAGCCACAGCTGGTTGGCAGGTGGAAGGGGAAGCAGGTGTTTATTGATGAGACTAACTGAAGTATTTTTACGGTCAACTAGCAGTTATTACGTTATTACTGCTTGGTACTTTCTAGCATTCAGTATTCAATATCTATCATTTTCTTGTTTCTGGTCACTCTCTTATATTAAAACCAGATTGAATTCACTAGTTTTGCTTTTAATGTACAACAATAGCTTGAGCTATACAAAAAGCAGATGTGGCTTTTGAAGAGAAAAAAATACTTTTTTTGATGTATAGGCTTTTGGATATTTGGAATTTTGTATCATGTGGATGCATTACCGATCAAGGACAAGTTAATTGATTAATTTTAAAACTGCATCTTCATCAGCATTTAATTTCCTAAATGAAAAATATACTGATCTATTCTCTTCACCTCCATTCTACCAAGAACTTGTTTTTCCTAATTCTTTCTGAGAGAGACTACTTTTATTCTCTAGGATGAGCTGAAATTACTTGGAAAACAGGGGGCCACATTGCTGTCATGCATCCAAGAACCAGCAACCAAATATCCCAACAGCAAACGCAATCTCAATCAACTTGAGAATGCAGCTACCATGGAAAGGTGAGTGCATGAGATGGGATCTGCCCTTTCAGGAGGGAATATATAGACCTAGATATTCTGGGGCAACCAAGAACAGCTTGGAACAGCCGATATTGGGTCTTGGTCGGGCCAAAGAAGAGGAAAAATATTTTAGACAGCAAAGGAGAAGAGATATGTCCCTCTGGCATCCACGTACAGAGATCTTTTAATGAGAGCTCCATTCCCCCCTCTTCAATGCACGTGACATGCTCCCCATCCTAGGATTTTGAGGGAGATAGTAGTATGTATTGGGCTTCATTTCCAAATTACAGCTTGGCTTGGTGCTGTGCTTTATGTTCATGTAGCCTCAGGTAGAACGAAGGCAGGAAGGTAAGATCACCGAGTGCATTCTGAAGCACAGCAGCTGCATCTGAAGGGAAGTTGCTGCCTGCGCTGGGGGTGTCCTGACTGGGAAATGAAAGGTGAAAACCCCGCTGAGCCGGAAGACAGGCGTAGGTGACACATAGGTTCATAGTAAGGAGACGATCACAGTCAGTAACGCTGACTGAAGACACGGGTCTCTCCGCAGGCCTGTGTGGACGCCGGTGGAAAGGAATGCTAACACAACGTCACTTTCTCGTTCTTTCTTGAAAGGTTATTAGTTCAACTGCATGAAACAGAAAAAGCCTTTAGTCAGTTCTGGTCTGAGCATCATCTGAAGCTTAACCAGTGCCTACAGCTGCAGCATTTTGAGCACGATTTTTGTAAGGTATTCTTTTCTTGTTTAATATCACTTCCTTCTCTGGTTCGGTGACCTCTGGGTTTCTCTCCGCCCTCCCTCTTTGGTATGGGCGTTCCCTCTTTTCCCTGATCCAGCCTTCTCCTCATCTCCTTGCTTCTTTACAGACGGCTCCTCCAGCCCCCTTCTCACTTTTTCAGCGGAGCAGCAGTGTTCTAGAATCCCATTTTCCTGTTGATGTACATGGCATTTCAGTGCTGGTTTATCTTGCCTTTTTTTTTTTTTTTTTTTTTAAACAAGGTCTTGCTCTGTCACTCAGGCTGGAGTGCGGTGACGCAGTCATGGCCTTCTGCAGGTTTGATCTTCTGGGCTCAAGTGATCCTCCCACCTCAGCCTCCCAAGTAGCTGCAGCTACATGCATGCCCCACCACCACACCACATCATTCTTTTTACATTTTTGCAGGACGAGGTCTCCCGATGCTCCCCAGGCTGCTCTCAAACTTCTGTGTACAAACAATCCTCCTGCCTCGCCTCCCAAAGTGCTGGGATTACAGGCATGAGCCACCGGGCCCAGCTGTCTTCCTTTTTGATTGATAATCTGTTGAATATAGTTCTCATAAACCAGCTATACGTGTCTGCACCCCCAGCTTAATTGGAAAGTTAGTGAGCTGCAAAAAAACTTTTTAAACATACATAGATACATACAAGTCGTGAGTCCTTTCTGGAGCTTTGCATTTTCTCGAAGCGTAACAACCCATGCCTCCAGGTGAGTATGCGCTGGTTTACTTCCAGACTGTTCTAATGTGTCTCGTAGGTTAAGCTTGCCCTGGATAATTTGCTGGAAGAGCAAGCAGAGTTTACAGGCGTTGGAGACAGCGTGATGCACGTGGAGCAGCTTCTTAAGGAACACAAAAAACTGGAGGAGAAAAGCCAGGTTTGCTTTCTGACATTTTCGTGTACTGGGAAGGGGGCTGCTGTGGACGATGATGGATCGTGTCCAGTCATCGCTATCGGACGCTCGCTAAAGGACGCAGGAGTACGCAGTCCTGCCCTTCAGTCACCCCATTCTCCCCCCAGGATCCCATGGAGAGACGCACATGAACAACTGCCGTGAATAATACGGGCAGCACAGAGTTCTGTCAAAGCCACCAGAGCGTACTGTTGCGGTTGGATGCTCAGGTGGGCTGAGGACTCTGGACAGCCCTGCCCTCTCACATGGTCAGCAGCCAAGTGGGAGAAGGTCCCAACAGGCTCATCACTCACCAGAACGTTTAACTCAGAGTCTCACCAATCAGCTTGGGCTCGTCCCTGGAGCCTGGACTAGGGGACTGGGGGTTGTGGGGTTGGTAGTAAGGATGGGAAACTTTCAAAGGGGAAACCAGAAAAAATACAACTAGTTTTATACCTGGAGCAAGATGGTGAGGTGGGGGAAATTGGTCCACACGAGTTCCATTGCTGCACAGCATTGGCCAAGCTTTCTCCTTTCTCATGTCCCAAGTGTTGTAAATAAGGAACTTGTAAAAGAATATGTACTTTACAATTCCCACACAGGAATTAAACAGTGCCCCAGATCTGTACACACGTCAGCATTTAGAAATGATTCCATTTTAAGTGTTTACAAATTTGGTGTATTACAAATGAATAAAACTGGCCGGATGTGGTGGTTCACTCCTGTAATCCCAGCACTTTGGGAGGCTGAGACGGGAGGATCATGAGCTCAGGAGCTCGAGACCATCCTGGCCAACACAGTGAAACCCCATCCCTACTAAATACAAAAAAATTAGCTAGGTGTGGTGGCGCGCGCCTGTAGTCCCAGCTACTCAAGAGGCTGAGGCAGGAGAATTGCTTGAACCCGGGCAATGGAGGTTGCGGTGAGCCGAGATCTTGCCACTCTGCACTCCAGCTGGGTGACAGAGCAAGACTCCGTCTCAAAAAAACAAAAATTAAAAAAAAAAAAAAAAAGAAAACTGAGTCATCTCTTTCCAGAGAAGTGCCTTTCTGCTTGTTTAAAATTAGATTCTCTATATTTTTGTGTCTTGGGGACCAAGTGCCCTATGATTAGCACTTCTTCCTTAGCTGATCTCAAGGCATGTTTCTCAGATGGCAATTTTGCAGTACTAAAGACTTGCTTCTCAAAGTGTGGGCCTCTGGCCAGCAGCACAGATGTCACCTGAGTGAGCGCTAATTAGAAATATAAAATCTCAGACCCCACCCTGGAATTGGAATCTGCATTTTAAGAAGGTCCCCAGGTGACTGACTTGTATATTACAGTTGGAGACACGCCCCTAAAGGCTACAACACAAAGTGTACCAAGGCCGCACTGACTAAGAGCTGTGGGTTGTGGATTCTGAGCTGGGGGTGCTTGTGCACACGCATGAACACACGAACCCACCTGCATATCCAGATCCCCACTCAAGAATCCCATCCCTCCCTAGTGAGCACTCTCTTACCAGCGATCATTTGACAGATAACCTAGTGCTCAAGACATACGAGTCATCAGGAACATTTATCAAACAATGGAAAAGTTGAGCTTCATATACATGATGAATATATGTCTTAGATTCTCCAGGACAGCCCCAATCTTATAATTTTAGTTTTTTCTAAAGAATTTTTTACTGAATATAAATACTATATATATTTTTTATTCATTTATTAAGAAAAAGCACCTCAATAAAAATGCCTTCATATATCTATGAAAGCATAGATATATGAAGGATGTGTGTGTGTGTGTGTGTGTGTGTGTGTGTGTGTGTGTGTGTGTATTATCCTAGGTTGTGTGGATGCAGTGGTGAACCAGACAGTCCAGACTCTGCCCTCATGGAGCTTACATTCTACTGGAGAAAGACAATTCATTAAAAAGCAGTCAAATTAATAATAACATCAGATAGTAGCAGGTGATATAAAAAAGAAAACAAGCTATAGTAGAAAGTGACTGGGGGTGCTGCTTTAGCTAGAGTGATCCGGAAAGGCCTGGGAAGGCGACCTTTGATCTGAGATCTGTGTAATCATGCAAAGGCCTGGGGAATAGCATCAAGGTGGGTGCAGACGTCTTAAAGCAGGAATGAGCTCTGTGAGTTCAAGGAACTTTGCTAGAGCAGGTGGACCAGGAGGAAATGAGGGGACAGAGACGAGCAGAGGCCAGGTGGTCCTGTTGCACCCTGAGATCTTTTGTGGGAATTTGAATTTTATTCTCGGGGGAACAGAAAGCCCTTGGAGGGCGCTCTGGGCTGTGTTTTGAACAGTGGTGATGGATTTGCGTGACTGCATCACATTCTGTCTTCCACCCACCTCCTTGAACTTGTGGTCCTTGGTATATGCTTCAAAAATGGATGACCAGAGCTAGGGATGACAGCTGTGGTTATGGGACACAGGAATGCTCTGTGAGGGCATGACCCACCTGTCATGGGCCACATTCTCGAAGCAGCCGGGCCAGCCCCCGTGGATGACCTTGACTTGCCAGCCTTGTAGAACCTGTAGGATTTGCAGACCGGTCACATCCTGTGACTTGCAGACCTGGCTTCTAAACTTGCTTCCTGCAGGAGGCAGCACACCTGTTTTTCCGCCTTTGGGTGAATCAAACAAAGCTGTCTCGTCATAACCGAGATTGTTTTTAGTATCTCTTCTCTCCGACTTCTCAGACGGGTGGCTTGGCTAGTCTTTCCATTTGTCCTTTAAAGTGTTAAAGGAACAAGGCTGTGTCTGGCCACAGTCTGAAATATCTGCGTGGGGGTTGTTCTTTAGTCAGCACTAAGAAGCCGGCTCCCTCCCAGCACGGCCGCGCGCTGCCTCTGGGGATGGTGCCAGTTTCCGTATTCCACAGAGTGACATCATCCTCACAAGTAACCTCAGAGTCAACTCACTAAGCGGGCTCCAGTCGCATGCTGATTCAGCCTGTTTTTTGTCTTGTTCTAGTTTGAGAGTTTAGCAGTCTTTTGAGTGTTCCTTCCTGATTCTGAAAAACAGTGGTTTCAGCCACTTACTGAAGGTCTTCCATAAAAGCAGAATTTGCTGCATTGTTTTGACTGTGGGGCCAAGCTGACACCTTTGCTGATGGATCAGCAGGGAACAGACCAGGGCGGGGTGGAGGAACCACCTGGTTTCAGTCTTGACCTCTCCCCACGAGGGTGCTGTGTCTAAGCAAGCATGGAACCCAGGCCACGAACATCCAAGGATGCCATCTAGTTGGAGGGTCATGGCTTTGTGTATGTGTGTGAAATTTTCAAACACACACGGAAGCAGATAGACGGGTACAGTGAACTCCACGTATCCATCATTGAGTTTCAACCCTTCTTGTTTCATCTGGGCCACCTCCCACACACACGCCACCCCTATGGATCATCGTGGGTTTGTTCTGGAGTTGCTGATAGAGTAGCATCACTCGCTTTGTCGGCGTCTTCTCTCCTAGTAGGCACCCTTGTCCCTCAGCTGTTATACCAGTAGAGTCCTCGGGGGGAGGTAAACTGCTGCTTTGATAAAGATTCTGAATTGCAGCTTCTAAGCTGCAACTTGACTATCCAGCCTTCTGGAATTTTCAGCATCTAAAAGATCCCAGATGGGCTTGTGATCAGAGTACCAGATTTTAGCCATTTTTCCCTCACTCTTTCTTTTTTACTTGGAGAGTTTATTGCTATTTATCTTGAGTGGGAGGTATATAAACTAAAAAAGTAAGCTTCCATTTGGAGGTTTCACTGTACATTTCTTTGCAGGCACCAGAAGGATTTCACAGCACATGCGGAGAGGCCAGTGGGCTGGAAGGTGTCAAGAACAGAGGTTTTGGAGCCAGATAGAGGTGGATTCGGATCGTGGCTCTAACAACTACCAGCTGTGTGACCCTAGTCGTGTTTCTTAGCCTTTCTGAATATGGTCCCCTCATCTGTAAAGCAGAGATAATAATTCCTACCTAACAGAGACCCTGTGGAGATTAAATGAGTCAGACGCATGGTAGGAACTTAATGTGGTTGGCCCACAGCGTGGTCGGTGGTCAGTAGTCAGTGGCCAGAAACTACTGCTGTTGTCCTTTCGTTCTGTGATAGTGACCTTCCAGCCATGAGGTGGCTGAATCCGGTCTGCTCCTCAGCTGCCTCTATGCACGTTTTTCCCTAGACCTATTTGGACCTGTTACGCACACCTTCCTCTAACACCTCAGATGTCTTCTGGACAGCTCTGAAGGGTGAGATGCTGCAAGCCAAGGGAAGGCCAGGCTCGGATTACCACAGGGCAATTTGGAAGTACCCTGTAGTGAATTTCCCTGGACCCAGAAAACTCTGCACTGTTCTTAATAAATTAGGCAGCTGGACTTAAAAAAAAAAAAAGTCAACAGAGACTTTCTTGCCAAGTTTCATGTTTCTATATTTGACTAACGTCAGACAAGTTCAAGCAACCAAATGAGGTCTCTAAGCTGCGGCAGAACAAGGACAGCCATTTTTCCTCTGTGTATGGTGGTCTGAGCCAGATCCTGGAGCCAGACTGCCTGGGTTTGAAGCCTGGCTCTTCTCTTTCATAGCTGGGTCACCTTGGACCATGGTGCCTCCCCTTCCCACTGATAAAACAGTACCTGTGTCAAAGGATTTGTTGTGAAGAGCTAAGGAAATAAGCAGTCGTAAAGCATTCAGAACAGTGCATAGCGTGTAGTAAGCTCTCAGGAAATGTTGGCTGTTGTTATCAGTATTACAGAGGCAGAGGGAGACATTCTGTGCTATGCCACGTGTCCTAGGTTCAGTCTGCGGTAGCTGAGCAGTGCTAGGAAAGGTCCGTCATTCATTCTTCATTTATTCATCTTCCACCATGCCAGGTACTGTTTAAGTTCTAAGGACACAGCAGTGAACCAAAGAATAAAAAAACACTGGCCCAGCGTGATGGCTCACACCTGTAATCCCAGTGCTTTGGGACGCCGAGGCTGGTGGATCACCTGAGATCGGGAGTTCAAGACCAGCCTGACCAACACATGGAGAAACCCTGTCTCTACTAAAAATACAAAAAATGAGCCAGGTGTGGTGGCACATGCCTGTAATCCCAGCTACGGGAGGCTGAGGCAGGAGAATCACTTGAACCCAGGAGGCGGAGGTTGCAGTGAGCTGAGATTGCGCCATTGCACTCCAGCCTGGACAACAAGAGCGAAACTCTGTCTCAAAAATAAAAATAAATAAAAACTACTGCCCAGGGAATGAGTATTCCAATCTTCTTGTAGGGGATATAACCAGTGCGCCTGGGCCTCTGCTGTTTAGAACAAGTGCTCTGTTTATTTTTGCCTCAGTCCTTTGACTAGCCACTGCTTGATTTGTGTCACTTGTTTCTATGCCATTACTCCTCTCTGTTTTGTGCAGCGTTTATTTGTAAGTACCTAAGATGTACCATGCCCTGTTTTTGGTTGAATATGGGCTGGTTCTGGACCATGAGGGTCTGTGGCATCATGCAGGCAGCAGATGAATGGTCACGACATAATGAAGCAGGTGCTGTGATCAAGAGAAACACAGAGAAAGTTTTCTGGAGAAGGTGAAGTCGGAAATGTGATGCCGATCGACTTGGCCCCAGAGGAGGGTGGGCAAGGGGGAGTAGGGAAGGATGGGCTTTGTAGGCAGACAGCAGATGGAGAAGGCGTGGAGACCTGCAGCTGCCTGAGTATTTGGGGACCAACACAGGGGTCATTGGTATGGTTGCAGCAGAGAGTGGAGTTGAGGAAGTTGAGGAGGACTTGTTAAGAGGCACACCCAGGTATGAGCCAGATAAGGAAAGGCCCTGTTTGCATTGCTCAAAAGTTTAAGCTTGCTCCTAAAGACCTTGGGAGCCCAGGAAAGGGCGTGAAGCTTGGGAGTGAGGTAACTTGCTAAGATGTGTTGGAATTGCTCCTTTGTCAGCTGCCTGGGGCGT
Organism: Sapajus apella; assembly: GCF_009761245.1. Taxonomy (NCBI): domain Eukaryota; kingdom Metazoa; phylum Chordata; class Mammalia; order Primates; family Cebidae; genus Sapajus; species Sapajus apella. Next base: position 18,047,574 of record NW_022436978.1, read on the forward strand.
GATTTGAAGGAGAGCCTGAAGAAAAACAGTGAGGCCAACTGTCCCCATGAGAAGGCATGAGGCCGGAGTTCACAGTGGCAAGGAGGTGGCAGATGGGGTCAGAATTTGAAAGGCATTAAGAGGCGATGGGCCCTGGAGGGCTTCGTCCATGTGTGCGAGGGTAGGAGAGGGGTTTGGAAATCCTGGAAACCATAAACAGTGCAAGTGAAGAGAAGGGCAGGTTGAACGCACCTGGAGTTGCCGTGACTCCTTACGTTACTGAAACAGCTAAAGCAGAGCAGCTGTGATGTGCTGGGTGCCTGATGTGGCTGGCAGGAGGGCCCGCGGGCTCTCTGCTCCTGGAGACCTTTTGGAATGTGGCAGTCGTCTGTGTTGATGCCGAAGTCCAGGTCGCATCAAGTAGTCCCAGCCAAGCAGATCCCTGCCTCGTCTAGCTTGTTGGCTCATTCATTCATTTTGTTGATAAATATTTATTGGACGCCTACTAAATGCTCCTGTGGAACTTACATGTTGGTGGGAGTGAGTGGAGGAGGGAGGAACTCTACACTAAAGCAAATAAATAGTGTTTAGATCGAGATAAGCGTGTTAAAGAATTAAAGCGAGGGAGAGGGCCTAGGTGAGTGGGTGTCGGGTCGTAGAGAATGACTTGGGATCCAGTAGTGGGGGAAGCCCTGTGAGGAGGTGACCAGCCCCGCTCTGCAGGAACCGGGGAAGAGCAGTCCGGAGAAGGGCCCTGAGTCAGGCACAAGCCGTCTCTCGGCTGGATTCCTACAGCAGCCGGGCCTCCAGCTGTCCTGCGTTTCCTCTTATCCTGGGTACCGTACATGAAGCAGTCCTTTCAGAAACATGAGCGAGATCCTCCCCCCAAGCCCAGGGCCTTTCCTCTCACAGTGCTCACAGGGCAGCGAGGCCCTCCGCACGGAACCCCCTTTCCTCTGGCTGCTGCTCCTCACTTCCTGCCTGCTCCCTGGGCAGCAGCCACACGGGCCCCCTTCCTGCTACCCGAACTTGTCAGACGCTCCCTCCCCTCCCAGCCACACGGACCCCCTTCCTGCTACCCGAACTTGTCAGACGCTACCTCCCCTCCCATCCAAGTGCCCTGCGGCTCGTCCCTGACTTCAGGTCTCAGCTTGTGTCCAGAGCGCTCCCGGGACCATGTGCAAATTTGAAGATTCACTGGGAGGACTCTGCATGCAGCTGTGTTAGAGTTATGAGCTATTACGATGACAAAGTACTGAGCAAACTCAGCAAACGGGAAAGGCGCGAGGTGACGTCTGCAGGAAGCCAGGCACGAGCTTCTTCGAATCCTCTCCTGTGGGAGTCACACAGGACATGCTTCCTGCCCCCCATCTGTGGGTTGTGACAACACGTGTGAAATGTTGTCTGCCCAGAGCTTTTACTGGTAGCTGGCCATGTGGGCAACTTCTGTCTGGCAGGTACCAAGTTTCCAGACTCCCAGAAGGAAAGCAGGTAATCACCATAAACCACACATCGTGAACTATTCATATCAGGAAATGGAGGGAACTTTCCCAAAATCTAAGTTCCGAGATGCCAACAAAGGGCCAGTCTTGCTCTTTCTAAGGCTGGTAGTCTCAGGCTTTCTTTTCTTTTGTTTTTTCCCTTTTTTTTTTTTTTTTGGAGATGGCATCTTGCTCTGTCACCAGGCTGGAGTGATACAATCTCAGCTCACTGCCACCTCCACCTCCCAGGTTCAAGCAATTCTCCTGCCTCAGCTTCCAGAGTAGCTGGTACGACAGGCGCATGCTGCCACACCTGGCTAATTTTTTGTGTTTTAGTAGAGATGGGGTTTCACTGTGTTGCCCAGACTGGTCTCGAACTCCTGAGCTCAGGCAGTCCGTCCGCCTCAGCCTCCCAAAGTGCTGGGATTACAGGCCAGCCACCGCGCCCGGCCACTCTCGGTCTTTCTATGAGAAGTCTTTTCTGCACAGCTCGGGTAGCTCCTTCTCAGGGAGACCTTCTCTCACAGTCCAGCTTAAAACGCCAGCTCCAGCACTCCCTGCCCTCCCACTGCCTACTTTCCCCACGTACTTGTCGCTGTCTAAGGTGTTGTAACATCTGCACATGCAGTCATTTATTGCCTCTGTCTTCCATTGAAATGTAAGCTTCATTTCATGAGGTCGGGATTTTTGCCCACTTTCTTTACCAATGAACCCCCAGCATCTATGACAGTGTTTGGCACATAGTAGGTTCTCAGTAATATGAGACAGATGAATAAAGGAATGCTTAAAAAACAGGCAGCTTGGCACATGGTTACAGTGAAGTGTCATGCAGAAAGAGGTAGGAAATGTGATGAGCAGATGGGATCAGTGTAGACGGGATCAGTGTAGACAGGTTCCTTGCAGGCCTTGGGAAGGGGTTTAAACAAGTGTATTTCTCTTCCTTCCTCCCTCCCTCCTTTCGTTCTTTCATTCTTTCTTTTGACTTAGTCCCGCTCTGTCACCCAGGCTGGAGTGCAGTGGCGTGATCTTGGATCACTGCAATCACCGCCTCCCATGTTCAAGTGATTCTCCTGCCTCAGCCTCCCGAGTAGCTGGGATTACAGGCACCCACCACCACACCCAGCTAATTTTTGTATTTTTAGTAGAGACAGGGTTTCACCATGTTGGTCAGGCTGGTCTCAAACTCCTGACCTTGTGATCCACCTACCTTGGCCTCCCAAAGTGCTGGGATTACAGGCATGAGCCACCGCACCTGGCCTAGATAAGCATATTTCTTAAGTGTCATGACCACCTTCGAGTTGTCCAAACCCAATTTTCACCAGTGTCCTCGCCTCAGTTCACCCCCAACTCTCCTCAAAGACAGGTGTGAGTCCCCCTTCTTGTTCCTTTAGTTAATAGTGCTATTCAGAATCTCTTATGATGTGCACTCTATGCTTCTCTGCCCTAGAGTTTATTGCAATTGTAATAATTTAATAATTTGTATGATTTAGTTAATATCTGAATTCTCCATTAATCTGACAGTGTTTGACTTGTTAACACTGCATCCTCAGTGTCTAGCCCAGAACTCAGCAGGTATTTGAGTGAATGACTGCTGTTGTTGAGAGTGTGGACAGCTCTGGGCCAGGCTCAGCTTCCTGGGCCCGGAACCATTCCGAGCTTTCTGAGGTTCTCCAGCCTTCGTCCTGCGTCAGCACCTCCCCCATCTCCCTCCAGGCTTGGGGCGTAGGGTACCAGGGAGCTGTCAGCCTCACGATGCCCTGACTTCTGATGCCTGGCTGCGGATGTTCACTTTGCAGGAGCCCCTGGAAAAGGCCCAGCTGCTGGCACTGGTTGGGGACCAGCTCATGCAAAGCCACCATGATGCAGCAGACACCATCAGGCCCCGGTGCGTGGAGCTCAGGCACCTCTGTGACAATTTCATCAATGAAAACAAGAAACAACGGGACGTTTTCGGAAAGTCCTTGGAGTTGCACAGACAGCTGGACAAGGTGAGCAGAGCACAGCCAAGAACATGACGTCTGCAAGATTTTCTGCTTGCCCTCCCTTCCTTACGTGACTGCCGACAGGTTCAAGTTCAAGGGGCATGCAAACCTGTGCAGATCCTAGGCTGTAGAGCTATTGAAGGTCAAAAGTGCCCTGGCCATGCCACCACATCCCATTAGCATGAACTAAAGCCCGTGTCTAACTGTGTGGAGCCAGGCTTAGTGTGTTTTGGCCTGGCTCTGTGGGAACCCTTCTTGATTTCCTTTCAGGTGTACAGAGAACCAAGCACTATACTTGCAGAGTGCTTCCCTCATAGAAAGGCAAGGGTTTTGACTCTCTTTGGAGAAGCTTACGCCATAATGGCCATCTCATAATCCCTACATTTATTGAGCACCTGCTGTCTTCCTGTCAGGAACCTAATTATGTCATCTATTTATAATCCTCAAGACGCCCTCTGAGGAAAGTGTTAATGGCCTCATTGTGCAGAGGCAGAAGTTGATGCTCTGCTGGGTCTGGGGGTTTAGCACACGGGAATCGCCTAGCAAGCTGTTACGTGGCAGATTCCCTCATGGACTGCCCTGGAGACTCGGCGTCAGTAGGTCTGGAATACCAGGAACTGGTAATTTAGTTAAGTGCCCAAGTGATTTTGGTGCAGGTGGTGCAGGGATGACACCAGGAAACCTTGGGATAAGTGACTGCCCCAGACCACACATGGTGCAAGCAGGGGAAGGCAGAATTGAAGTCAGGCCTGCCAGATGCCACACACAGGCTTCACAGGATAGACGGCAAGGCCGCAGGCACGGGGCCTCGCGGGGGCAGGGGTGTGCAGACACAGGTGCCTGTTGGAGGTGACCTCTAGGGTGTGTTCCCAGTCAGCAGGAGCCCTGTTTCTGGAGCCTTCTCCGTCAGCTGTTCCCAGCCAGCATGTGGCTGATGGCAGTGAGTCAGCGTGCTCCATCCCCACAGCTGCTCCTCTCACACGGCAAGAGGCACCCACCCGGGCTGCTTACCTCATCCCATGGCAAAAGGGATTTTAGTATCAATGAAATCCAGTTGTTCCAGAAGCAAGTGGCTCCGAGGGGCTGGTGCGCAGCCAGCTGTGCGTGCTGAGCTCCCTGCGGAATCAGCTGCTGCTTTCCCAACTCCATTTCTGCTCCAGAGATAACAAGCCTGGGGTGTGTGTGCGTGAGAGAGAGGGGGGAAGAGAGAAAGCAAGTAGCTATATTAACTCTACAGAAGCCCCCAGCCTATTGTTTTTTGCAGATCTAAACATGATATGTAAAGAGGTTTTCACAGCATACCTCAAAGCATGAATACATGTTACTGTGGAAATCCAAAAATACAGGAAGAAAAAGGTTACTCATGGGCTCATACATTATCCCACTACCCCACATCCCTATATAACGGTAGCTATTACTTTTGAAATCTCTTTATTACTATTTATTATTCTAAATGTAGTACATATTCACTGTAAATAATCTGGGAAAACAATAAGATAAACATTTAAGTGGCCTATCGTATTTATCTTAAATTGCCTATCATAAATATTTAACTTAACTAAATGTAAGTTGTATATTTATTTTAAATATAATACTCTTTCCCACTTAGATAACTGCTTTGAAGTGTTCCATTTCGATCTTTTTTCTCGGGATAGTGATATTGCTTTTCAGGTCACATGAGATGCAGATGTGCTGGTGCTGGGAGCTTCTTTTCACATCACTCTTCAAGTGGCAAAAGGGTCCCTGTCTTTCTGTTCACGTGTCTCAGTGGAGTTCAAAAGAGCAACGAACATGAGTCTTTTTTATAAATTGAATAATTAGAATTCATCACCTATCTGATGTCCTCCCAGCGTCCAGAAACTTTGAATATTGCTGTGCTGACCTACAAAGCTTTGCATTCTTGCTTCCTTCAGAAAGACAAACACCAGTAAATGCAAATAGGCATCACCTGGGAATCCAGAGAGGAAAGTTGTGTTTTTGTTAAAGAGACACTCCCTAATCCCAGGAAATGTTAGGGCCAAGTCTAATGTCTCATTAATCACCTTGTGTTCTGGTAACCAATTAGGATGCAAGACAAGTGTCCTAGCAGGTAAACCCGAAAAGCCGTTCATTACCTTGCTCTGTGGTTGGACCAGCCTAAGGGATATTTAGCTATAAGGCTGGGCAGTGCGGGGCCTTACACCTGTAATCCCAGCACTTTGGGAGTCCGAGGTGGGAGGATTGCTTGAGCCCAAGAGTTCGAGACCAGCCTGGGCAACATGGCTAAAACCTGTCAAAAGAAAGAAAAGGGCCGGGAGCGGTGGCTCAGGCCTGTAATCCCAGCACTTTGGGAGGCCGAGGCGGGTGGATCACGAGGTCAAGAGATCGAGACCATCCTGGTCAACATGGTGAAACCCCATCTCTACTAAAAATACAAAACATTAGCTGGGCATGGTCGCGTGTGCCTGTAGTCCCAGCTACTCAGGAGGCTGAGGCAGGAGAATTGCCTGAACCCAGGAGGCGGAGGTTGCGGTGAGCCGAGATCGCGCCATTGCGCTCCAGCCTGGGTAACAAGAGTGAAACTCCGTCTCAAAAAAAAAAAAGAAAGAAAAGAAAACCTGTCAAAAGAAAGGAAAGGAAAGAGAGAGACGGAAAGAGAGAGAAAGAAAGAGAGAAAGAGAAAAGGAAGGAGAAAAAGAGAAAGGAGAGAAAGAGAGAGAGAAAGAGAAAGGAAGGAAGGAAAAGAAAAGAAAGATTAGCCTGGTGTGGTGGCATGCATCTGCAGCCCTAGCTACTTGGGAGGCTAAGGTGGGAGGATCACCTGAGGCTGGGAGGGACCTCTCCAGGCTGCAGTAAGCCGTGATCACACTGCTGCACTCCAGCCTGGGTGACAGAGTGAGACCTTGCCTCAAATTAAATATATATTTAGCTGTCTCCTCCTGGAGATGTAGCAACTACTGTCAGTGGAAGAGATAAGAATGTTGTATGACTCATTTTGCTGACCAGGTGCCTTCCCTGATAAGTGAACAGGTGTAAATTGGTTTGGGCTTGTCCACCTCATAGTATAAGTTACTGCGGTTAGACCCCTTACACTTTACGCCGTCCCATGACAATTTCCCATTGTCTCGGAATCCTTGTAGGCATCTTACAAGCTCAGACACGCGGAGAATGATGGCGGCTCTGAGCTGTGGTCAGGCTAAGCACACAGGGCGCTGTTTCTTTCCTAAAGGTCAGTCAATGGTGTGAGGCAGGAATCTACCTGTTGGCTTCCCAAGCTGTAGACAAGTGCCAGTCTCGAGAGGGGGTTGACGTCGCCTTGAACGACATTGCGACGTTCCTGGGCACAGCCAAGGAGGACCCGTTGCTCAGCCCCAAGGAGTTTTACGACGAGTTTGAATTGCTGCTCACCCTCGATGCAAAGGTAATGCTTCTGGGCCGATTCTGTAGTTGGGGAACAGAAGGGGAGGGAGGCACTGTACCTTCTTCCTGATAAAGTGCATGCAGGGTGTCCTGACCGGGCGGTATCGCGTGGGCGAACTGGTTCCGAAGCCCTCCCATGGCCTCGGCCTCCCGGCCTGAACGTCCTGGCACACTGACCCTTCGTCTGCCTAAATCAGTCATTTCTCTGTTAATGCTTATGAGCATTCCTGATTTACCGCGCGCCGTGCTGCGTGCCAGGCTACCACGGTGAGCAGAAACAGGCGCGCTTCCAACCCTCACTGAGCTTGCAGTTTCGTGGGAGAGGCTGACGTGAACACAATAATCAGACAAAAATGTGTTACAAGCTGTAAGTGCTGTCAAGGAGGGATTAGGGTCAGGCATGTGGCAGAGGAACTTGGCCTGGACTGGGGTCAGAGAAGGCTCTCAGGAAGGGTCACTTCAGCTAAAGCCTGGAGAACGAGAAGACGCGAGAGCCTTTCCAGACAGGAGGAGCAGCCCGTGCAAAGAGTCCAGGCCGGAGGGAGCCTGGCACGGTGCAACGGAAGTGTGTTTGGGGAGAGGTCAGAGAGAGGCAGGCAAGGTGGGCTTTGTGGGCCACAGGAAAGAGTTTGGATTTAAGCAGGGGAATAAGTTGATTGGATTTGCGTTTGCGAAGTGCATTCTTCCATGAAGCCAGCAGGGTTGGCCATAGGTCACCTTCCTCTGAGAGCCTCATCGCCTGGTCTGTACTTCTGGTTTAGGAGCTTCTTGTAGCTAGCTTCCTGGGCAGAGGGCAGGGGAGAGAGGATGCCGTGGAGGAGCAGGCTGCCCCAGGGAGGGTCCAGCCTGTCTTAACTGTTGATGTCATTCTGGGGAATGCTCTGAAGTCCACCCATGGACTCAGGCCAAGAGGCTTTGATCTATCTAACATGACGTAAACCGCACTGTATTCTAATTGTTTGTTTATTTATTTCTATTTTTATTTTCTAGACAGAGTCTTGCTCTGTCACCCAGGCTGGAGTGCAGTGGCACAATCTCAGCTCACTGCAACCTCCGCCTCCTGAGTTCAAGCTATTCTCCTGTCTCAGCTTCCCGAGTACCCGGGATTACAGGCGCCCGACACCACACTTGGCTAATTTTGTGTTTTTTTTTTTTTTTTTTTGAAGATGGAGTTTGGCTTTCTTTACCCAGGCGGGGGTGGAAGGGAGCGGTCTCGGCTCCCCGCAACCTCCGCCTCCTGGGTTCAGGCAATTCTCCTGCCTCAGCCTCCTGAGTAGCTGGGATTACAGGCACACGCCACCATGCCCAGCTAATTTTTTGTATTTTTAGTAGAGACGGGGTTTCACCATGTTGACCAGGATGGTCTCGATCTCTTGACCTCGTGATCCACCCGCCTCAGCCTCTCAAAGTGCTGGGATTACAGGCGTGAGCCACCATGCCCGGCCAATTTTGTGTTTTTAGTAGAGATGGGGTTTCACCGAGTTGACCAGGCTGGTCTTGAAGTCCTGTGCCAGGCTGTTCCAGGCACTGGAGACGCCATAGTGAAAGGATGCATTGCCCTTGAGGGTCTCAAGTAGGAGAGGCTGATCCTTAGAAGCACAGTTCTGAAGCATGGCAGGGCACATCTTGCATAATGATGCCTAGAGGGGAGGTCACCTGAGGGAGATAGGGCCGTGGGGAGTAGGGGAAGGTTCGAGAAAGGAAATGCTTTGTGTCCTCAGGCTGTATGCAGAGGGACACTTTCCTCATGATCTGCTTTCGTTACTGCAGGCCAAAGCCCAGCAAGTCCTGCAGAGGCTGGGTGATGTGCAGGAAATATTTCACAAGAGGCAAGTGGGTCTGATGAAACTGGCAGCCAAACAGACTCGTCCAGTGCAACCTGTGGCCCCACATCCCGAGTCGTCACCAAAATGGGTGTCATCCAAAACCAGCCAGCCCCCCACCTCAGGTACGTTATTTCAGGAAAAGCAGCTTTGTGGCTTCTGTGTTTCATCCGCACCATGAGGACTGAGACTGGTTGTCTATGATGGATAATGGTCGCTGTTTTAACAGACACTATTAAAACAGACAGACAGGGCATAGTGCAGACATAGATGACATGAACACTTAGATAGCCCCACATGCCTGGATGCAGGGAGAAACACACAATCTACTGAAGGAAGAGCAAAAATGCATCGTAGGCCGGGCTCGGTGGCTCACGTCTGAATCTCAGCACTTTGGGAGGCTAAGGTGGGCGGATCACCTGAGGTCAGGAGTTTGAGACCAACCTGGTCAACATCATGAAACCCCGTCTCTACTAAAAATACAAAAATTAGCCTGGCGTGGTGGCGGACACCTGTAATCCCAGCTACTTGGGAGGCTGAGGCAGAATTGCTGAACCTGAGGCAGAGTTCACAGTGAGCCGAGATCGCAATGCTGCACTCCATCCAACCTGGGCAACAGAGTGAGACTCTGTCTCAAAAAGCAAATAAAACAAAATAAAAATGCTTCATAATAATAACAACATAGTAATAACAGCCTAAAATAGACCTCATTTAGGACCTTTAGAAGGCCCGCATTTTATTAGCAATGGAGTAGTAAAATTGGTTGAGAAGATTTTAAAAAATAGGTAAGTTCTTACGCTCGTCCCACAGGGCCTTGATTACCATAGCTTATTAGTTAGCCTTTAAGACCAGGTCATGTAATGTTCCAACATTGTTCTTTTTCAACATTGTTTTGGCTAAGTCCTTTTCATTTTTCCATGAATTTTAGAATCACTTTTCAATTTCTGCTGGGATTATGATAGGAATTATACTGACTACGAGCCAATTTGGAGAGAACTATTATCTTACAAATACTGAGTTTTCCAGTTCATGAATAGGTTAGAACTTGTTATTTAGGCCATCTTTAATTTCTCTCAACAATGCAGTAGTTTTGAGTTCAAAGGCCTTAGGCATTTCACATTTTTTAACCCTATAATGAATGGAATTGACCATATATAATTAAGAATAGGAATAGATTTCTATGTAGAAATATGTGAATAGGGATGCTTTTATTTTTTCTGTTTCGATCTCTATACTTTTTTTTTGGCCATATTAGAATGACTGGGCCCTCCGCTACAATGTCAACTAGAAATGCTGAGAGCAGACATCCTTGTCTTTTCCCAATGTTAGGGAAAGAGTTCACATTTCACCTTTAAGTATGATGTTAGCTATAGGTTTTTCACAGATGTCTTTTATCGGATTGAGGAAATTCTCTTCTATTTCTATGTTTTTGAGAGTTTTTATTGTAAACGATTATTGACTTTTTCAAATGTTTATTTGGTCCACGTATGGAGATTCTGATATGGTTTTTCTTCTCTGTTTGTTAATATGGTAAATTACAATGTTTGTTTTCAAATGTTAAAACAACTTTACATTCTTGGAATAACTGGCCTCGGGCAGGATGTACATGTCATTTGTTGTGTTGTGTATTGTGAAGCTCTGTCATTAAGCAAATACATATTCATGTTTTATGTCTTTTATATATATTAGCCGTTTTAGGTTTTTATGTCTTTCATATATATTAGACCTTTTATAATTATGAAATGTCTCTCCTTTCCTCTTTACCTCTAGAAATACTCTTAAAGTCTATTTTGTCTGATATTGTCACAGCCATTCCAGTTTTCTCACGCTTAGTGTTTGTACGATATATTTTTTTCATTCTTCTGTCTTTGCATTTAAAGTATATTTGTTGTGGGCCTTACCTTTTTATACATTGTTACCTCTGCCCTGTAGTTGGAGTGATAAGATTTTTATGTTTATAGCCTACATAATTATAGATATAGTTGGATTTCGAGCTCCTGTGTTGATTTCCTATATGTCTCATGTGCTTTTTATTCCTCGTTTCCTCCTTTCCTGCCCTTTGGGTTAGTAAATTTTTTTTTTTTTTCTTCTTTCTGAGATGGAGTTTCGCTCTTGTTACCCAGGCTGGAGTGCAATGGCATGATCTCGGCTCACCGCAACCTCGGCCTCCCGGGTTCAGGCAATTCTCCTGCCTCAGCCTCCCAAGTAGCTGGGGTTACAGACACGCGCCACCATGCCCAGCTAATGTTTTGTATTTTTAGTAGAGATGGGGTTTCACCATGTTGACCAGGATGGTCTCGACCTCTTGACCTCGTGATCCCCCCGCCTCGGCCTCCCAAAGTGCTGGGATTACAGGCGTGAGTCACCACGCCCGGCAGTAAATATTTTTTAACATTTTGTTTTAATTTCTCTGTTGGCTTGTTGTCATATCTCTTTGCATTGTTTTTCACCCGGACTAGGGATTATCATCTGCATCCTGAACTCGTCATGATCTGTTGAGATAGTTTCATACCACTCTATGCAAAATACAGGAAATTTACAACGTTGTACTTCCGTACGCTCTCCATCCATCCTCTGTGCTACTCTTATCATAAGTCTTACATCTATATATGTTAAACCCCCACTATGGCATTACAATTTTTGCTTTAAATAGTCATTTATCAAATTAAGAGAAATACGTGTGCGTGTGTGTGTGTGTGTGTGTGTGTGTGTGTGTGTGTGTACATACCCCCTTATTCACCATTTCTGGGGTTCTTCATTATTATAGATTTGAGTTAATACCTTGTGTCATTTCTCTTCAGAATAAAGAGCTTCTGTTAGTATTTATTGTCAGGGAGTCTATTAGTAACAAATTTTTTTTGTCTTTATTTTTTCCTTTTTGTGGACAACGGTGTCTCGCTATATTGCCCAGGCAGGTTTTGAACTCCTGGGCTCAAGCTACTCTCCCGCCTCTGCCTCCCTATGAGCTAGAATTACAGTTGTGAGCCACCATGCCTGGCCTGTTAGCAATACATTCTTTCATATTTTGCTTATCGGGAAATTCTGGGGTGTTTTGGTAGTTCTCCACTGAGTACAATTTACAGTTCCTTGTCTTCTGTCATGTATCCTAGAATCCTTAGAATGAAGCCTTGATAACATTTAGTGTATTTCTTTCCTGAACTTTTGTCTGCAAACACACACACACATCCACATACACACTGTAACACACGTGCATACATATACCACAGACACACCCAAACATGCACAGAGACATCCTCCTTAGGTGGTTGGAAACAGAGCTTGGTTCTCTTGACCTTTCACCTCTCCTGAAGCTCAACTATGTTCACGGCTGTGACTTGGCCTGGGTCATTGTTTCAAGGCACATATGTTTGTTTCAAGTAAATACAGCAGGGATTATAGATTCGTTTCTCAGCTTTTCAAATACAAGATTTCATAACAGATAATACTCCGTCCCGGAATAAACAGGTCTTCGTCAAGTCTGAACGGGTTGTCAGTGACCTAGGTCGGACAACTAGGTTGTTCAGCAGAACAATCCTGCGCCTTTGTGTTTGGCGAGTATCTACTGAGTGTGGACTCCAGCAAGCCACTAAAAGAATTTTCAGACATTTCTATCTGATTCCTTAGTAACTGAGTCTGTGCCAAGATAAGCAATGGTATTTCACAGTGTAAAGAAAGAAGATGGGCGGAGGGGCTTAGGAGCTGGAATGTCAGCTCCGACGCTTGTTAGCTGGATGCCTTGGCTACAACGTTTAACACTTCTGACGTTCATAAGGAATGTGAAAAAACTTTTTAATGCCATGTGGCTATAATAACAGCTAAAATGTGTTATGCATTGTATATGATCTACATTCTTCACATCTTAACTCATTCAAGCCTCGTAACAGCCCTTTACTGTGGGATTTCTCATTTTTCCCTGCTTTCCAGATGAAGAGGGTAAGGCACAGAGCTGACTGTAGTCATGTGTGGCTCGTGCATGGAAGAACAAGGTTTGAGCCCTGGCCGTGTGGCGTGTATGCCCCTGCCTTTCACTCCTTCACTCTACTTACAGTGTCAAGGGCAGGCGCTTCTCAGTCATGGCATCACTGGCCATAGTGCATGCATTTCTAACATCAAGTTACTATGCCTGGAATCACGTACTTTACAGGGGTTCCACAGAGAGGGAGGAGCCCAAAGGATTGACTATTATGACACAGCAGCATTCATGGTCATATATATAACCTGGGGTGACAGTGTACTTTTCTACAATTTTTTTTTTAGATGAAATTTTGCTCTTTTTGCCCAGGCAGGAGTCCAGTGGCTTGATCTGAGCTCCTTGCAACCTCCAGCTCCCTAGTTCAAGCAATTCTGCTGCCTCAGTCTCCCAAGTAGCTGGAATTACAGGCACCCGCCACCACACCCAGCTAATTTCTGTATTTTTGGTAGAGACGGGGTTTCACCATGTTGGCCAGGTTGGTGTTGAACTCCTGACCTCAGGGGATCCACCTGCCTTGGCCTCCCAAAGTGCTGGGATTACAGGTGTGAGCCACCGCGCTTGACCTTTTCTACAATTTTCAACATAACATCTATGAAAAACCCATAGAAAGCCCAAGCTGCTTCCAGTTGGCTCACAGAATGCGAGGGTTGGGAGTGGCCTCTGGAGTTCAGGTGGTCAACCTCCAGCAAGTCTACCGTATCTAACAACCAGGGTGATATCTTGATGGCATTCGATGAGTGGCATTTTGGCCTTGGGACCTAGAAATCCTCAAATCCTGGGATTAACCACGTCTCCTGTGAGTTTCCCAAGGGAACAGCATATGCAAGGGTGGTGACAGTAACAAATAAGAACTCAAAGTACCGCTTATCTGTTAGCCTTGTGGCTGTCACCCTCAATGCTTGGCAACGCCGGTAAGGTAGGCTAAGAAACCTCGAGGCCTAACAAGGGCTTTTCCTCTTCAAGTCCCACTTTTACTACCAAATGGCCATAGAGCTTGAGAAAAGATGTTTCCCAGGTGTCTGGGCCCTCGTGGGGAGGGGAGAAGGGAGATAGAGTGACCGAGAGAAAGGAGCAAGGGCAAGACAGCCCAATCTCTTCCCGACTCAGCCAACGGATTCTCACTCATAGTCCTCTCATCCCCTGGTAAGCATGGGTCCATCAGTAATGGAATCCAACAGTGATGCCGTCAGATTAGCTGCAACAGCTTCTGGCTAGGGCAGGCATGGCCATCCCCTTACAATATGATCATAGTATGATTGTGTGTGTAAACAGAGGGAGAGCATTTGAAAGAAGACTGTAAGGAAATATACCAAGTGATTATGCTTCAGTGCTAAGATTTTAGTGTTTTTCAGATTTTCTGTATTAAGCACAAATTATTACCTTTATAATGGAAAATATCTTCAATACAATGTGGTACCTAGAATTGAGGCTTCAAACCAAGAACAACATCAAGTGCCAAATTATGCTGTACATGTGATGTGTGCCAAAGCAGCGGTACATAAGAGAATCCATAACGTGTGTCGTGGGGAGGACTTCATGAGGAGAGTGCCCTTTTTTGTGTTTGTTTGAGATGTAGTCTTGCCCTGTCGCCCAGGCTGGAGTGCGGTGGTGTGATATCGGCTCACTGCAACCTCCGCCTCCCAGGTTCAAGCCATTCTCCTGCCTCAGCCTCCCAAGTAGGTGGGATTACAGGAACGTGCCACTGTGCCCAGCTAATTTTTGTATTTTTCGTAGAGATGGGGTTTCACCATGTTATCCAGGCTGGTCTCGAACTCCAGACCTGCCTCAGCTTCCCAAAGTGCTGGGATTATAGGTGTGAGCCACCAAGCCTGGCTGAAAGTAGCCTCTTAGCTGGGCCTTAAAAATGGGAATGATGGGGGGCCGGGCACGGTGGCTCAAGCCTGTAATCCCAGCACTTTGGGAGGCCGAGGCGGGTGGATCACGAGGTCAAGAGATCGAGACCATCCTGGTCAACACGGTGAAACCCCGTCTCTCCTAAAAATACAAAAAATTAGCTGGGCATGGTGGCGCGTGCCTGTAATCCCAGCTACTCAGGAGGCTGAGACAGGAGAATTGCCTGAACCCAGGAGGCGGAGGTTGCGGTGAGCCGAGATCGCGCCATTGCACTCCAGCCTGGGTAACAAGAGCGAAACTCCGTCCCAAAAAAAAAAAAAAAAAAAAATGGGAATGATGAAAACTCTACTGCTCTTTACTACCACATTGCTATATTTGCTGATTTGTCGTAGTTTGATGTTTCATGTGGTGGTGGGTGTGACTTTTTTCTCTTCTGCTGAAATGTCAAGTCCCTGCAGTCAAGGATTCTGTTTCTTTTCTGGGTCTCTCCTTCACCTCCAGTTTCATCCACCACCTAGGAAACGAACGCAGCAGCTCAGCCAGGCTTGTTTTAGTTAACCACGTTGACATGGTCCAGCTAGTTGTCCAAGTCAGACAAAGTGAGTTATAATTTATAAGTCGAATAACCGAATTAATGGCAGGTTTTCTTAGTCCCTCTAGCTCCTCCCCTGAGAACGTCTGAGGAGCCTCATGCCGAGACTGAGTTGAACTCCTGGGGGAAGGAAGACCGTGAGGCTAACTCTGAAGTCAAGGTAAAATCATCTTTATTTTGCTTATAGAACTTTCTGACAAGAGAGAGGATTGCTGTCATAATTATCAATAAATCAACAAGTTGTGTTTCCTTAATGTGTATCTATTGTCACCTCCAGAAGGTGAGCCCATAAAGGCACATAGCACAGACTAATACTTTTAAGAACTGGGGTTTGTAGGTTTTGTTTCTTTTCTTCCTTTTTTTTTCTTCTTAATGGCAACTAGAAATGAAAGCTATTTGGTCATGTACGTAATTATCGGTAGGTACTGTTGTAGTAAAGGAAAAATCATTTTATTCATTTCTGTAATCTGACTTCATATTTAACATTGGTAGAACAGTGAATGGTTCATGTATAAAAAGAGCATGACAAAATTGCATAGAGCTGCACACACACGTGCACACACACACAAGTGTGTGGATAACTGGTGAACTCTGAGTGGGCTCTTTGGATTGTGCCAATGTCAGTTTCTTAGATGCAACATCGGAGGAGGTTGGGGAAAGGGAACATGAAACCTTCCATTTCTTTGCAACCTCATGTGACTTAATATAATTATTTCGAAATAGAAGTTTTAAAAAAAAGCATACGCTTTGGAGTCAGGCAGGTCTGGGTTTAAGTGACATGGCCTCTTTAAGCCTCAGCTTCTTGCTTGTGCAAATGGGTATGACAGCAGCTACCTCCTGAGAATACTTTGAGCATGAAATGAAAAATTTAAAATCGCTAAGCACTCATAAATTTTAAAGTAACATATGTTTAGAAACTGGAGTGTGATTAATTGTGAATTGTGAGTATATGCTGCTGCATAGCAACCCTCGAAAGGGCTTCCTTTCCCCAGCCTCACTGAAAATGAAACATTTGACTGGCCGAATGGTTCTGAAACCAGAGGCCATGGACTCAAATGAACTTCAGCCACATTTCTGATCCGTCATCAATCCCCAAAGTATCTGAATATAGAACCCTATGGGAAGGAACTCCACTGACCATCAGAGAGTCCGGAAGAAAGCAAGTTTTAGGCTTTTCTTCTTGGAGGTAGAAACAGCGTGAGAATGAGAGTTCTCAGCAGACTTTTCTTAGAGAGAAAGCTGCGTCCTTCTGCCAATTTGTTTAGTCATCCCGTATTCAGGGCAGATTAGGACGTGGCCACTGCTGTCCACAAATCCCTCGTGGCTGGAGGAATCGCGTCGTCATGTTTTCTCAAGTTAGGAAACTGTATGAAATTTCATACTGTCTTGATCAGCCACCTAAAAAAGTAAATAGCAACTTTTAAAAATAGATTCACCTGATTTAACACCCAGGAAGCTGTGGAACCATTAAGTACTATTAAAAGGGTTCCATTGTGGTCCTCTTCAAAAGTGGACATCAGCCTATCCATTTCTGCACCCTGGACTTCTGGGAGAATGCCATCTCTGAAGGTGAGGACTGTGTCGAGCTATCAGAGCCCATATTTGGCCCCTGAACTCATATGCTGTTGCCGTTAACTCACGGTGTGATTTGAACTCACTCCCTGTCTCGATGACCTACTTCGCCCATCTTCAGACAACATATTGATGACCTGCACACTGTGGAGATGCCACAGGAATTTAAGTATATGGAAGTTCTCATATAGAGGAATCCAAATTAGAGAGATGTATTTCCATAATTGTGAATAGTAAACAAGCGCTATTATTTGTTGTCAAAGGAAAAAACAGACGCATAGGAGCAGCGGTGGGGATAGAATCAGAGGCCTGCAGGCGTGGGAAGTGTTGAGTAGAACCCTAGTCACCCAGCTGTTGGGTTCTCCCTTCTTCTGCCAAGTCATTTATTTAATTCAGACCCCAAACCCATCCTGTAAAGATGCTGTCTCCCTCTGTATTTAGACAGCTCACCAGATAGTGTGATTACTGTTCAACACGTGTAAGTCCAGGCTAAAATAGTCCTTCTGTGCTTCAGCTGTTTTCTTCCTTATTGTTGATTTGTTTGTGTGTTTAATGAAAAGCTTCCCCACAACAGCATATGTGTTAACAGTCAAGGTGGTGGAGGAGGCAGAGTGGGAACAGAGGCTGGTCAGATTTCTGTTTAGAAAGACCAAGGCTTTGGGGGGAAATGTAAGCAGAATCCCTAAAGTCATGAACAACATGAGCAGAAACAAAGTGGATTTGTGCACAGAGTCCCCAAATCCTAGACTTAGGAATGTATTTAGGACCAATAAATGCAATTAATGTTTCACACACTGGGTATCATAACCAGGGGACGTGTTACTCCAAAATATGTAAGAAAACTAGTAAGAAAAAGGTAGGTTTGAAAAAAACGTTTAGATTCATGTCTGTGCGGATCATGGATTATTAAAAGGGGACCAGTCAATTGACTGGCATCAGCAGTCATCACTGCAGCTGTGTTTAGCTGCCACTGGTAATCCTGCCATCCTGGTAATTCCAGGATGAATTACCAGGAGGTGTAGAGCATGCCTCTGACTCCGGGTGTCTAACTCTGACATCCTTTTGACCTTAGCTCTAGCACTGAAAGATGAAATGACATCATAGCCAATCTAGTAGAGTGAATCATAATGTTGTGATAAATGCTATCCCTTTGCCCCTGAGAGTAAATACACAGAGAAAAAAATAGCAGTGAACCAAAACCATTTATAGTACAGTCACTGAGACTCACCACCTGCAGCTAAAATCATGACACGGCTTGATCCTGATCAGAGAAATCCTTTTCTTTTCTGGCGGGGTGATCCTTGCCATGCTGGTTCTGGGGAACTTGAGAAGCTAAACTTGGCAAGGCAGCTGAGAGTCTCCCAGGGCCATCTGGTGAGGGTGATGCTCTGCGCTCGGCTCATTGACGTCACCTGGGAAAGCCCTGCGGTGGAAGAGACTCGCGGTGGTTGTTGGCAATAGCGATATGACTATTTCCTGTTCTTCACTGGCTGGAAGCATGACTCACGGGAGGGAGCTGCTTTTCCCAGGCTGCCAACACCACACCTTTTTGTAAGCTGGAAAGAAGTCAGAGGCTGACAATTTCTTTTTCCTAAATGTGAACCTACAGAATTAACAAAGAGTTAACAGTGTTCCTTGGCACCTGTCAAAGTTATTTAAAGGAGCAGAAGCCTGTTCTGTGCTTGCAGAAGTTGAAAAATAAATAAATAAAGTATTGGCCGGGTGCAGTAGCTCACGTCTATAATCCCAGCACTCCGCAGGCCGAGGCGAGCGGATCACGATGTCAGGAGTTTGAGACCAGCCTGGCCAACAAAGTGATATCCCATCTCTACTAAAAATACAAAAATTAGCCAGGCATGGTGGAGGGTGCCTGTAATCCCAACTACTCGGGAGGCTGAGGCAGGAGAATCATTTGAACCTGGGAGGCGGAGGTTGTGGTGAGCTGAGATTGCGCCACTGCACTCCAGCCTGAGCAACAAAGCAAGACTCCATCTCAAAAAACTAAATAAATAAAGTAACAGAAGCCTTTTCAGGTTTCTAAGCAAAGAGGCTCCTAAATTAAAAAAAAAAAAAGTTTTGAATGCAGGGGCTGGAAGGGAGTGGGGAGGAGAGTGGAGACTCACCACCGCTGATGAAGGCCAGGCTCCGTCCGGGTGCTCTGTGTGCCCGGGTCCACCTCGAGTCCTCAGAACCTTGTGAGACGACGTTTTCCATTTGATCAACAGTACCGTGAGACTCAGAGGTTGAGTTTCCCCAAGGGTCATGCAACATGCAGATCCCAATTGGAGCTGGGATTTGAAACTAGCAGTTTACCAGTCTGGCAGCTTACGTAACTACCTAACTTACCTATCTGATTATTTATTTACACTCTTCTACCCTGAATGTCCTCTTCCACCAGATGGTGGTAAATCACATCAATTTCGTAGGTGGCTGGTTAAATGAGAGGTTTGTGTGGAAGGTACCCAGCACTGTGCCCGGCACCTAGCAGGTTCTTGGTGAATTTTGGCTCCTCATTTAATCCTGTGTTTATGGACAAAGTGGTCAGTGTGAAGGATGAAAGAAGGTCAGATTCAGGGCTTACATGGGATTATCCTAATGTTGAATATGTACCTTACTGCCAAATGATAACAGATCAGGGGCCAAATTCAGTTCCTGTCTTCTCTTTAACTCTGAATCCCAAAAGGTTTTATTAATATTTCTGAGAACTATAAACACATTTCAATGCTTGCCTTCTATGATATTTGAAGTGTTGTCAGTATCAGAGCTGATAGGAGATTCAGGGACTCCACCAAATCCTGGGGTAGCCCCCAGCCAAGCTCTCTGAAGTTTCCAAAACAAAGATTCTCATGGTTTCCTGTATACCACAGCTCTGAGAAGCTTATGAATTATGCAGATTCCCAGGGCCCACCCTCTGAGATTCTAATTAGGGAGGTGTAGGGTCAGCTCCTGGAATCTGAATTTTTTTTTTTTTTTTTCCAGAGCCAGATTTTCACTCTTGTTACCCAGGCTGGAGTGCAATGGTGTGATCTCGGCTCACCACAACCTCCACCTCCCAGGTTCAGGCAATTCTCCTGCCTCAGCCTCCTGAGTAGCTGGGATTACAGGCACGCGCCAGCATGCCCAGCTAATGTTTTGTATTTTTAGTAGAGATGGGGTTTCACCATGTTGACCAGGATGGTCTCGATCTCTTGACCTCGTGATCCACCCGCCTCGGCCTCCCAAAGTGCTGGGATTACAGGTGTGAGCCACCGCGCCCGGCTGGAATCTGAATTTTTAACTTACATGTTTGGTGACAGAATGCAGGTGGCATAAAGATACCACTCTTTGTAACATTGTCCTAGAGGTTACATTTATGGGCCACGAGGACTTGGAATAAAGGAGAGCTCACTGAGTTGGATCCGGATGTCTCAGGCTAATATTGAGTCTAAAGTTTAGGGGAGTGAGGTGGTGATTACCTTAAGCGATGAGAATGTATTTTTGTTGAGGGAGCTGAATAAGATAAAAGAGAATAACATTAAAATCGTTGTTGGCCTTGCTCTTTCACCAATAAAAAATGACAACACTAAAATATTTGGTGGGTTCAACAGGGTACATGGCTAATTCGGCTCAACGTAATATACATTAAGGCAACTGCTCTGGCTTATATGAAAATGATTATATCATCAGACCTAAACTCAGGAAGCTTGAAACTTTCATGGGGGGAACAACTTATTTCCAATAATTAATAAAATGACGTTTCTACCATAAAAGGAATATATAGTGTGGTAGAGAGAGCAGTTCCTCACAAGGACATCAGGGATGGCTTTAAAGGAGGTGGCATTTGAATTCAACTCTAAAGAATAAATAGGACCGGGTGCAGTGGCTCATGCCTATAATCCCAGCACTTTGGGAGGCTGAGGCGGGCAAATCACGAGGTCAGGAGTTTGAGACCAGCCTGTCCAACATGGTGAAACCCCATCTCTTCTAAAAATACAAAAATTAGCTGGGCATGGTGGCAGGCACCCGTAATCCCAGCTACTTGGAGGCTGGAATGGGGAGGCTGAGGCAGGAGAATCGCTTGAACCCAGGAGGCAGAGGTTGCAGTGAGCCGAGATGGCGCCATGCTCCCCAGCCTCCGTGACAGAGCGAGACTTCATCTCAGAGGGAAGGTAGATGAGAGAGAGTTTACTGAGGCTTTGGTTGAGGAATGTTGACAGGAGGTAGGGCACCTGTGTATCAGGAAGCTGACTCTGAGACAGTGAAGAGCAGGTTAGGTGAAGGCAGGTGGGCTGACCAGCGTCACAGTCAGCTGAGACATCAGTGGCGAGAGCTTGCTAGTAGCCATGGCAAAAAGAGATGAGCAGAAATCATACTCATTGACTGAAATGTTCTCCCTAGAACACGACTGTCCGAGAAAATGCATAGAATGAAAGAATGAATCAAAGCAGGAAAGGTAGGGAGAGGGAGCGTGATAGCGAAGACACCTTCGAGACGCCTTCTTGGATTCCTCATGGGATGAATTTGTTGGCCCAGATAAAGTACTTAGGGGGAGCAGTAGAAAGGAAAGGCTTATGACAGCCGAGTCCAGGCTCGGGGGTCTCATAGACTGGTAAGACCACCCTGTACCCTCTGTCAGTGGGGCAAATGCTGCCCCAGGGGCTGCAGCCCTCCCACACCATTGACGCTAGGATAGTCCACCCACTGGCCTTGTAGCTGTGTGGCAATTATTTGTAAACTAGCTTTGGGAGCAAATTTGCTGGGACAGAGACTGGTCTAATAAAGTACTTTTCTGATTTGTGACTTTTATTTATGGGTTAAGATTTACAGACATAAAAATTGTTACAATGAAATTTATCCATGAAGATTAAAATCAGATGAAACCAAACAGCCTGAGAAGACTCAAGCTGTCCGGCAGCCTCTTTCCAGCGCCCTGCACACTGCGGACAGCCTCTTCAGTGCCCTGGCGCACTTCCTTCCATTACGTTGTCTTGGTTTGGGAATGCGAAAAGTTGCCATATAATGTGTTTCTCACCTCCTGATACTTTAAACAGACTTACATATCTGCAAATCATTGTTAAAACATTTGCAGTCAGTTTTATAAGATGTTTTTCCTGGAAACGAAACATTACCAATATTGTTTAGAGTATCAACCCAGAGCATAAAAGCCAATTTGACCAGTCAGCAAATTGAACTAATTACTAACATTACTAGCTGGGAAGTTTAAGATCTTAGATTAAAAAGGCTCTGAGGCTGGGCGTGGTGCCTCATGCCTGCAATCCCAGTGCTTCGGGAGGCTGAAGCAGGATGATTGCTTGAGCTCAGGAGTTCGAGGCTGCAGGCTGCAGTGAGCTATTATGACACCACTGCACTTCAGCTTGCATGACAGAGCAAGACCTTGTCTCAAAAAAACAAAAACACCCTGTGAAAACTTTGAAATAGGCAAAATTGACCTTGTGTGGTGGCTCATGCCTGTAATCCCAGCACTTTGGGAGGCCGGGGTGGGCGTATTATGAGGTTAGGAGTTCAAGACCAGCCTGACCAACATGGTGAAACTCGGTCTCTACTAAAAATACAAAAATTAGCCAAGTGTGGTGGCACATGCCTGCAGTCCCAGCTACTCAGGAAGCTGAGGCAGGAGGCTTGAACCTGGGAGGCAGAGGTTGCAGTGAGCCAAGATCGCGCCACTGCACTCCAACCTGGGCGACAAAGCAAGATGCTGTCTCAAACAAACAAGAAATAGGCAAAATTGCATTTAGGACCCAGTCTCTTCTCTTTCTTCATTTCTCATTTCCACAAAGCCTCGGGACCACGTAGGCTTGTTCCTCAGGCCTGCCCTTCCCCTCCAAAGGGGCTTCAGTCTATACGATGTCCCAAAACCTTCCTCTCTCCATCCCTTCCTCCAGGATGCCCCTGCCAAGGCAGCTGATCTGGACTAGAGGTAGAGGCAGTCTGAGTGAGTTCACCGCAGTGCATGGGTGACGGGCAGTCCGAAAGCCCTTTAACACTCCTGGAAATAGTTGCAGTTTTAAAAAGGGGACAGACTGCCCAGTTTTCCAAAGGAATATTTAAGTGGCTTTTGCAGGCAATGAAATGGAAAGGAGGAAAAGAAGTGCTAGGAAGAGCCAGGGAGGTGGAGCACGCAGTGCGGACACACCCGCTGTAGTCACGGCTGGGCAGCATGCTCCTCCTGCTCTCCGCAGCAAGACCCAGCGGGCCTCAAAAAAGGAAAAAGGTGAGGGTTCCCCCTTTGGCATCGGTTCTGGAGAGGAGGACAGAGCCACTCATTCCTGAGGCTGGCATTTTTCCCTCTGGGACGGTGTCTTGTGGACGCCGTGGCCCGGCTGTGGGTACACGCCTGTGCCGCCCGAGGCTGCGGGCACACGCCTGTGCCACCCGAGGCTGCGGGCACACGCCTGTGCCTGCTCCCCTCCCTCCCTTTCTTGCTCACTATCCTCCCCTACGTCCCATTTAGTAGAGACACTTTGATAACTCTTGAGTCTTGGCATACCTTTTCATTTTATTTCCCAGTTCCATAATTAATTTACATAATTCATTAATTTTACAACAGCAGAAAATGCTGAGCTTTTAACACTTTCTTATCACTCTTTAAACAAAGAGGGTGGCACGGGCCCTTGAAATCTGCTTTTTTTTTTTCTCTCTCCTCAGAATCGGGCCTAATAGCGCCTGTTTTTAAGAAAAGTGATTATAATAGTAAATAATACTTTCACCTTAAATTACCAGATACCCTTGCTTTATTATTATTATTATTATTATTATTTTTTTTTTTTTTTTGAGACGGAGTTTCACTCTTGTTACCCAGGCTGGAGTGCAATGGCGCGATCTCGGCTCACCGCAACCTCCGCCTCCTGGGTTCAGGCAATTCTCCTGCCTCAACCTCCTCAGTAGCTGGGATTACAGGCACATGCCACCATGCCCAGCTAATGTTTTGTATTTTTAGTAGAGACGGGGTTTCCCCATGTTTACCAGGATGGTCTTGATCTCTTGACCTCGTGATCCACCCGCCTCAGCCTCCCAAAGTGCTGGGATTACAGGCGTGAGCCACTGCGCCCGGCTATTATTATTTTTTAAGGCAGAGTCTCTCTCTGTCACCCAGGCTGTAGTACAGTGGCGTGATCTCAGCTCACTGCAACCTCCACCTCCCGGGTTCAAGCAGTTCTCCTGCCTCAGCCTCCCAAGTAGCTGGAAGTACAGGCGCGCACCGCTAATTCTGTATTTTTAATAGAGACGTGGTTTCACCATGTTAGCCAGGCTGATCTCAAACCCCTGACCTCAGGTGATCCGCCCCCCTCGACCTCCCAAAGTGATGGGATTATAGGCATGAGCCACCTCGCCCAGCCCAGACCCTGGCTTTAAAGTGGTTGGAACTGAAATCGCTTTCTACACATTCCTAAAACCATGAAGTAAAATCATTTAACTTTGGGGAAAAGCAAATTTAATTCCACTCAAAGTTGCTATCTCTGCTTTAGGGAAGAAAAAAACAATTTCAAAAATCAATTGAAAATGAGCTATTGGGACTTTTCAAAATATAAGTTTAAAAAAGATTTATATATCCTTTAGAGAAGCTGAAAAAAATTTCTGTTTACAAAATTCCTCCAGGCTAGGAACTTAGCCTGTGTTTTTTTGTTTGTTTGTTTCCAATTTTGAGAGCATGTATTTCCTCAAAATACAGGGGAGGAGGAACAATTAGATGAGAAGTGTGTTGAGAAAATGTAAGAAGTTACCATTCAAGGTGCCCCTGGAGAGCCTGTGTGTTGGTTGGCGTCACTTTGGAACTGGAGAGAGGCTCGAACTGGGAGGTGGAGGTTTGTGGGTGGATATGGGGGTTTGGGCTGTGAGGGGAGCTGCACCCAGAGCTCCATTCCTGCCTTCATTGCCACCCTTTTTCTTCAGGATAAAATGACCATTAGGGGAGAGGGGCTGTTCCGCCTGACTGGCCTCCCGACAGGGCAGGCATGAGTGACTGTCCTTTGATAGCACCTGCTGGCTGCCAGCCCGCCCTCTCCTAGGGATACCCTAGGGGCAACTCAGGGTGAATGGAGGCAGGAAAAAGGATGCAATGTCACAAGAAAGGACTGTTGCTCTGCTTGAGAAGAGCTGCCTTCAGCCATTCAGTGGAGCTCCTAAGGAATCCCTCACTAAGAAACATGGCAGCAATTGCTGAGTTAGTCTGGGGTCATTATTTTTGTCTACTCTTTGCATAAAAGAAAGCTTTTACTTGAATGTGCCCTCTTCCTCCTAGAGCTTTCAAAATGTGTCATTTAAAATTTTCCCAAAAGTACTTTGGCTACAATTCAGCTTTCATCTCAAAATCAGAACCAGTCTTGGCGTGCGTGTGTGTGTGTGCGCGTGCGTGTGTGTGTGTGTGTGTGTGTGTGTTGATATATATATATATATATATCTCAACACACCAAGGTATACCAAGGCACATTTAGTGTGTATATATATAAATATATACATACGCACGCATATATACATATATATGTATGTACATACATATATAGACACATATATATACACCAAGATTATCTATATTAATCTACTTTTCAATGGCAAAACCTCAATTACTTTTGCACCAACATACAGAGGTGAGGTTTCCTAGCAAATCACACATCTCCCTCATTTTGCACAGAAGAGAATAAATGCACAGGAGGTTGGGTGACTTAGCTAACGTCTCACAGCTAGTGAGAAACAGGAGTCTATATTAGTGCTCAGTACCTGCTGGAGGTCAGGCAGTACCTCCTTGAGTCCCCAAAAGGTAGACATCAAAGAGCCAACCATAAGTGCCATTTATTGAGCCTTTCCTTGTGCTAAGACATTATCTTTCTTTGTGCTAAGACATTATCTCTAATTGCCACATCAATCCTCTGATAAAGATGTAATTATCGCAGTTTTACAGATGAGGGAACTAAGGTACAGAATTCTTGCCCAAGGTCACTTTTAAATAAAAAGTAAGCCAGAAACTCCCATCTAGAAGTGCTTCTCACATCCAAATGTGTGCTCTTTCGCTCTTGATGAGGCTTCCAAATTGCAGGTCACAGTGGTGATAGTGAACTCAGTTTGGTGGATTCACTAGCACTTAAAAAGAAATCAGTAAGAGCAGAAAGAAAACAGGTAACATTTAAAAATAGGCTGGGAGCAGTGGCTCACGCCTGTAATCCCAACACTTTGGGAGTCCAAGTCGGGCAGACACCTTGGGAGTTCGAGACCAACCTGGCCAACATGGTGAAACCCTGTCTCTACTAAAAATACAAAAATTAACCAGGCGTGGTGACAAGTGCCTGTGATCCCAGCTACTCGAGAGGCTGAAGCAGGAGAATCGCTTGAACCCAGGAGGCAGAGGTTGCAGTGAGCTGAGATCACACCACTGCACTCCAGCCTGGGCAACGGGAGCGAAATTCCATCAAAATAAATAAAATAATTTAAAAAATAAAAATAGAAGATACCACATCAGTTATGCCGTAAATGAAAAAATGTATGTGTGTGTGTGTGTGTGTGTGTGTGTGTGTGTGTGTAATGATGTACTTCTTATGAGTTGTGGTAGACTTTGAAAGCCACTATGCTAGAACACAGCTAATCTGTCTACACCTTAATAAAACATTGGTGTACAGTGCAGCTTTCATGAATGCAGCCTCTGGATCTGCTGTGGGTCCCTCCCATTCCCTCAATGGCACCAGTGTTCTATTCCACTGGACTTGCTTGGCAGAGGACACTTTCTCTACCCGCATGCCAACTGTCTGCACATGTCAGCAAGAGCCAGGGTTGATGCAGCTGAGTCTGTGCCAAAGCATTTCTGCAAGCTCCTGAGGGCACCTCATGCATGACAAGATCTATACATTAGGGAGACATCAGCATTCAGTGTTAAAGATGACAAAGTCCATTACCTACACCTGAGTCATTACTTTTCTATCACTAGGTTATTAGGAAATAAGATTATGTAATCCACTCTGCATACAAGAGATCAGTAGAGTTCCAAAGAGCACACTGCATCTTATAACCCAGAGCAGGTTTCACAGTGAGAGGAAGTTTTGTCAGTAATAATGGTCACTCTTTCTGAAGGGCCTGGGGATCCAAAGATGAGTTCAAAGTCTAGTAGGGGAATTGGGGCATAGTAATGTCATAGACAAGAAACTGCAAAAGGATACAATGTAACATTCACTGCCTTATGAGTTAGTTCAACTTTACATAGAAAATGTGAGAAAAGACTTTTGGTAGTGTGGTGAAAATAATTAGACTGAATTTGAATCCTGGGACTAGTTTGAATGTGAATCCTGGGACTGGTATTTACTCATAAATAAATAAATAAATAAATATATGTAATTATATTAAATTATATTTATATAATATTTAATATATTTATATATTTTTATATTATATATTACATATTTAAAATATAAAAATATATTTATATATAAGTATCGATATACATAAATATAAAATTTTAAAAATATAAATAAAATAGAAATCTATTATATTTTAATATATAAAGTATATGTTTTATAAAATTACATATAAATATAAAATATATAAAATATAAATATAAGATATAATATATATTAGTATTTATATTTATATATATTAAATATATATGTTAAATATAATTATGATATATATTTCATTATATTAAATATATTTGATTAATCATTATATATATATTTATATATACATATATATATATATATTTTTTTTTTTTTTTTTGAGATAGGGTTTCACTCTGTCACCCAGACTGGACTGCAGTGGCATGGTACCAGCTCACCACAACCTCCACCTCCCAGGCTCAAGTGATTGTCCTGCCTTAGTCTCGCGAATAGCTGGGATTACAGGCGCATGCCACTACTGCTGAGCTAATTTTTGTACTTTTAGTAGAGACAGGGTTTCATCATGTTGGCCAGGCTGGTCTTGAACTCCTGACCTCAAATAATCCACTGACCTCAACCTCCCAAAGTGCTGGGATTGTAGGTGTGAGCCACTGCACCTGGCCAACTTCCATATATTGACTCGTGAAAAATATTATCTGGTCCCTGGTCAGATATATATGGATATACATATGGAGATATATATATGGATATGGATATATATATATATAGTAGAGGGAACTAAAATTTAGATTCTTATTGGACTGACATTCTATTTTAAAAAGAAAACGTGTGTGTGTGTATGGACCTGGAATATAAGATCGCCATATTGTTTTAGAGCTGAATTGGCAAAACTAGTATCCCAGATACTTCTTTAGTTAGCTTGCTTTCTGGATATGATACCAGAATTGGGAAGACAACCTACAAAAAAGATGAAAGATCCGCAATTTTCTTTAGTACACTCAACATTTTAAATTGCGGACCCCATGGTCCGCATTGTGGATGCTGGAGCCTTGCCCGGACTGCTTTCTGGGAGCCAGGAAGCGTACTCTCCAGCTGCAGTGTCAGTCACTCGCTGAGCAGCGGGCTGTCCCTCTCATCTACTTTGCAAGGAGATTTCCCATCTATCTTCCTCAGTCAGGGGAGAGCTCATCCTTCAACTTGTGGTTCGAATTTACACGGAACCTTTGTGTTTACTCATTAAATTGCCCTTAACAATACTTTTGCAAGAGGGCCTTTTCTGAATCTATACTACCTTTTTTGAGAATGTAAATTAACACATCTAAACAGAACTGTAACCTGATTTATAAAGCATAAATGACGTTTCCCCAGTGTGTGTTGTAAAATATTGACTGCAAAGGGTAAACAAACTGTGGTACCTTCGAACAATATAAAATAGTCATTAAAAAGCCATTGAGTACTGATAGAGGCAGCACCAGGGATGTATCACAAAAGCCTTTTGCTACGTGAAAGAAGCCAGACTCAAAGGCTGTGTACACTCTACTCCGTGATGCTATTTACATGACGTTCTGGGAAGGGCCAAGCATGTGGACAGAAATCAGAGCAGTGGCTGCCAGAAGCTGGAGGTGGAGGGACAGGAGTGACTGCAAAGGGAATTTGGGATAGGGAAGATGTTCTGTATTTTCACTGTGGTGGTTTCGTAGCTTGTACGTGTATGAAAATGGAACCAACTCTACATGTAAAAAGGTTAATTTTTTGGTATGTAACTTATACCTCAATAAAACTAAATAAACCTCAATAAAACTAAAAACAAGACTTTAATAAAATGGATTGAAATGGAAGTGCCTGGCCCTGCTCTATGCCTGCCACCGCTGCCCAGGCCCGAGTGGTCCACTGCACCGTGAAGACAGACAGATTCCAGACGCGATGCCGGGAACTCGCGCCTCCAATCCCAGATGCCGTGTCCTGCAAAGGCTCCGTGGTTCTGGCCTACAGTGGCGGTCCGGACACCTCCTGCATCCTCGTGTGGCTGAAGGATCAAGGCTATGACATCACTGTGTACCTGGCCAACAATGGCCAGAAGGAAGACTTTGAGGAAGCCAGGAAGAAGGCACTGAAGCTTGGGGCCAAAGAGGTATTCAAGGGGGTTTGTGGAGTTGTTCATCTGGCCGGCCATCCAGTCCAGCGTGCTGTATGAGGACCGCTACCTCCTGGGCACCTCTCTCACCAGGCCCTGCGTCGCCCGCAAACAAGTGGACATTGCCCAGCAGGAGGGGTCCAAGTATGTGTCCCACAGCGCCACAGGAAAGGGGAACAATCAGGTCCGGTTTGAGCTCCCCTGCTACTCGCTGGCCCCCAAGATAAAGGTCATTCTTCCTGAGGATGCCTGAGTTCTACAACTGGCTCAAAGGCTGCAATGACCTGATGGAATACGCAGAGCAGCACGAGATTCCCCTCCCAGTCACTTGCAAGAACCCGTGGAGCACGGACGAGAACCGCATGCACATCAGCTACGAGGCTGGAGTCCTGAAGAACCCCAAGAACCAAAGCACCTCCAGGTCTCTAAACGAAGACCCAGGGCCTGGCCAGAGCCCCCAACACCTCTGATATTCTTGAGATCCAGTTCAAAAAAGGGGTCCTGTGAAGGTGACCAACATCAAGGATGGCACCACCCACCAGACCTCCTTGGAGCTCTTCAGGTACCTGAACAAAGTCGCAGGCAAGCACAACGTGGGCCGTATTGACATCATGGAGAACTGCTTCATTGGAATGAAGTCCCAAGGTATCGGCGAGACCCCAGCAGGCACCGTCCTTTACCACGCTCATTAAGGCATCGAGGCCTTCACCATGGATCGGGAAGTGTGCAAAATCAAACAAGGCCTGGTCCTGAAATTTCTGAGCTGGTGTACACCGGTTTCTGGCACAGCCCTGAGTGTGAATTTGTCTACCACTGCATCACCAAGGTAGTGGTGTGGAAGGCAAGGAGTGAGTGGAAGGGAAAGTGCAGGTGTCCGTCTTCAAGGGCTAGGTGTCCATCCTAGGCTGGGAGTCCCCACTGTCTCTCTATGACGCGGAGCTGATGAGTGTGAAGGTGCAGGGCGATTATGGGCCAATTGATGCGGCCAGGTTCATCAACATCACTTCCCTCAGGCTGACGGAATATCATCGTCTCCAGAGCAAGGTCACTGCCAAATAGACCCCTGTACAGTGAAGAGCTGGGGCCTCCTCACTTTGTAGCTCCCCCAAGTACAGGCACTAATTGCTGTGATAATCTGTTAATTTTGACGTGTTCTCCCCAGCAAGCAGGATAGTGGGGCTTCCAGGCCCCAGCTTTTTTCCCTG
This sequence comes from Sapajus apella, assembly GCF_009761245.1. Classification (NCBI taxonomy): domain Eukaryota; kingdom Metazoa; phylum Chordata; class Mammalia; order Primates; family Cebidae; genus Sapajus; species Sapajus apella. The sequence goes on from NW_022436978.1 coordinate 18,077,884, forward strand.
GTCCCCTTGAAGGCTGCAAATGCATCAGAGGCAAAGGTGGGGGGCAGTTGCAGTGAGGAGCTATAAAATAACAAAAGATTTTTAAAAATGGAAGTGCTTTTTCAGAAATAAGGACAATTCACCATCTAATCTCTGTTCACTCACTAATTTGTATTTTGATTCTGGATAAATTTAGCTGACTTTCAGGAATTTGTTTGCCGTAAATAGGAAAATAAAGAATTGCTTCATAGAAATTGAATCTCTAAATCTAAAATATCTAAATCTTGCCTGTAATCCCAGCACTTTGGGAGGCCAAGGCGGGCAGATCACCTGAGGTCAGGAGTTCAAGACCAGCCTGGCCAACATGGTGAAAGCCCATCTCTACTAAAAATACAAAAATTAGCCAGGTTTGGTGGTGCATGCCTGTAATCTCAGCTTTTTGGGAGGCTGAGGCATGAAAATCACTTGAACCTGGGAGGGGGAGGTTGCAGTTTTTCGTTTTTGTTTTTTTTTTTTTTGAGACGGCCTTCCAAGGCTGGAGTGCAGTGGTGAGACCTTGGCTCACTACAACCTCGGCCTCCCGGGTTCAAGCGATTCTCCTGCCTCAGCCTCCTGAGTAGTGGGATTACAGGCACCCACCACCATGCCCGGCTAATTTTTTTGTATTTTTGGTAGAGACGGGGTTTCACTATGGTGGCCAGGCTGGCCCTGAACTCCTGACCTCAGGTGATCTGCCTGCCTTGGCCTCCCAAAGTGCTGGAATTACTGGTGTTAGCCACTGCACCCAGCCGATACCTGCTTTTCAGAATGAGTTTTTAGTGTGCCTAATGGATGCTAGAAAGGGCAAACCATAGTGGATCCACAGAGTGGTTGGGGAAAGCCCAAGAAAGAGCAGCATGAGAAACTGGATCTTTTGCTCATTGAGAGAATCAAAACCAAAATCAAACACAGAAATTAGGAGAGAGAAAAATATAGATTAGGAGGTCCCCACAGTATCAAATCTTACCAAAATTTCTTTCACTTCAGAATGAAGTCTTTGAAAGCCATCGTGAGAGAGGGAACCCTCAGCTGGAGCAGCTGGCCAGGCTCGGAGACCTTTCCCCCTGCAGGTAAGACTGCAGACTCATGGGTGCGGGCGGGGTACGGGCAGTGAGGATCCCCTTTTACATCTCAGCACCGTCTTTCCCAGGTAAGAATCATAATATTTATCATACATACTAACTTTCGTTTATGTACCCGAGAACGAAACTTGTGAATCTCATGAAAGCCACAAGCAAAAGAGCGTAGACACTTTAGAAACCAAACTTCTAAGAATACACTGTTTTAAAAAACGGACTATCAAGAGACTATTCCATGTCAGCTTATGTTGCTATTGACTGGATTATTGGTTTAAACACATTTAAAGTCTCTTGGTTCCCCAAAGACACAATTTATACAAATGCTGTTTTTGCTCTGTAGAAAGGTGTTTGCATCCATACGAATGCCGTGCAGTTCAGAAAGCCTAAATTAGGGAGGTAAAAGCCAAAAATACAAGGGAAATTTATTTTTTAAAAATATTTATACTCAGAATTCCCATCATGACAGCCGTGCCAGCGCCGGTCACCTGTTTGACTTGTAAGCTGCTGTTATCTGTGGGGTCTATCATCATGCTTCTCGGCAGGCCTGTGAAAAATGTCTGTAGAATGAATGAACAGACATCTTTACAAACTTGCTCCTTGATTAAAGATAATATTAATTAGACTACTTTGTATTTTTTCACTTAAGTTGTATTCAAAGAAACATCTGTGGGCTCTTACTGACTGAAGTGTGTGCCTGAGTTATAATGAACGGCTCGATTCAACGTGTCAGAATGTGAGTGTTGAACGGTGTAATTGCTGAAAAATACCATTTGGCAATGGTATGTCCTATAGTTTTCCTTAAGTGACGTTTATCTTTTGAGACTTTTACTAAAACTTATACCTACTGTTATAAGAGTCTCAGTTAAAAGCATTAAGTGAGTTGATGAATTATTGTATTAACTTAGGAAGCAGGCCGGGTTCGGTGGCTCATGCCTGTAATCCCAACGCTTTCCAACTCTTTGGGAGGCTGAGGTAGGAGGATTACTCGAGCCCAGGAGTTCAAGACCAGCCTGGGCAACATAGTGAGACCCCCATCTCCACAAAAAATTTAAAACATTAGCTGGGTGTGGTGGTGTACACCTGTAGTCTCAGCTAACAGGAGACTGGGAAGATTGCTTGAGCCCAGGAGGGTGAGGCTGCGGTAAGCTAAGCTGTGAGCACACAGCTGCACTGCAGTCTGGGTGACAGAGCGAGACCCTGTCTCAACGAAAAAAACAAAAGAAAAAACTCATCGTAGACTGCTAGATCATACTTCTTATGAGAAACACAAAGGAAAAAAGTTACAGCTCTTAACTAATAAAAATATCTTTATGTTCTTGCAAAAGGACTTTTTGAGAAAAAGCAAACTTAGCCACTGAGTTAATCGAGAGGTAGAATCTGTAAGACTGCTGTTTTTGTTCTACCACCAGCTTTTGAATAAGCACTTAAGATCACTAGTCTTTGCTGCAACTGTTTAATCTGTATTTCCTTACTCCTTTTTAATTTTGTAGAGTTGAGTTTTGCTGTGTAACTAATGCAAACCTGCTTGGCATATAGAAGGCATTCAGATTTTGGGGGATTAATTATTCAGAACCCTAAGTGGACACTACACAAGGCATGGTTGCCTTCAAAACTTACAGCTAAGTAAAAAAAAACATGGAATGATTAGTAGGTAGTACAATAATGTATGTGTCTAAGCATCAATCTGGGGAGGAGGGAAGGAAGAGATGGTTATGGAAAGAGAGAAAGTAGGATTGGATTTCCAGAAGTTTAACAGGTACAGAAAAGAAGGCGTTCTTGGCAAGGAAAACCAACTTAAGCAAGGTATGGTCATGAATGGCAATTATCATAGATAAGAGTGGCAGTGGTAAAAACCAAGCTGTAGGGATGCAGGTGGAAAAGATTATTACATAGGGCCTTGAAAACCAGGTTGAAGAGTTTAGATTTGATGCTGGAGGCAGTAAGGAGTCTTTGAAGTCTGGAGTAAAGGAACACTGTAATGAAAGCTATGATTAAGGATTTTGTCACTGCAGAATGCAGAAGTGACTGAAAGGAAAACTGACTCAAAGAGACATTGAATAGCCCTCTCATTGTTACAGCAGAATGAATAACCTTGCATGTCAAGAGTTCTCTGGTTCTATTCTTATTGCAGCTATAGGATCCAATTACAGTCCCCAAATGTAGGTTGTTAATTCTTCCAAGTAATCACATTTTAGCACCAACTACCAACAACTACCAACACTCCTACCATGGCTGGCAAGTAAAAAGTTCTACCATAACCAAATAATTCAGATGCTCACGTTTTAAATATGGATTGAGTTACACAATATACTATGTGAAGAATTGAGCAGGCATTGGGTAAAAAACAGATGAGAGCACAGTGCATGCAAATATACTGAAGTACCAAACACTCCAAAGTATAAGGGCATTCCTGATAGTAGGAGATTACGGCTAAAATCGACTATATTTTGGACAGCTAACAAAATCAAAGAAAAGGAAAATGTAACCTTTGCAAATGGTATCTTAAGGTGCTATAGCTGCGGGTGATTTCATCCCTTTCTGAACATAATATAGCCATGCATTGCTTAATGAGGATAAGTTCTGAGAAATGCATCTCCTTTATTTATTTATTTTTTTGAGACAGAGTCTTGCTCTGTCGCCTAGGCTGGAGCGTAGTGGCACGATCTTGGCTCACTGCAACCTCCATCTTCCAGGTGCAGTGATTCTCATACCTCAGCCTCCCAAGTAGCTGGGGTTACTGGTGTTTGCCATCACACCCAGCTAATTTTTATATTTTTCGTAGAGTTGGGGTTTCAGCATGTTGGCCAGGCTGGTCTCAAACTCCTGACCTCAGGTGGTCTGCCCGCCTTGGTCCCCCAAAGTGCTGGGATTACAGGCGCGAACCACCGCACCTGGCCAAGAAATGCATCTTTAGGTGAGCATATTGACGTGCAAACATCGCAGGGTATACATGCGAGCACCTAGATGGAACAGCCTACTAGACGCCTAGCTACATGGTAGAGCCTGTTGCTCCTGGGCCACAAACCCGTGTAGCATGTTACTGTACTGAATACTGCAGGCAACTGTAAGACGGTGGAAAGTATCTGCATATCTAAACACATCTAAATATACAAAAGGTACAGCAAAAATATGGTATAAAAGATTAAAAATGGTACACCTATATAGGGCGGCTCCGTTACTATTTCATGGGACTGTCGTCATGTCTGTGGTCTACTGTTAACCGAAACGTCACTTTGTGGCACAGGACCATCTGAGGAAAGAACATCTCCCCATCTAGACATTCTAGCATGAGTCATTTAAGAACAGTAACATCTTAGATGGCCCTATAATGCAGAGAACATGAAAATCCTACAGGAACCAGGCTAAGATCATGTAGTACATTAAAACAGAATGAATGATTATATAAACAATGTTCATGAAAAAGTTTAAATACGTATCTCCTGATAATTTTTCAGTTGTTTATTGGAAATCATAGATTTTTTTTAAAACTCACTAATTAGTTTGCCATATGAGAGCAAAATTCAAATAATACAAATATTTAACATTTTGGTACAAAATGAACAATATGGAAAAAAGATGCAAACCAACCAAAAGGTAAAAAAATTTTAACAATAACACTGTGTACAACCATCTTCTATTCAAGTGACTGTCCAAGCTGATAGTTTATTTTCCCTTTGTTGAGATAGTCCTGCATTGGAGCACCAAAAAGTTTTTTCCTTCTTTTTTAAAAGGTTGAAACCCTTTTATGTACAAATACGCTTTCTAGTGTGTGATGAAGGAATCATCTAGCAACTTGCTTCTTAGAAAAAAAAAGGAAGTGCCTTCATATTTCCTTGAAATTTAAACCTGCTCCATTCTATTCTAAGCAAAATTAAAAAGGACGAGGTTCAGAAGAGCTCTTTCAGCAAATAAATAATTGTTTCACAAAAGCATTGCTGTAAACAAGATCACTTTGATGGCCAGAGACACGGATGTTTTCAACCAATGGTAACTCTGAACACTTCCAAGTGCAGATACACAGGGTATATATGGCCAAAAGGCAAAACATTATTAAAGAATCAACTGATACAAATTAATTATAAGCCTGTTGCTTGGTCAAATATGCTTTTGTTCTCTATGTTTTTTTTTTTTTTAATTGGTCAGAAAACTTAAACTGTAATGATCTAAAACCCTGTATCTACTCTGAAAGTAACTACAACCTAGAATGTTTGACACTGTAGTTTTGACATTAGTTAAAAATGCTAAATTAAGCAATGTAAACAAGCCTCAAATTTCAAAATAGAAAAAAAATTAAAGTTTCTGTAAACATTAAAATGCTACCTGCTAAAAACTGTAAAAATCATCATCCGGTTGTGTATATTGAGACTTTTTTTTAGTTTTGTTTTGCATGTTTCAGACATCACCTCATTATATGAGACATCTTATTTTCCCTAACAGGTCCCTCCTGCAGGCAAAGGTCTTTGAGTCAGTTCAGCCACTTTTGCTGATGTCATTATTTTGGCCTTCATACAGTCTCCCTAGCAGTAGACACCACCTTGTTCTTTCTGTAGTGAGGAGAGGTAGTGTGTATTATAGCCACATTTTTATCCTGCTTTATAAAATAAACGTGACTGACTTTATTAGATCTCAGACACAACTCTTTGATTACAAGGAACATGCAGCTTTAAAAACGCTTTAAACCTCAAACTGGCAACTCTTCTATCACATTTTTACTCTGTTTTCAAGTTTGAAATATTTAGAAAATAAAGATCACCTCTGAGAGCTATTTGATGAAAATAGATTGTTTTAGATATTATAACTTTGATGTTTAATGCTCTCAATTTAAAACTCTAAACTTGGAACAAAGCGCTGTGTTTATAAGACCTTCTGGGGAGGGGGTGGGTTAATTTTAGGAAACAGTACAATGATTTAGACACTCAGATTTCATCTTATAAAATTATGGAGAAATTAGGCTTTTAACGTTCTGTCTTTCCATTTGAAGTCTGTCCATTATTATATTCCTCTATGGAAACTACATTCAAATAACAACCTTAGACACAGGCCAATACTGAATACTTTAAAACCGTTGAAAAATTCATTAAAACGAGCTTATTTGAATTAAAAATGGTTTCTCATGGCCGGGCGCGGTGGCTCAAGCCTGTAATCCCAGCACTTTGGGAGGCCGAGCCGGGTGGATCACGAGGTCGAGAGATCGAGACCATCCTGGTCAACATGGTGAAACCCCGTCTCTACTAAAAATACAAAAAAATCAGCTGGGCATGGTGGCGTGTGCCTGTGATCCCAGCTACTCAGGAGGCCGAGGCAGGAGAATTGCCTGAACCCAGGAGGCGGAGGTTGTGGTGAGCCGAGATCGCGCCATTGCACTCCAGCCTGGGTAACATGAGT
>NW_022436978.1:18084465-18150063 GCF_009761245.1 Sapajus apella
AAAGAAAAAAACCCCCAAAAAAAAAAAAAAAAAAAAAAAAAAAAAAATGGTTTCTCCCTAGAGAAGGCCCCTGTGAGCAACTAGCTGCCCATTTTATGAGTCATTTTCTAATATTTTTAAAAATCCATTAAAAACATATATAAAGTATTAGCTAGGGCAGTGTTAATGACTTTTCTCAAAATTTGCATTAAACTTTGATAAAAGATACAAATATATTTTAATGACTCTAACAGCGTCTAGGTAAAATAGCTATATGGATGTGATAATAAGGGATTTGTCTGTGTATAATAAAATTGTACACATTTTCCTACATCTCCTTTTAACAAGAGACTTTCTTTTACCAGATTTATGTATTTTCTCTCCTATGCTGACCTTTCCCTGTCCCTATCACCTCCACCAAGTGCTCTTTAACAAAAATAAACTGGTTTACCTGGTCTAACAATATATTCATTTCCTGGAAATGCTGTACTATACATTCATTTGGTATTTTACAAAAGCAATTATTCTAACACCAAGACTTCTTAAGAACATCTCTACACCTCAAGTATATTTGTGACATGAAATGAGAACGTGAGCTTCCCTTTTGTTTCGTTTTCATTAAGAATATAAACCTTTTCTAAATACAAATTCCTTAAAATGAATTTAGGCAATGAAGTAGATAAGTTATATTAAACAGCTTCTAGAATCAAAGAGACATTCTGATGGCCTAGGCTATCAAAATATTTCTTTGTCTTTCATGTTCATTTTACTTGGGGTACAGACAAACATTTAAAGGATTTTTTCAACCAGGTTTGACTCAGTGACAGTGAAAACATACAACATTCAAGTACTGTTATTAGACAAATGCGGCCCTGCAAGGATATGTGTCCACATAGCTAATTTTACAAAGGAGAACTATCTTAATTAACCTGCAGTATATTTGACCCAAAAAACCTTTTGAAATGGTTTTGACTTTTGGGTCTATAGCATTCGTCCAAAGGTCCTGGAGATCTTGTAAATGTCCGTGAGATGTCATCATTTTATCATAGATGCAGGGATGATAAGGAGTTTTACCCTCTCCAGAAAAAAATACATGGTACTGTGGTACTATTCCCATTTTATTGGCACACAGGCCCATGAACACATCGTCTATGTAAAGACTAGAATTAAGTGTCTGTGATGCCTCATAGACTTTGGCAGCTACGTCACCAGAGATGACATAGGCAGCTCCAGCTGTATAGTCAGGGTAGGCTGGCCACTGGTACATTTCATAGGACACGTAATATTTGCTGTTTTTATCCCTAATGGGAGGAGCACCACGATGAACACGACCAATCCAAAAGTCCTGAACACCAATCTGTTCTAAACTTTGAAGGTATTCAATCAGATTTGGCATGTGAATAAATATGTCATCATCAGCAGTCATAAGAAATTTGGCATGTGGACAATACGTGTTTGCCCAACTGAACTGCAGAAGTAATTTCAGAGTAAGATTGTGGAAAGAATCAACAAAGTCTTGCTGAATTATATCATTGTACTTTTGATCTTCCAAAACCAGTTTTCTCTGCAGTTCTTTTCCCTCCAGTGGATTAGGAGTTCCTAAGGCAAACAGAGTTTTGATGTTGGCTTTCAGCTGAGACCGAGCATAATTCTCGTTGCCCCACGTCTTTCTAATTGCGGAACGTCGATCATAGTTTTCAGGAGCAGTTTTTACAAACAGTAAAAGGAGGACATCTTGAGCTTGACACTTTTCCTTGTGGTTAATCAAGTATTGGTAGCGAGGTCCAGCTGAGATGTGCTTAAGAGACAGGGTATCATTCACAAAGTCATAGCTATTTATGAGGTATCTGTAAGAATATGACTTCATATGGCTCACAATGTGATTATCGATCGGTTCCCAAAAAAACATGAGGCTCAGTATAAAACAAGCGGCAAATAACCGAATAATAAACTGCCATTTTTTGACTCTTCTGCCACCAATCAACATTCTCATATCCACTCCGGTGTTTTTATTTAGGATCAGTTTTAAACAGGCACCTGCTTCTTCGCCACCGTAGAGCTTCGTATTGCGTGGAGTAGATGTCCATCTTAATACATGCTGGCCGTTAAAAATGGAAAACAGTCTTCTTATTTTACAAAATAGTTTGTTTTAATCCCATTTTTCTGAGATTGCAAAGGAATGGAACACCCTGTAGAACGAGGACACTGGCACATCGAAATTCTTCCACATGGGCATCCTTCAGGAAGCATGGTGAGCGGCCTCAGGCGGCAATTCCATGTGAGCATTCCATGCCACCTAGCAAAGTCAAGAAGAGAATCACAATTGCGTGGGTTATTGAGGGCCTGGAAAGAAACATATTCCTAATTCCTTAAAACCAAATGTAACCTGCCTGATCTAGACAAAAGGTGATGAGGCAGTTAGTATTTAGCAGAGGCAAATGGCTGTTTATTTTTTTTAAAGGACAGGAAAAGGGAAAAAATTGCTTTACACCGTCTTCCCATTCAGAATACAGAGAACTTTTTCTACTCCTACTCTAAAAAAAAAAAAAAAAAAGCCTCCCAAATGGCTATAATCTTGTATACTTAAATTCAAATTTCACACCAAGTGGGCATATTCATGAATATATTGACTTGAATACAGTCGGGATGAAAGTAGACACACAGATCAAGGCAAAATCTTAAATGAAAAGAAAATTCACAGCAGTAAAAATCCAGCAAGGCTTGCCCCAGACAAGGCAGGAATAAGAGTGAGATTTTTTTTTAATTAAAGTTCATAATCAAGGAGTCACAACTTGCTCCTTGAAAGCAAACTCTCCATAATCAAAATTACTTTGTGAGCTCCAGATTCATATAGCCACCTTCTTTCTCTACTTTTTTATTTGGAAATGCAACAGGCGCCTCAGTGAAACATGTTCTAAACTGGGAAGCAACAGAATGTAGCCAACACGCACTCTTTGTAGTCAGGCAATCTTAACGCCAGTGCTGCCTCAGCCACTTACCGTTCCTTGTACAGTATGATGCATCTAAGGCGGACATCTGACAAATTGAGATATGACAGTTTCACTCAAAGTCTTTATGCAGATTAAATGGGAATATACATGATAAATACAGGGAAGCAGATAATTACCTAGCGCACTAGGGTACTCAAGCGCCATTTCTTCTAACCCATTTTGTTATCTTCTCCCCTAAAACCTGCTGTTCCTATTTCCCTTTATTTGTGCCTAACTGCCCTTCTTTCATCTATACCTGAAATCTGGAAACTCCCCTTTTCCTCCACTTCCGTATCTCAGTGTTTAATCCTGCGAATCACTTCTTCTAAATCTCTCACCTCTTCATGTTATCATCACTTTTGACTCAGACTGGATGATCCCCCAGCCAACTCGTCTTCCACTGTACAGTCGGATAGCGACCTTTGTAAAACTTGGATTTAACCACGAGGCTGACTGAGCTTTCTTCACTCCTTTCAGTGCCTCTCCGTTAGTTAGTGACAAGATGAAGTCTAGCCTGGCACACAGGACCCTTTAGGGTCTGCCTCTCCAGCTGTCTGATCAATCATTTGACAATACCAAATGACTGGATGAAAGCACAGTCACACCTGCCATTTCACAGGCTGGTCTTTACACTAGGCGTCCTGTGGCCGGGCTACCCTGCCTCCCTTGCTAATACGACGTCTACAGGCATCCTTCTCTGGGAAGCCTGAACTGGGATCAACCCGTTTCCTGAAAGATGCTTCTCATCTGTATTGTCCCAGCACCTTCTTAGACCCTGTACAGACTTTTTAGGCACAATGTTGTAGACACCCTACACTCAGCATCCAGGACAGGGTGTGACCCCTGGGAGGCATTCACCAAATGTTGGTGCAAAGAACCATGCTGGGGGTGGAGCCACCATTCAATCAAAGTGATGGTTACTGGGGAAGGACTGGGGGTCAGGACGCCGAGTCAAGTGCCACCTCGGACGAGGTCCATGCCATGGCTGCCTACCGCAGGTCCTCTCTTTTCTTCTACCCCTGGGACGAAGCACCCTCCTTCCTCAAGGATTCTCTCCCCAGTGTTTGCCACAAGCACAACTCTTTCTTGGCTGGAGAAGTAGGCTCTCTTCCTCAGGGGTGGTACACTAGTTTCCTGGGCTTTGGACAGGACTGACAGGGAGAGAGCCATATAGGCTTAGCCACACAGCAAGCCCACGGCCAAGGCCCTGCTTTGTGCCAGAGATCTAGCCTCAAGTCCCTCCACTACTGACCCCTGACAGAAAACCAACTGCACATGCTGAGCGCCCTACAGAATGGGCCCAGCCTCAGCTGTGATACCTCCTTCCCGACTTTAGAGCTTTGGGATCAGCTGTATTTCCCACCCCCATCAGCACTCCACATCAGGGTGGAGGCAAAGGCCAGGCATGTAAAATGTCCAAGGAAGACTAGAGATTAGAGCCAAGCCCCATTCAGACTTCATCCAGAGATAATCAGTATAAGGCACACTTTACCCCCGATGGCATTGATTTAAAAACTGCATGCGCCACTTAGGAGGCCACACCAGCACTGCTTTTGCTTTCATTGTTAAGTGCAGGGTGTACTGAAAGTAGCAAGAGCAAAAATCATTTTGTGAAACTTCTGGGGTTTATGTGTGTGAACGAGATTCAGGGGTGTGATGGGAAATGTGTTACTGTGCTCTACCATCAAAAAGGCTGAAGGGTAGGCGTGGTGGCTCACGCCTATAATCCCAGCAGTTTGGGGGGCCAAGGCAGGTGAATCACTTGAGGTCAGGAGTTCAAGACCGGCCTGGCAATATGGTGAAACCCATCTCTATTAAAAATACAAAAGTTAGCCGGGTGTGGTGGCACACACCTGTAATTCCGGCTACTTGGCAGACTGAGGCAGGAGAATCACTTGAACCAGGAAGGTGGAGGCTGCAATGAGCTGAGATCATGCCACCGCACTCCATTCCAGCCTGGGTGACAGAATGAGATTCTGTCTCAAAAAAAAAAAAAAAAAAAAAAAAAAAAAGCTGAAACACTGCTCTAAGAAACAGATCAATATCAGTCATTTCCCCCTTGGATAGGCCGCTCATTTCTGGACTGGATGCTCTAGAAGAAGGTGAGAAAGATGGCAGAAAATATCAGTTTCTGCTGGTGGCATCTGCCTAAACTGTGCAAAATCACTTTCATTCAGGGGGCACTCCCTCTCAGTCTTTCCATAGTGCTCATCCAGATTAGGACCATCCTCTGAAGCCCCAAGGCAAGGGCCCTCTGGCCTCCTCTACAATACACCCTGAAGCAACTGAAGGCTTAAAGCAAGGTAACAGAATTCTTGATGGCAGATTGAAAGCCAGCATACATTTTAATAATTCTAGGAATATTCTCGGTTGAAATGCCTCTGCAGCTTCTACTCTAATTGACCCTGGGATGGAAATCAAGAGGAAAGTAACCTTTGGAATCTCAGGGATCAAAGGCAAAACCAGCTGCCTAGTCCTGAGCAGCTGCGCCCAGCAAGCTTCAATGCCAGCGTGCTCTGCAGGTACCACGGTTGTTTGTAAGTCTGAGCTTCGTGCTAGACTTTCTGCCTACAAGTCCAGCTGCTCCTGTGCCCAGCATGCACCTGACTCATTCGAGGTGCTGGTGACTCTCCAGTGAATCAGGCCTAGTATTTACCACGTTGGTGCGTGGCTGCTGCTGTTTACATGGCTACTGTAAGCCAGCAGCTGGTTCAAAACATTCATTTTATCCCCACCCTCAGTATGTATGTAGTTACCTTATTTTCCTATATTTTTTCAACTGTTCCAAATTGACATCACAAGTCAAAATGCTTTCTGAAAAATGAGAGAAGACCTGTCACAAAGCCAACATCCTATGTAGATACTTAGTTCAGCACAGCATGTGAAGTTCTAAAGTGAGAATTCTCTCCCTCAGCAGTCTGAATTTTTTAGCCGTCCTTTACATAAATCATAACCAGATCTCACTGATAATACTAGACTGATAAGGGGAAGATTTATTTAGGAAAGGTAAAACTCCTCATTTGTATCACACAGCTTCACTTGTATAACAAAAGAACATCCGAATTCCTCCAAATTGAACATAGTCACTAGGAGGCCTTTCCCAGCCTAAATCAAAAGCACTGCCCTCCCCCGGCCTGCCCTTCACCCACCCCCATCTAAATTCATCAATTACAAGTCAACAGTGTGGCACTCAGCTCCAGCATTGTGGGTGGAGACCACGAACAGACAACTGGCGCTCACTCTTCTGGTTTCCTACAGCGTCTTAAAGCTTCTCTAAAGCACAGCTTCCAGCTTTCCTATCCAGAGTGCAGGAGAGGGCCCTGGGAAGAAGCCCACAAGCCTGCCGATCTGGTGGAAGAAAATGCTGGGCCTGGCAGGAAACAAAGCCAGCGCAATGCCGAATGCGAAGCTCAGCAACCGTGCACGACAGAGTGCTGTGGGTGCAGCTCCTTTGTGTGCCTGCCGCACGGGTCAGTGGCCAATCAACAGGCTGGAAACTCAGGGGTTCCCCCTGTTTGGGGCCAGATTTATTGTGTAACCTCAGGCAACTCCCGCCTCACTCTGATTCAGTGCTTTAATCTGCAAATCAGGGATGAATATCCATGTAATGGTACTGAGGAGCAGTAAAAAGCATAGATGACTTCAGAGCCTGCTGCAAGTAGGAAATACAGCATGGGAGAGAAGAGGACAAAGAATTGCTTAGAAGGAAATATGCAAATATCTCAAATACAACTTGGGTTTGCTTCTGTTCGGACTGAGAAGAAGGAACAGGTATTCTTAGAATTATCTTTTCTAATAGAGGTAGTCAGAAGAAAAATAGAAGTAGGAACATCAGAAAAGAGGTGACAGACCCCAAATACTTTTCAGTCTGGGAGCCGTGCCCTCAGTTACTCCTAAGAATATTCTCTCACAAGAGAGCTCTTTAAACTTTTTGAGAAAATAACTAGTTAGCACACCCAGAGGCTACCAGTTTCCCTGTAATAATCCCTGATTTTTTTAAACCTTATCCCTGTGTCAACTCCTTTCTTTGTTGAGTCTACTTTTGTGATCCTGAGATAATATGGAAAACCTGTTATCCATTTTGAAGTTTTAATCAAGATGGGGAGGTCTGCACTTTTCAGTTCAAGTTTAACACTTCCGTCTCCAGTGTTTCAATTAATCCTACAAGTATACGAGTATTTACTCTGTGGGTTCTTCCACCAGACACAGCGGGAGATCATAAAGAAGATTTTACAGTCTCCAGTCTCAAAGCATTTACACTGTTATTTGTGACAAGACTCTAGTTCCCACATGAAAGCATAGTTCCCACAGACAACAATGGGCAAACCGTGGTAAGGTACAGTCTGTCAGCACTAATTTGCATGATACCAACCTGAGGCACAAGAGGAAAGTCTCTGGGAGTGGAGAGATCAGTGGGGGTTGGATGAGTCAGGATTTTAGGAGGGCCTGGGGATGACTAGGATTTAGGTGGCTGTGGGAGTAGGAACAATCTTTGTTTCAGACAAGAAACGAAAGAATTACATATGGCAGATATTCAAGAAACAGGCATAGATTTGAAAGCAGGCAGGTGGGAACCGGCTTATGGAGAACCTTGAAAATCAGGTAGAGGAGTCTTAAGGGTAGAGAAAGCAGCAAGAAGTCATAGGAATGTCTGCTTTTGTTTGTAATGGTAACTCCCTTGTTCACTATTTATTAAGTTTGAGCAAGAGGGATTCCACTGGCAATGGTGTGCACGGTGAAAGGCAGAATGCCTGGACATCAGGATGCTGGTTTCTCAGGGCTCATACTGAGGCTGGATGAGGTGAGGAAGACCTAGTCGAGGGTGATGAAAGTGGGGAGGGAAGGAAGGTATAAAGATGACCTTTTTCAAGAAAAACAAATATCTAGTGGGACCTGATGAATGACCTGAGATGGGAAGTAACTGAGGAAGAGGAGGAGTGAGCAGTGAGAGGAGGGAGGGACAACTGGCCTCCTGAGTTAGGAGTAAAGGGGATCGCCATTTGATTTTAGACTTGTGTTGAGCTCAAGGTAGTAGAGAGGAATAGACAAAAAGGTACAAATGTCCAGGGGGTAATTTCAGGTGAGTTAGACAGGACTGGAGAGATCCAGGTGGGTACTCTGAGCTTGAAGATGACTCATTTCATGAATGTGGATGAGCTCTCTACGGGGAGAGAGAGCAATGGGCCTGGAGGAAAAATAAACTCCAGAGAAGGAGAAAAAGGAGGAGTCAATGAAAAAAGGGCTTGTTCATCAGAAAGTTAAGGCGGGGTTAACGAGTGGGTAGAGTGACAAAGCAGGACGAACAAGGCTCTGGTCTTGGAGTGCTAAGTGGGGAAGAGAGACATTGACCATATAGGTAGGTTGGGTGCCACAGGAGGGTCTGCAGATGGACCCTGCCCCACCGGGGGGTGGGTTTGAGGTTGAGGATGGCAGTTTCTGGGAAGAGAAGCAACAGTGAACTGTATTTCTGCCTTCTATTTAGTAGACATACAACACACTGACATCTAAGGGAACCTTATGATGTGTGACCATCTTGATCACGTTATCTCCCAACACTCAAGACAGCTCATCAGCCAGGAAGTTGTTTACGTGGCTTCACTGAGAACTGCACTTCTTCCGAGACCTCAAATTCCAGGACACTCACTCTACAGTACACTCACTCCTCCACTGCAACTTCTAAATATTCATCGAGAACCTTCTGCCACCCCACCCCACCCAGCAGTCTCCTGACCTTTCTTCCTCACACACCTCCCCTATGTTAGATGCAGAATTACCAGACACCTTTGCTCTCCCACCCCAGTAACCCTAGACCCCAGCGCCCGCCCATCTTCCTACTCCCACGACACCTCCAGGGCTGCTGGGGAAATGGAACTTACCAGGCAGGCAGCGTCACCACAAATGGCGCTCTCTAGCTTTGGGCAGAGTTTTCAGTGCTGCATGACTATTCTCATACTTGTCCCAGACCTTCTCCCTTTCCCAGTCTCTTCGGCGGCCATGCTAACTTCCCCTCCCAGGGTCAGTCCCCTCACTCTTAAGGCTTCACCTCCTACCTGCTTCGTAGAGAAAGGAGAAGACATCAGACACACCAGCCACTCCGCCTCCCAGGCCCCCAGTACACCAACGGTCACCATCCCCTGTACAACATACTGATCAGGACCCAGACTAGGGGGAGACAAGGGAGCCATTTACTTTAGGAGCAAAATTTAAGGGGGTACCAAAAACTCAGCATAATACTTTGATTTAATAAAAAATTTTTAAAAATTAAAGTTAAGGCAAAAAATCTACAATAAACAAAATGTCCAACCTGTAAACCAAGACAGGATCCAGCCCTGCGCTTGCACAGCACTGCCTCACCTGACTCCCCTAACCCTGTCCTGCTGACTGGGGCCTACTGTGGGCTGAATACTGCTGACTTCCATGGACATGTCTGCATTCTTAGTATATGTATATATACCAAGTTAAAGTACCAGAAAACAATACTAGCCCTTACTGTATACAACGAAGTATCATAAAACAATGATACTTTATGTACAGAATGTATATGTGTGTGTACATATATGTATATATAGACATGAAACCTAAAATGGCTGTATGAACCATAAATGGATTATGTTCCACACAGCCGAAACCCCCAATCTAGAATGGAATCCAACCCCTACCATAAAACCATCCTCTTCCTTCAACTGCTGCCAAAACAAGAACCCAGAAATTCTATGTAAGAAGGCAGTATAATTTCATGGAAAGACTAACCAATTGGAAGAAAACTAAGAAATTTAATCATTCCATTCTAGCTCTGGTTTTTTCCTTGCTGGGGAAATAAAATATTGTAGTGAAACCTATATAGAAAATAAGACTGAATTGATGATTTTCTTCATTTTAACAATCAATTTAATATTTGGAGTATCTCTGTGAGTCATGAAAATATAATGATCCCTTTAAAAGTGACATGCTTATAAAGCAGGACTATATAAGACTCCTCCAGTGAGTCACAATTTAAAAAAGAAATTCCTTTATATCCTCATTCTTTTCTACCTTTTACATTTAAACTTTTATTACTTAATAAAGTCCCATGTGAGAGGGTTTTCAGCTCCTGCCCAGACATATCTAAAGGAAAGAAAGAGAAAGTTTCCTGTACCATCTTCACGCTGCATTTTGCGCTACATTCCAAGTTCTCTTCCTGGCTCCTTCTCATCATCTGTGTCCTGTTAAGTATAGCTAAGACCAATCTTCAGATCAGGAAGAATAAGCCCCAGATTTACTGGAAAAGCTATAATTTCATCTTCATAGATTTTTTTCCTTAATAAATTAGTTACAATAAATAATTGGTGTTAAGAAATGTAACTCGTTACTATTTGGTACTAATTGCCTATTCTGTTTGCTCAAGAAGGAAGGGGACAATGTGAAATTTGAATTTATAACTCACATTTTAAGATGAAACATTAGATATATTTATAACTGTTATATTTCCAATATAAGACCTGTAAAAAAGAAAAATCTACCTAATGGCTATCTTCAAGTGTTTCTGTGGCCTGGGACTTTAGCTATATGAAACTTTATTTCAAGCCATGGGCAGAAGTTAGAAGCCATTTGGAGTTCTTATCCTTCTGCAGAGAATACATTTATAGAGTTAGTTAGTTCTTGATTCAGTGTTAGTCCAGAGACTTTACATTCCACTTTAGCAATCATGGCTTTGGGACAGAAGTGAGAAGTGGGTAATAAAACCTACAATGTGAATCCAGGTTCACGATCTCCACCTACATAAACTAAGTTACATCTTTCTTTATAATGTAAGGTAAACATGGGTGTACATTTCTGTTTGCTGGTTATGGGGGAAATAAAGACAGGGAAATATCAAATGAACAAATGGGTAAAGACAGACCCAAAGTCGTGGCATGGGATTATATTCTTTTAGAGAAGTTATATTAAACCAATAATAATTCCCAGTAACCAGTTTGATTATGCAAAATTTGAAACAATAAAAAAGCTGTCATATAAAGGAGGTCTCAGAGAGGTCAAACATTTGCTTTTCTAAGCTTGAACCTCTGTGTTCATTCTTGCAACACAGTTGTTTGGGTTGACAGGGGTGCTTGCTCTTTTAAATACAATTCTTGTCTGTTCTTTTCTTGCCTACTTAAGAAACGAACTTTTTGTTACCCAATCTAGCAACAGTTGCTACCATGGGTATGTTTACCATACACCAGGCCCTGCTGCAAATGCTTTACAAATACGGTAGCTCTTTAAGCCTTACAACCACCTTTGTGGGAGAAAGGATCTCCCCATTTTGCAGAAGATACTGAGGCTCCAAGATACCGAGTTAACCATGTCACGTCTACAAGTTCCAGACCCCATAGCAGCTTAGAGTAGCTGGCCAGCCCCAGCCCCACCCCTGTGCTCTTCACCTGCTCCTTCTCCCTGGCGTGGGCACAGGATTTCCTGCACTTCTCATCAGGAGGGGAGGGCAAGGGAGCAGGTAGGCAGGGTCCAGAGAAGCAACCCAAGATGGAAGAGAATTTGCTTCACTGCCAGAAGTTTGGAGTCCTTTATGTTTTGCTGCATTTCGTTAGCACTTGTTCTTATTTTCTTTACTAACATCCTCTTTTTCAAACCTTCCATTTCAGTTTTCCCTCCTTCTTCTTGGTCTCAATAGTACTAGACAGTGGGCAGAGGTGACTTCAGCAGTCTGTGTCCTTTGGGTATAATCTTTCAACCACAAAAAAGATTCAGGGACTCTAAGGACAGAGATGCAAAGTTGCAGAAGGGGGAAAAAGAGGTGAGGAGGAAGGAAGGAGAAGAGGCAAAAAAAGTACAGGACTCAAGGAGGATGTTTTAAGCAAGTATTGGGTAAAATGAGAGATGAGGAGTCAGACAGACACCCGCGCCTGGAAAAGCTGTCATTCTCTAATGAAAAAGCTGTATCAAAATTGTTTCAACATGTAAAGGCAGGGGAAATCTGAAGACATATTCGAAGTCAGCTGATAAAATGACACATAAGTAAACCTGATGAACAGCTGTAAACCGGTTATCCATCATAAGGTAGATGAATCAAAAATACAAGTTCACCTATCAATAAGAGTAAGAATTATTGCCTAAAATGCATGCCCATCCCCTCAATGTGATACAAAACATACTGCAAATAGCTACCACGCCCAACGCCACCCCTGCCACACCCCACTAGGACTCCCCAGACACAATGACTGCTTTATTTGAGTCACTAGAAGAACAACGTTGACTCCAGCTAGAATTTTTCAAACATTCTTGAGATTTTTTAGGATGGCTTTGCCCCAGAAAAACTAAGATATATTTGAAATGTTGCATTACGTTTGGTAGCCTTCCTCCACGAATCTGAATTGGAAACCCATATCCAGTTGGCCCTGGTACATTCATGGGTTCCACATCCTCAGATTCAACCGTGGATCAAAAATATTCGGAAAAAAAAAAGTATGGTTGTGTCTATACTGAACGTGTACAGACATTTTTTTCTTGTCATTACTGTATAACAATTGTGTACATAGCATTTACATTGCAGTAGGTATTGTAAGTAATTTAGAGATGATTTAAAATACATGGGCCAGGCATGGTGGCTCATACTTGTAATCTCACTACTTGGGAGGCTGAGGCAGGAGGATCAGTTGAGCTCAGGAGTTCAAGGCTACATGCTTCTAGACTCCAGCCTGGGCAACAGAGTGAGACCCCATCTCCAAAAACATAAAAATAAAAAATAAAATGTATATGGGAATATTGCACAGGTTATAATGCAAATGCTACACCATTTTATATAAGGGATTTGAGCATGTGTGGATATGGGGGTGTCCTGGGACTAATTCCCAAAGGATACCAAGGGACAACAAACCATGGACCCCAAATCAGGTGCTCTGTGAATGAGAGCTCTCCTCTGAGATGAGGGAAGGGGGGAGAAGATGGAAATGGGGGAAGGCTTTGTGGGAGAGATGGCAAATGAGCAGTAGCTAGAACAGAATTCAAATGTGGGATTGGGGAGGAAAGGAGGAAGACACAGGTCAGAAAGAGAAGGAGAAGTCTATGGTCATACCACCAGGAATGCGCCCAATCTTGGCTGATCTCAGAAGCTAAGCAGGGTTGGGCGTGGTTAGTATTTGGATGGGAGAAAGAAAAAGAGGAGTGGGGCAGGGAGCATTTCAGCTGGCTTAAAAGGGTAAAGTAGGCCAGACACAGTGGCTCATGCCTATAATCCCAGCACTTTGGGAGGCCAAGGAGGGTGGATCACAAGGTCAGGAGATTGAAACCATCCTAGCCAACATGGTGAAACCCTGTCTCTACTAAAAATACAAAAATTAGCTGGGTGTGGTGGCATACACCTGTAATCCCAGCTACTCAGGAGGCTGAGGCACAAAAATTGCTTGAACCTGGGAGGCAGAGGTTGCAGTGAGCCGAGATCATCGCACCACTGTACTCCAGCCTGGTGACAGAGAGAGATTCTGTCTCCAAAAAAAAAAAAAGGGTGAAGTAGAGGGATCAAGGAATAAGACATTCCAAAAAAGACTATGCAGGAATTTTTTTTAAAGCACATAAGAGAAAAAGTTGTGGCTTGAGTGGGTAAATGTCAAATCACTTAGTTTGGCTAGAAGTTAGGGTAAAGCGAAAAGAGGGAAAAAAAGAGATCAGAAGGGTTAGCTGTGGTCAAATCATAGTAAGAAAAACCATGATTCAGAAACAGGGTGATGATCCAACCCAGTGTCTGCCTGTTATCCAACGGCAGTTCCTGTGTCCCATTCTGGACACCGTATTTAGAAGCAGCCGTTGATAGAGGGTTTATAACACAGAGGTACCAAAAGTAGACGATGGTGTAAAACAAGAGGTACATGTCACATGTTTCTGTCTTGGTTGACCAACATTTAGTGTAAGTTAACTACCCTTTATTAAGTGCCCGCCCTGTTCTAGGCGTTACAGTGGGCAGCCCTGAAAGTAGGCTAATACCAACATTTAACTAATTCAACAAATATTAACTTGTCACATACTGTGTAGTAGGCCATGGGCAGGATGCTAAAAAGACCTCAGAGATGTTTCAGGTGTACAACTTCTACCAAAGAGTCAGTGAAAATTCCAGTGCAAGCTGGAATCTGGACCTGAATGGAGGTGAAAGCGAGTCAAAAAGCTGAGAGTGTTTAAATGCAAACAAAAGGAGATGTGTGCTGTGCCTCCATTTACTGGTCACATGAGCTTGACTTGTCTCTAAACTATGTACCAGACAGTGTTTTCTGAGGATCACTTGAGATAACTTATTGACAATGTCCGTCCAGATGAGATGTTCCATATCTGTAAATTTCCTTTCTCCAGAACCTGTTCATGTAGGTTTACCAGGATGGGTTAGTGAGTGGATGGCTGATTTTTTTTTTCAGGAGGTTTTCTCTTTTCAGAATGCTGAGCTATACTCATAATATACTTCTTCTCAAAAAACATTAATTAGGTAGGAGTTTTTAAAAATACTGATCTGATTGCTAAGGACCATTTAACACTTTGCAAATACTGTTGAAGCAGAAGTATCGTCCCTAATTGACTGAATATGGTCTTCCCATGTTTCCCATTATTCCATTCATGGAATAATGGTCTTCCATTATTCTTGGCAGGAAAGAACATGGTTCCCATAAGCACTTAAAATATATTTCAATTAGGATGACACAAGTATAAGATCATACGGTCCTCTAAAGTAAGAGAAGGAAATCTGAGGTGAGTCCATCTTTTAACTTATTTTGCTTAGAGCACTGTGAAAAAGTTATAGAAAGTTATAGGAAAGGAGCAAAAGAAATCCAGTCTGAAATATTAGGTGGATCTTAGGCTGTGGGCCACTATTGTGAACTTGAACTTTTGGGCTTTGTTGTCTACACACTGGGTAGAACATTCTCTTCTGTAGAGGGCTTCTAGTGTGAAAGCCTTCTATGGAAGAGAAATCTTAATACGTTACATATCAAAGCCAGCATCTGAATTTGTAGAACTAAGAAGTTTTAAAAAATTGCTTTTTTATTCAAATCTCGTATCTCACCTGATCAAGTTGCTTATCCTTTAAATATAAAGATTCTTACATCCCCTGTATATAAACTAATACATAATAGATACTGCACACTGTAAGGAAAGTATTTAATTCTAGATTTACACTGTTCTGGCTACATCTTTGCTCACAGAGATTTGATGTCAAAGGGCAGAGCTCTTGTAATAATTTACCATGCCTCAGTTTCTGGAACACAGATACAATGAATTCCTCTCTTTACACGGTTATTATAACAATGAATTAAAATAATGGCGATGGAAATATTTCAGAAAAGGCATAATGTATTATAAAATGCAAAGCTGAGATCTATTTACTTCAGCATACATAAAATTCCCCCCAAACAGGGTACATTTGTTATTATGTGAAGAGACAATTTCCTTCTGAATTTCTCCCAGTTTCTTCCTGACACCTCCTGCGCTCTGAAATGCAGATTCTAGTGCAATTGGGCCTCAGAAGGCACTTGACCCTTCACAATGTGAAAGTCACCAAGTGCAACGATTCTAGCCAAAGTGACCCATTTTAAAAGATGACCCATTTCAAAACCCATGAGTTATTACTCAAGCTGTTCTATTTTTGAGAACTAGAAAGTTATTTTCTTTATTTTTTTTTTTACAATCTCACCATTTGAATGTCTTATGAAAAGAGATAAATAATCTCCACTTTAATGAAATACAATGTTTCATTTTTTATTTGATAGAGCCTGCACTTTATTTTGAAAATTCTGCACCTTCTTCTGAGTTTTCTCTGGGCAGGGCAATGATAAGCATCTCTGCCTCCTACTCATCTTCATCTCCCACTTTCTGGGGAACAGCTGCTCTGGGCTCTGGCTTGGACTTTTCCTGTAATAACACTGGTTCTACCTTAGGTGCCACAGGGAGCCTTGCAGGGCCGGGAAGGGTCAGCCTGAGTCAGCCTCCTCCTCAGGCTCAGAGCGTGTCCGGGAGGAGAAGGAAGCTGAGAAGGGGCAAGAGAGAGGACAAGCAGGTTAAACACAAAACGGAAACATTTTGGTTTTGCATTTAGCTTGCTTTAAAAGCAAAGAGTTGGCCCCAAAAAGCAGCTTTCACCTCCTCACTTGTGACCAGATAGAAAATCTACCATACATTTTTTTTGAGAAAGTTAAAAGGTCAGCTGCTGACCACTAATCACCCTTTCAGAAAGTTGAGGGTGGGATCATTTCGGTGCCACCGCTTAACACAACTACCTTCAATCATCCTTTTCTGGGTCAACTTCAGCTTTTCACAGTCCTCTCCCTTCCCCCGCAGGGACCAGGCAAGGTTTCCCAAAATAAGGCACAGAGGAACAAATCCAATTCTGATGGATGTACTTTCATCAGACAATTACCGTAAATACGAGCTACAGGCCACCGCCAGCCACGGTGCGGTTACCAAGGTGTCCCTGTGACAGGACCACAAAAACCAACACTGGCCGAGAACGTAGTGTGCAGAGTCGAGTTGAAAACGGTTACTTTTCCCTGCATGTATCCAAGCAAGCAACTCCAGGCCTGCCACACTGGGACTCGAAATGAAATTCGGCAGAGTCGGAGGCAAGAGCGGCCCGACCTCCCCGCTGCCCGATTCCCGGTCCCCAGTTCCCCCACCACAACCCCCCGAAAGCGCCCAGGCCGGCGGTTTCCTCTTTCCAGCCCCAGTGCGGGCTTTCGACTCGAATTCCCTCCAGCCGGGGCGGGGGGCCGCCAGCCTGGGGCCCTCGGCCGGAAACCCAACCGGTGGGCGCGGCGTTCGCCTCGCGGCTCCCGCGCCCGGGCCGGTCCCGCCGCCGCCGAGGAGCCGGAGCTCCCCAGGGAGGGGCCCCCGCCAGCCCCGGGAAGCGCCCCCCGCCGGAGCCGCCCGCCCGAGCCTACCTGCCGCACCTGGGCGGGGACCCGGCCCGGGTCACAGCCGCTGGGCGCCCTCGCGGCCGGGCGGGAGGAGACAAAGGCGCTCCGAGAGGGCACGAGCCTCCGTCCCCGCCGCGCCTCCGGAGGGCGGCGGGCCCGGGCCGCGGTGGGAGGGCCGCCCCAGCTCCCCGGCGCTGGGCCGCGCGGTGCGGGCCAGGGCGGCGGGCCCCGGCCTGAAGTCCTGGCGCCACCCGCCGGGCGAGGGCTGCGGCGCCCTCACCTCCTCGCCTCCCTTCCCTACGAGCCCTGGCCCGGCCCGGCGCGGCACACTCGGAGCCTCCCGCGCCGGAGGCCGCCAGCCGCCGAGACGAGGAGGCGGGGCGGGGCGGGGCGGGGGCGGGGCCCCAAAGCCTGGACCGTGCGGGGGACCCAGGGAGCCCGGCTTGGGGCCGCGGCACGGAGGAAAACCGTCCGAGGCCTGGGGACGTATCCCGCCGAGCCGCCACAACGTTCCCACTTAGGGATCCGGCAGGGGAGCCACATTCCCACCCTCAGAGGGGCCTCGGCGCGCGGCGAGATGCGGCACCGCGGTGTCACCGCGTAACTGACCCCAGACGGCCTCCGCGCGGAACCTCCGGCCGGGGGAACCTCCGGGCCGGGGCGCCGCGCCAGGTGGCGGACTGTGTGGCCGGGGGCACGCCGCTCCCCTCACGAGGGACCCCGGCTCTGCGCGCCGCGGAGTAGGAAGGACGGGCTTCTCCTCTCCGAGCGACGGCTCCCGGGCGGGTCTGGCGAAAAGGGTTCTGCTCACAGCACTTCTGCCGGGAGCTTCGGGGGGCCCGAGTAACAAAGGAAGGGAGCTCACTCCAGCGGGCGAGGGCTGCCCCGCGCGCTCCGTGTTTAAAACACCAGCGGACCGGAGGCCCCGCCCCCGGCCAGCTTCCCAGCGACTTTGCTCCCGTTCGGCTTCCACGGCCAGGGCGGTTTAGCGCGAAACTCACCGAGTCCAAGCCCCGCTCTTTCAACGTCCCAGTCGGAGGTCGGCTCTTCTCCCCGCACGGGAGCGAAAGTCACTGGTCCCAGGAGCAAAACTTGCGGCTTTAAATCTCGGGCGAGGGCTGGACGGGCCGCGCAGGACCGGGCTCGCTTCCCCGGCGGGATGCGGGCGGGATGCGGGCGGGATGCGGGCGGGAAGGGGCGGACCCGGGGCGAGGAGGGGACCACGAGACTCCCAGCCCGGCGCCCTGCAACTCTCGGCGGCGTCACGGCCCGAGCCCGGCCCCGCCCGCCAGGCCGTCACCCTCCCGGCGCCCAGGTGAAGGGGACGGCCCCGCCCCAGTTTGTTCTTGTCTGTGGGTGAGAATTCCAGGAAGTGTTTCCCTGCGGCTCTTCAGTCAATGGCGATCACTTACCCAGATGACCAGCTGGAAGCCGGCGTGCACGCGAACGTCCTCTTTGAGCTGTTTTCCTCCGTCGGAATACTTCATGCAGGTAACTAGACCAGGTCGAGAGATGCGGACTTCTGCTCAAGGAGAGACATTGGAAAGGGATCCATCATGCGCTTGGTTTCTTGTTCCCCACGGGAACCTCTCCCTAAAGCCACAGAACAGTTAACAGAGATAATATTTCGAAAGATTCTGTTATTGCACATATTTCAGAACATGACAGAGAAGCAAAAGATGAACCCAAACACTTCCGTAAAATGAAAAGTTTGAGTTTGTCGTAAAAGGAATAAATTCGACAGGTAATGAGTTCAATGTATAATTGTCGAATCAGAGTTGAAAACAGTGAGGCCGGGCACGGCGGTTCACGCCTGTAATCCCAGCACTTTGGGAGGCTGAGCAGCAGGAGGATTGCTTGATCCCAGAAGTTAGAGACCAGCCAGGCCTACATAACAAGACCCCGTCTCTAAAAGAAAACCACACACAAAAAATGAAACCTGTAAACATTGTACTTGTTAATTCAAACTAGATTTTTAGGAAGTTTTGTAATTGCTTTCCTTAAGCCGGTGGGCATCTTTTCAGTCATGCAGTTCTTTTCATATGCTGCCTACAGAGGGCATGGCTCAGCACCTCCTAGGCCACAGGCAGAAATATTTACATATGTGATTTGCAAAGGAGTCACCGACAGTGACCCACAAATAGGCTGATTCATTGTTAATACAGCACTAATCACAAACGTTATCTAATAAAATGCTGGCTGAAACCCCACCTGCATTTCCCCCCCCATCACATGTATGTTGTATTTATATGCAAGTATTCAATTACAGTTATATTCCTTTCAGATCATTTGGAACTAGGCCCATGTGTCGGTATGCATATGTTCCACATACATGAGCACATAGAACTTGTATCCACAAGAAATACACGCTGACCAAAACAGTGATAGACACACATAAAAATCATATATTCATGTCATGCTAGATGCAGATGAAGACACCAGATAGAGAAATGGTTTCAAAAGTATATCTGGAGAATGGAGAGATGATGTAAATTTTTGGTGGTAGGAGGAAGAGGTGAGAGGGTGTGAAGGAGAGATGGGCAAGGTCAGGTAGTCGAGAATGCCGACCCCGAGATCCACACAAGGTCAGGTCACACATCGGAGGGGACAGGGAAGTCCCCTTTGCTTGTTTGGGAAGATTTCCTAAAGGCCCAGCTTCCTGTCCCACCCAGAGAGCGGGGAAGAGAATGACAGATTTGATGTCCTGATGGTGTTACACTCAGTTACTTTTATCGAGAGGGAGTACATGAAGATGTTGAGACATGTTAGAAATAAACTTAGGTAATACTAATGATGCTGACTTGTCGGCATGAAGAAAGAGGACCATGCGGGCGTGCTTCCCTTATCCAAGCAGCTGCCGGAAGCAGAGTCCTGTGATTATATCTATACACAACTTTGGAATGACCAAAATCTGCATGTTAGACTGGGCAGGGACAGATAAGGCACAGAAAACACAGGAGCAGCAGATGTAGGAGAGGATCAGAGAATAAGGCAATACATACATCATTAGTTGTAGGGAGGGAAGATTAAACCCTGAGTGCAAGAGAACCTAGGAGAATGCGGGAGCCACATGGCCCGAGGAAGAGGCCAGTGTTACTGAAATGATGAAAGGAGATGCAGGTCTGTTAAACGAGTGGCTTAACACAACTCACGCGTAGCAGCATAGTGGCAGGCTTGACCTGTTCAGCTACATTTGTCTTTCTGCATTCTGTTAGACCAGATTTCCTCACAGGCCCCATAGGGAAGCTGTCCGGTGAATTCGCACACACCCCAGGCCCAATATTCTGAAGCAGGTCAGTGTTCATTTAACGCCTAGGCTGTTAGAGAGACTGGTTGGATCCTGACCTGGTTTCCTACATAGGATCTCTGACAAGTTATCAAACTTCTCTGTGCCCACAGTAATACCTGCCTGCAAGAGTGGGTGAGGATGAGTGCAGTTGCAATGACGGGTGGAGTGTGAGCTCAGCCTGGGCTATCCCAGTGAATGCTCCGCATCCTGGAGCCCACCACAGGCTGCAAAAAGCTCCTCTCACCTGGCAGAGGTGGGCTCCTGCTGTGTCCCATCATCACGCTGTAAAGAATCTGCTGTGTTTCACACCTCTGGGAATTTCATTTCTGTTGATACAGCATCACCAATTCAAACAACGCCCCATCTCCTTGGCTCGGCCTCTTTCACTGCCCACCGGCCACCTCCCACCACACCTAGACTCCCTTGGTGTTCTTTTCTCTCCACACTTGCCCCTTGCTGATATCACCCATTGTCTTTAATCCTGACTGAGCCACTGCTCCCTGCCAATCCCGATTTATATTTCTAGCCTAGATTCTCAGCTTCAAACTTAAGTGTCTTCATTTGGGTATGTCACATCAATCTTCAGCTTAATTTGTCTAAAATGGGATGTATAAATCTGGCATTGGGAAATGGTTAATGGACAGGACTTGAATGCCCCGAAGGCCAGAATCCTCTTCCTTCTCACCGGTGACCCAGCCCAGGGTGTTAGGTGTCAGTAACAATCAGTAGTATTTTGTCACTGTATAAGTTGTATGTGTTTTGCCTCACCTAGCTGCGGGGAGGAAAAAACAGTTATATGTCTCTTTTCCCAACTATTTTGAAAGTCTTCAGACCTGTTGAGGGTGAAGACCATATCCTGCTCTTTTCTGATTCCCTCAAAGACCCCCCATCTCCCTGCCACCCCAACAATGCCTGCCACAGAATGAATGCCTGGGAACGCAAGTGGAGTGGAATTTTGGGGTAGCACTTCCACATTCATCAGTTATTCAAACTTCTGTTCCAAGAATCCCGTGCGTAGTACAGTGGCTCTGTGTACTTCTCCCTTGATGCCACCAAGGCCCAAAAGCTGACCCTGGAGGCACACTAGCCCTTTCCTGCAGCTCCCGCTACTGCTTCTGTGGCCTGGCACCATTCAGCATCCTCCCTCGATTCCAAGACCTCGGCAGTTTGATGAGACTATGCTAGGTACACCCAGAACTGGAAGATGAAGGGAACTGACAGCACAAGGAGGCACTCACCCACAGGCCATTCTGAGAACCCGGTTTGTTCCATTTTCTTCTCTGCATGGTGGAGGGGCCCCCTGTAACTGATCATCTCCTTCACACCAACACATAAGGAAATCTCTTCTGTGCCATCTAATACTCAATGGGGCCTCTCAGGGACAGGGGCCGTCTGCAGGGACAGGCCCTGCTGACTGGGACCCTCGCTGGTCCAGTAGAGCAGTGCTGTCAATAGATCGACAGCCCCGGTGAAAATGACCTGATTCCAGTCCCTGGCAGTGAGCCTCTCGGCACTTCTCCTTTTCCCACCAGCAGATCAGACACACACACCACACCCCCAGGAGCACGCGGGGTTCTGTGCAGGTTCCAAAGGGCTGGCTCTAACGCAGCTCTTTCTCTCCTATTCAGGAGGGCACATGTAAACTGAGTGAGGGAGGGACATTTTCATAGGAACAATCTTGAGTGCTGTCTGATTAGCACATATTTAAAAAGACAATTGGCACTTTTAGTTAGCTGTTAGTCTAGTCACAGTTATCTATACTGAGCAAAACAATTTGCGTACTGTGATGGGGAGGTACAGGGGAAGCCCCTGGAGATGTTCAGAAAATGGTTATTGACAAGGCTACATGCCTGGCCCAGAGGCAATCATTAGCATTGGGATATTTGCACTTAGGTTTAGTTGTACTGATCTTTAAGGAACAACTAAAATGTAATTTTCTTTTTGAAAAAAATAGACATTTTTTTGAGACAGGGTCTGTGGCTCAGGCTGGAATGCAATGGCCAATCACAGTTCACTGCAGCCTTGACCTCCTAGGCTCAAGCAGTCTTCCTGCCCGAGTCCTTCCTTCTTGAGTAGTGGGGACTACACCACAGGTGCACACCATCATGCCCAGCTAATTTTTTTTATATTTAGTAGAATGGAGTTGCTCACTATGTTGCCCAGGCTGGTCTTGTACTCCTGGGCTCAAGTGACCCACCCGCCTCCACCTGCCAAAGTGTTAGGATTACAGGTGTGAGCCACTGCACCAGGTCTAAAATGTGATTTTTTGTTTCCCATTTTGAAATACTAAGTAATTACTAAGTGCTAATTTCCTGCTTTACAGAGAGTACCTGGTTCAAATCCCACTCATTTTCAAAAGACAGTTAAAAGCCTTCCTGGGGTTTATATTGAGTACTATTTAATACAAGTAAACTATTAGATAAAACTTACTATACTGAGATTTTCCTTATAGCAGTACTTCTAAAAGGCCAGTTCTAAAGTCCATGATAAATTCGTGTGATCTGAAACCATATACATTTCATGAATCCGTCTCAGTTGGTCTGATAGTCCAAAGTTGTAAAGCCCAATGTTAATACCCAATTGGCTCTACATATTTAGGGCTAAGGAATCGTAGGAAGACAGAGCAATATCTCTGAGAGAGATGTCTGCATCATACTTAATAAATAAGTAAACTCTCTTGGGAAAGAAGAGATCTATTAGAATAATAGAATATCTGCTGGTAGTTAGATAATGATTCAAATAGATCTGCAAAAAGGGGCACAGGGCAGGGAAAGCAGAGTGTGTTAACATTTTTAGCTCTTTGACTATTTCATAGACATATTTTTTATCTTTGGAAATTTCCTTTTTGCACTAGATTTCCTTTTGTTTTCATGAGGTAGAAGCTCTTGGTACCGTTGACCCTCAGAATCCACGGGGAATTGGTTCCAGGACCCTGGTAGATAATGTGATCCACAGATGCTCAAGTCTCTTATGTAAAATGGTGTAGCATTTGCATGTGACCTATGCACACTCTCCCATATACTTCAAATAATTTCTAGATTACTCATGATACCTGATACAATAGAAACACTATGTAAATAGTTGTTACACTGTATTGCTTTTAAAATTTGCATTATTTTAATTGTTATAGTGTTATTATTTATTAATATTTTTAATACGAGGTTCCTTGAATCCACAGATATGGAACCTACACGGACAGAGGACTGACTGTAATTGTTTCACAGTTTATTTTGTTGACTGAAGATTACTGAGTTACCTGGATACTCCTGTTGGGATTATTTCCAGTACTGCTTTGCTGGGATGGGAGTAATAAGGCTTTCCTGTCAGCCGTATTCTGGGAATCTCCTTGGTATACTGGGCATCTCTCACACTGTGTGTTGTTATATTTGATATTAGATGTGCCTCTGCACCAGAGTGTTGAGATTTCAGCCACATTCCTTGAATCCCAGGCATACATGGATAATGGTCTGAGCCAGCCCTTTTTCTGTAACCTGCTTCTCTATGTCCTTGCTGTATAGGCCCTGTCTCTTCTGGAGCAGAGTCAGAAAAGTGGGTGCTATTTCAATGGACTGACATTCATGCTCGACACATCAGCTCCCTTGTCACTGGGCTTGGGTCTGGAAGGCAGTTTGACCTCAGCCAAGTCACTTAGTGCCCAGAGTCCTCATCTGCTTTTCTGTGAGATGAAAATCACAGTTAATACATATTCTTGTCCGCAGAATTGGCCTTCGTCCAATAAATCTATCAACCATCCATTCAATTGACACTTATTAAGAATTTACTTGCTTGCAAGGCACTGGGGCTAAGGATGAATAAGATAGGACACCTGCCCTGGAGGAGCTGTTTGTTAGGGAGGCAATGGATCAAGTGAGACGATGCACACATTAAAAACAAGAACAACCTTACTTCACTCCCATTGGGTTAGCTGTTTTCAAAAAAAAGAATAATAATCTAAATGTTGACCAGATTGTGGAGAAATTAGAACCTGTGTGCACTGTTATTGGTAATATAAAAGGTGCAGCTGCTGTGGAGGGTGGTATGGCAATTGCTCAAAAAAGTTAAAAATAGAATGATCCTATGATCCAGCAATTCCACTTCTAGGTATATGCTCAAAATTGAAGGTAGAGACTCAGATACTTCCACATCAGTGTTCATAACAGCATTATCCACAAGAGCCAAAAGGTGAAAACAACCCAGGTATTCATCGACAGAAGAATGGATAAGCCAAATGTGGTAGATACAGAAAAGGGAAGATATTCAGCCTTAAAAACGCTTCAAATTCTGATACATGCTACAACGTGGGTGAACCTTGAAAATATTATGCTACGTGAAATAAGCCAGACACCAAAGGATGAATATTGTATAATTCCACCGATATGAGATACCTGGAATAGGAAAATTCATACAGAAAGTAGAATAGAGGTTCCCAGGTGGGGTAGGTAGGTAGAGAATGGGGTCATGTTTAATAGGTACAGAGCTTCGATTTGGGATGATGAAAAAGCCTGGAAATGGTAGCAGTGTTGGTTACACAACATTGTGAATGTACTTAACACTACTGAACTTAAGAAAGGTTTAAATAGGAAATTTTATGCATATCTTACCACAACTTTTTTTTTAACTTTATAATACCTTAAACGCCATGCAAATACAAGGATTGTTAACTTGAATTAAGATTAATGGGATTGTATTTATAGTCAGTCTCTTAAAGTGCTATATGCACAAAATTACATTGTCACTATTTATTGTGTGATATCGAAGAACATCTGTCCAGATAAACTTTAATAATAATTTATATCCCATCTTCTTTCAAAAAGAATTCAAGGTAGTTTACCATAAAATCATAGGGGTAATGAGACCAAATCCCATTAATATAGGATAAGTTATAATTATGTGAAACTAAGACACAAAGCAGAGAGGAAGGAAGAGAAAGCAGGTCTACTGAACAAAACTCAACTATTCTCCTAGGAACCAGGGAAATGTTCATATTAATCAGATATTTTATTCTTAAAATGTCATTAGTTTCAATATGATCCTTGTATGGCTCTATAGTGCTTTGTGTTGTTACCAAGAACAGTTCTGGGAATTTATTTTGTAATCAGGGAACACCTAATCAAAGCAAACGAAGGATGTAAAATCAAGAACACGTTTTCCTGAGACTGAGCCCTCAGGACCATATTCTGTGTTTAAGGGAACAGGTTCCTGGAAGGGTATCTGCCCTGCTTGCCACGGCCCCGTCAATCTCGTATATCTTCTCTGGCCTGTACTCGTCCACACTCGTGCCCTGTCATGACAACCATATCCTCAGCTGGCTCCCCCAGCCTTCCAGCTCCCTTCCAAACCCTGCTCTGGCAGCCTAGATCCTGTAAGGCCCCATGTGTGGCCATAACTCCAGCCCCTGCTGGAGTTTTCTCCTCCTGACGCTCCTGTCTTCCTGGACAAGCCCTGTACCTCTTGCAGAGGATAGGTCAGACTGCACTTTCTCCAACCCAATCCATTCCCCTTCTCCATGTTGTTCCCATGTAGTGCTCCAATTACACATTAACTGGGTTGCAAATAAATAGAAAGTCTTGTGACCTTTGTTTCATTTCTTGTGAAAAATGAAAAGCAGGGGCCATTAGACCAAAGATCACATCATACATCCTATTAGAAATAATAACATTTATAGAATGATATATGAGGGCCAAGAAGGGAAATCAGGTTTATCTAATCCAGCCCTTTGACAATAGAAAAACAGACTCTGAGAAAGGAAGTGACTTACCCTATATGCTAGAGGTAGAAATAGACTTGGAACCCCAGTTTCTTAAAACCCTGTATTTTTATAACACCATGCTGATTTCGTTCTAATTTGCATTCTATTTAATAATCAGCAAACAGTTCTTTAGATGCACCCCAAACATAGGCCAAGAGCAACGAGGTAAAGTAGCAGGAAGAGTACTTGCTTTGCAAAAGCCATAGACCTTGGCCAAGTTGTTTCATGGCCCTGGACCTCTGCTGGAACTGTTTCCTGATTATTAAATAAAACACAAATTAGAATGAAATTAGCATGGTGTTATACAAACACTGAGTTTCAAGAACCTGGGGTTCCAATTCTGTTTCTACTTCTGTTTTCTCATCTGTGAAATGAAGAGATGAGCTGAATCGGCCTTAAGTTTATATCTGCTTATAGCATTTTATGATCTTAATAGACGATTGGCTTAACCCACTGTATTGGTCAGGGTTCTCTAAAGGCACAGAACTAATAGGTTAGATGAATATATGAAGGGGAGTTGACTAAGACTGAGTCACACGATCACAAGGTGAAGTCCCACAATAGACATCTGCAAGCTGAGGAGCCAGGAAGCCAGTCTGAGTCCCAAAACCTCAAAAGTAGGGAAGCTGACAGTGCAGTCTTCAGGCTGTGGCTGATTGCTTGAAAGCCCCTGGCAAACCAGTGGTGTAAGTCCAAGAGTCCAAAAGCTGAGAACTTGGAGTCTGATGTTCCAGGGCTGGAAGCATCCAGCACCAAAGCAAGATCTAGTCCTTCCACCTTCCTCTGCCTGCTTTTTTTTTTTTTTTTTCTTAATCAGATCTTGGTACTGGGAATGGTTCTAGAGGAACAGAGTTTTAAGGATGGATTTCTTTAGTTGGTTTTGGGGTTTCTAGAGTTGGCTGCCTAATATGATTTGCCTCAAAAATGCTAAGAACTCTACTTCTAATTGTGTGGAGAACACTGAGAATCCTTGTCACGAACTGTTTAAAGAGTTACACAAAAGAAATGCATTCATTACTCCTGATTCACCACTCATGAGAGGCAAGGAGTTTAATAACTGTGTACGTAATACCTTTGATCATTTGTAGACAACCAAGGAATATAATGAAGTTGGTTGGTTGCTCTAAGTTCACTGGACAGAGTGTTGGAAGAAAACAATGAACTCAGGGATTTTAACTCCTGGCTCCAGAAGCATACTCTGAGCCTCAAATCTTCTAAGATTGCCTGGAGTGAGCGTCTTATCTCCTGTAGGAAAAGTGCTGAAATTGTGGAAAGTCAGACACAAGCTCTTATCATGGGAGTGGCTGACCTGCAATGAAAGGTGCATGCACAGCCTCACCAGGTGTCTACTGTTAAAATGAGGGCATTGATTGGAAAAGAATGGGACTCTGCAACTTAGAATTGGGATGTGTGAACTGATCATGATGAAGCTGGGGACATAGAGACAAACCATATCATTCCACCCTTGGCCCCTCCCAAATCTCATGTCTTCACGTTTCAAAATAAATCGTGCCTTCCCAACAGTCCCCTGAAGTCTTAACTCATTTCAGCATTAATTGAAAAGTACACAGTCCAAAGTTTGGGCTATGAACCTGTAAAATCAAAAGCAAAGTTAGCTATTTCCCAGATAAAATGGAGGTACAGACATTGGGTAAATATACCTATTCCAAACAGGAGAAATTGTCCAACACGAAGGGGCTATCAGCCTCATGCAAGTCTGAAATCCAATAAAGCAGTCATTAAACCTTAAAGTTCCAAAATGATCACCTTTGACTCTGTGTCTCATATCCATGAGATATGCTGATGCAAGAGGTGGGTTCCCACGGCCTTGGGCAGCTCTGCCTCTGTGGCTTTGCAGTATACAGCCTCCCTCCTGGTTGCTTTCATGGGCCAGCATTGAGGGTCTGCGGCTTCTCCAAGTGCATCTTGCAAGCTGTCAGTGGATCTACCATTCTGCAGTCTGGAGGATGGTGTCTCTCTTCTCACAGCTCCTCCAGGCAATGCCCCAGTGGGCACTCTGTATGGGAACTCCAACCCCATATTTCCCTTCCATACTGCCCTAGCAGAGATTCTCCATGAGGGCCCTGCCCCTGCAGCAAACTTCTGCCTGGACATCCAGGCATTTCTGTACATTCTCTGAAGTCTAGGTGGAGGTTCCCAAACCTTAATTCCTGACTTCTGTGAACCCGCAGGCCCAACACCACATGTAAGCCACCAAGGCTTGGGGCCTGCACCTCTGAAGCAATGGTCCAAGCTCTACCTTGGGCCCTTTCAGCCATTACTGGAGCAACTGGGACACAGGATACCAAATCCCTAGATTGCACAGAGCAGGGACTGGCCCACGAAACTATTTTTTCCTCCTAGGTTGGGGCCTATGATGAGAAGGGTTGCTGCAGAGATCTCTGACTTGCCCTGAAGACATTTTCCCCATTGTCTTGGCAATTAACATTTGACTCCTCATTACTTATGCAAATTTCTGCAGCCGACTTGACTTTCTCCTCAGAAAATCAGTTTTTCTTTTCTAACACATCATCAGGCTGCACATTTTCTGAACTTTTATGCTCTTCCTCTTCTCTTTTAAACATAAGTTTCAATTCCAAACCATATCTTTGTGAATACATAAAACTGAATGCCATTAACACCACTCAAGTCACCTCTGAATGCTCTGCTGCTTAGAAATTTCTTCTGCCAGATGCCCTGAATCATTTCTCTCAAGTTCAAATTCCCACAGATCTCTAGGGCAGGAGAAAAATGCTGCCAGGCTCTTTGCTAAAACATAACAAGAGTCTTTTTTGCTCCAGTTCCCACCAAGTTTCTCATCTCTATCTGAGACCACCTCAGCCTGGACTTTATTGCCCATATCACTATCAGCATTTTGGTCAAAGCCATTCAACAAGTCTCTAGGAAGTTCCAAACTTTCCCATATCTTCTCTTGTCTTCTGAACCCTCCACACTGTTTCAACCTCTGCCTGTTACCCAGTTCCAAAGCCGCTTCCACATTTTCAGGGACTGCAGCATCCCACTCTGCCAGTACCAATTTACTGCATTAGTCCATTCTCATGCTCCTAATAAAGACATACCTGAGACTGGGTGATTTATAAAGGAAAGAGGTTCACAGTTCCACATGGCTGGGGAGGCCTGACAATCATGGCGGAATGCAAAGGAGGAGTAGAGGCATGTTTTCCATGGTGTCAGGCAAGAGAGCATGTGCAGAGGAACTGCTCTTTATAAAATCATTACGTCTCCTGAGATGTATTCACTATCATGAGATCAGCACAGGAAAAACCCGCCCCTATGATTCAGTTACCTTCCATCAGGGCCCTCCTATGACACATGGGGACTATTAAATTCAAGGTGAGATATGGGTGGGGACACAGAGCCAAACCCTGTCACTGTGAATTTGCCAGTACACAGAACAGCATACACTTTCACCACCTCTCCTCCTCCACACTGTTCCCCTTAGTCTGGGAAAAACATCCTTCTTCTTTCCCCCTTAGTTTTTAAAAAAACTTTTTATTTTAAAAAACTGATTTTTCACTTAAAGAAAAATCTCTGCTTAAACTTCACTCAACACAGAGTTGGCAGTGTCTCCCCCAACCCCTAGTTTAATTAGTTGCCCCTCCTCTGCACCTGACTTTCTGACTACCCTCACTTTATCACACTCATTAGAATCATTGATTTTCTGATCTCTTCCATTGGACTGAATTTATTAAAGTCGGGATTATGGTACATTTCTCTATCTCAAGTGCCTGTCACGAAGCCAGCCTCATCATAGGGCGTCAATACATGTCTGGTCAATGAATGTAATGGCTTTTGGGTGGGAAACAAGGACGAGAGTGTGGTTGGAGTTTTTAAGGATGATTAGAACTTGGAAGATACTGGAAAATAGTGATAACACTGGCTTAACAAAAGTGGGGGGCTAAAAGGAGTGGTCAGATGAGTGTTCTTTAGTCGAATAGGGACCATCCGCAGTAGAATCATCCAGGGCATTTGTGAAAATTAGATTCCATCTTCATTTCCACCCACTACTCCCCATTCTGGGTGTGCAAATCTGGTTTTACCTTTAAAGCAAGCTCGTTTAAGAAGATTCTTATCATGTGAACAGAGAGTCTTAAACTCCTGGAAGGAACTCTGGCAGCTGTGGGCAAATTCTTGAAGAGAGAGAATGATGACAGGTTAAAAATGGAGCTTTGAGGGGCCGGGCATGGTGGCTCACACCTGCAATCCCAGCACCTTGGGAGGCCTAGGTGGGTGGATCACCTGAGGTCAGGAGTTCGAGACCAGCCTGGCCAACATGATGAAACCCCGTCTCTACTAGAAATACAAAAATTAGCCTGGTGTGGTGGCAGGCATCTGTAATCCCAGCTACTGGGGAGGCTGAGGCACAAGAATCGCTTGAACCTGAGAGGCAGAGATTGCAGTGAGCTGAGATCACACCATTGCACTCCAGCCTGGGTGACAAGAGTGAAACTCCATCTTAAATAAAATTAAAAAATAAAAAAAAAGGGAGCTTTTGGAAGGGCGTAGCCTGGTGGTCTGCAAAATAGATTGGTGAGAGAGAGATCTCAGAAGCAAGGGTAAACTTCTAGGAGTGCACCAAAATGTTCAAATGACAGGAATTGAGAGCTTGCTCTGCAGGGTGTCACCAGAAGTGGAGAGTCAGCAGTCACCCAGGAAGCATGTTGAGGGACGAAAGAAGGAGCCTGAGTGACAGATAGAGTATAAGGGATGTTGGGGGGGCGTCTGAAACAACTATGTTTTAGGGACCCTAGAAAAATGTCAGTCCACTGATAAACATGCTACTTCTAATTATTTCTATTTCAATTTGTGATTGAGGTGTATGGGAGGCATCCAAGTGAAAATGATGTAGCCATTGGCAATGTGGGCACGAGAACGACCAAAGGTCTAGGAGGAAGAAAAAGATGTGGGACAGTCAGCAGCATGAGGCAGGAGCGACGGGAGCCTGGAAACCTGAGCTTAGGTTCTTAGAAAGCAAAAGTCTGTAATACTTCCTGACATGCATAATGTGAGAGGATAGCAGGAGTAAATGAAAACTCTGGATGGCAAATTGTGCTGACAGTAATGAGCAAAGGCAGACGTCTGGCAGACCAGGCCCCCCAGAGGATACTCTTCTGTTGGAGAGCTGAGAAATGAGGGGTGACAGGGGCAGTAGTTCAAAGTGGGAGCAGAGGAGGGCACATGAACAAAGAAGAAACTTATCAGGAAATCCTAACACGTATCTGCATTAATGATCTGTCTTGCTAAACAGGATTGCTTTTTTTTTTTGAGATGGAATCTCGCTGTCGCTCAGGCAGGAGTACAGTGGTGTGATCTCGGCTCACTACAACTTCCGCCTCCCAGGTTCAAGTGATTCCCCTGCCTCAGCCTTCCGCGTAGCTGGGATTACAGGAGCCTGCCACCATGCCTGGCTAATTTTTTGTATTTCTAGGAGAGACGGGGTGTCACCATGTTGGCCAGGATGGTCTCAATCTCCTGACCTCATGATCCGCTCGCCTCAGCCTCCCAAAGTGCTGGGATTGCAGGGGTGAGCTACTGCACCCGGCCAATTGCACTTTTTTAAGGCATATTATTTTCGTTCTTGCTCCTCGGTTATGGTGTCATTTGAAACAAGCATGAGATGTCATATAGAATGGAAACAGATACCCAGAGCTCTGTTCTCGTGCTACTGTGAAATGTGGCTTCAGAGAAGAAACATTCCTTTCAAACTCATTATGCCTCCATTTCCCCTTTATTGTGCTAACGGGGGCGTCTGTGTTGAAATGTCAAACCAAGTGCCCAGATGTAGACTAACACAGAGAACATTAGTGCAGGCTGCCCTTGCATCAGAAGCCCCATTTGGTATCCTAAGTGCGGTCCTCTGCCTCTGAGTAGATTGTCATCAGGACAGAAATCGCTGTCAGTGCTGAAAGGTTTTTTAATGACTTGAATACTCCCAGTGTTTTCTGTTGTTCATCTGCATTATATACACTTGATTTTAGATGGTAAATCCTTGAAAGTCTTTTCTGTGAATAACGTTACATGCTTTGGAAAAGGAGTGTCCAATCTTTTGGCTTCCCTGGGCCACACTGGAAAAAGAAGAATTTCTTGGGCCACACAAAAAATACATTAACACTAATGATAGCTGATGGGCTTTAAAAAAAAAAAAAAAATCACAAAAAAAGTCTCTTTTTTTTTTTTTTTTTTTTTTGAGATGGAGTCTTACTCTGTAGCCCAGGCCGGAGTGCAGTGGCTCAATCTCGGCTCACTGCAACCTCTGCCTCCCGGGTCCTGGTTCAAGCAATTCTCCTACCTCAGCCTCCCAAGTAGCTGGGATTATGGGGATGAGTCACCACACCCAGCTAATTTTTGTATTTTTTAGCAGAGACGGGGTTTCACCATGTTGGCCAGTCTGGTGTTGAGCTCCTGACCTTGTGATCCACCCGCCTTGGCCTCCCAAAGTGCTAGGATTACAGGCATGAGCCACCGCGCCCGGCCTCTCATAAAGTTTTAAGAGGTTGGACAAGCTTGCTTTGGAATAATAAAGCAGGGAATCATGAGTAATAGTCATACATTTTCTCCTATTTTATAAAGGCATTTGAAAGGAAAAACTATGGCCTAACAGTGGTGTGAGGGCTATTTTTATGTTATGTATTAATTTGAATGTATATTAATTTGCCTACATTCTTCAGTGGAATTCTTATCATTGGCGTTTTATCCGTCGCACTCCAACAGGTAAAATGAAGCAGGTGGATGAGATTTCTAGACTATTTTCCAGACTGTAATCCAGGACATGACCAAGAGATTTCTTTTTCTTCAGAGCTGTGAATATTTTCCTGAATTAGACCCTAAAAGATCCTAAGAGTCTCTTAAGCTCATAAATGATTTTGATAATGAACTTGACTTCTGCCCTGCTCCTGATTATTTCTGCCTTCTGACTTTCTTTAATCGCTGACACATCCTGAAGCCAACTTGCCAAGTTGCTTAAGCCCAATGATTCATGAGGGCGTAGGAGGCTGATTGTACGCAGGTTCTCAAGGCATGCTTACCTGCTGGTGTGGTCCCACTTGATGCCATGCTCATAGAAACATATTGGCATTAAGGCCTGTATCACCTCCTGCCATAGAAACTGTCGCTTCAGGGTGATTTATAAGAGGCATAGGGACTTCCTTCTCAGTGACTTAGTGAAGTATGATCTTATACCAATTTTTTGGGAGTTTTAGACTTCTGGAAATTGCATCCTCTGTGGTGCATCTTGCTTATTAGTCTTGTCTTATAATAAACATTTATAAATAGACACAAAAATGATCATTATAAGAAGGAATAATGAGGTATAAAATATGTTAATTGTATTATTTACTTATATCTATCAAATAGGGTTTACTTATCATTACCTGTAGTAACATTCATTTAAAAATATTATATAAACCATATTTTTTCCATTATAAATGCAGTAAATGTTTCACTTAAAAAAATATTGTAGAAGGGTATAGAGTAAGATATAGAAATTCTCCATCCCCATATTTTAGCTCTTAGTACAACTCTCCAAAAGCAGTCACTTTTAACAATGTTAAAAGTGTTAAGTTTCTTTGCACAGATTTTCTAAGCATATACAATTTTACATATATTTATACATACACACTCATCTTTACACAAACAGTTATATTATGATTACTTGTCTATATCGTGCTTGTTTTTTCACTCTTGTGGCTCTGACTTCTGACAGGCTGGAGTGCAATGGTGTGATCTTGGCTCACTGCAACCTCCGCCTCCTGGGTTCAAGTCATTCTCCTGCCTCGGCCTCCCAAGTAGCTGGGATTACAAGCATGTATCACCACACCTACCTACTTTTTTTTTTTTTTTTTTTTTTGAGACAGAGTCTTGCCCTGTCGCCCAGGCTGGAGTGCAGTGGCACAATCTCAGCTCACTGCAACCTCCGCCTCCCAGGTTCAGGTGATTCTCCTGCTTCAGCCTCCCAAGTAGCTGGGACTACAGCGCCCGCCACCACACCTGGCTAATTTTTGTATTTTTAGTAGAGACAACGTTTCACTATTAGCTAGGCTAGTCTCAAACTCCTGACCTTGTGATCCACCTCCTCAGCCTCCCAAAGTACTGGGGTTGTAGGTGTGAGCCACTGTACCCGGCCTAATTTTTGTATTTTTAATAAAGACAGGATTTCACCATGTTGGCCAGGCTGGTCCAGTTTATATGTGGTTGTTGTTGAAGTTATATTGTCCTAAACAATGAACATTCCTAGAAGTGAAATTACTGAACCCAGGAGCACGTGTTTTACATTTCAATGAGATGTTTCCAAATTACCTTCCAAAGAGCTTGCACAAATTTACACTTTTACCAATATTGTCTGAGGGGTTTTCCACATCCTCTTTTACTAGTCTTTCTTTGGTAATTTTTAATATTCTAATAGATGAAAATTGTTGCTCTTTTAAAATACGCCTTTGTCGAATGTATGTACTGAGTGTTTTTTCCACAAGTCTGATAGCCATTTGAGTGTTTGTGTGAATCTCCTATTTTGTGTCCTTTCCCCATTTTTTTTTCTATTAGATCATTTGTCTCTTGCCAAATCCATTTTTATGAGAGAAAAACAAATCATTTTCTAGGAGAGACTGCCATTAATAGATAATCCATCAATAGTTAACAGGAATAAATATATATACCCTACACAAGGACACATGTAAACATTCACCTACTTGGACCCCTAAACAAAATAATAAATATGGCCACATAGCCTAAGGAGAAAAAGAAGGTCTCTCTGGGATAGATGTGGGTACTGGCCTCACTCTTTCTACTGGTTTTCTATTGCTCCATAAAAACAGACCACAAACTTAGGAGACTGACAGTTTCCCTGTACAAGGCTAAGGTCGAGGTGTTGGCTGGCTGTGTTTTCATGTGGAGCTGTGGATCCTCTTCTGAGTTCACGTGTTTATGGGAGGACTTGGTTCCTTGCAACTGTAGGACTGACTTCCCTGCTTCCTTGCTGGCTGTCAGCTGGGGGCCACTCGCAGTTCCTACAGGCTGCCCACATTCCATGCCATCTGGCCCCCTCCATCTCAGAAGTCAGCAAAGGGGAATCTCCTTTGTGTTGAATCCTTTTTATGCTTCCAATCTCTGTCCTCTTTACCCAGACCTGAGTTCATGTGATGAGGACGGGCCCAACTGTATTCCCTATCTTAATGTCAACTGAACAGGAAAATCCTGTGTTTGATTAGAAGAGGCGTATGTCCAGTGGGGCCAGAAGTCTTGGGGACCATCTTAAATTCTGCCCACCACATCTTCCATCTGACTTCCTTGATGGAAGAGGACAGAACTCATATCTTTTGCTTTAGGAAATCA
The DNA here is from genome assembly GCF_009761245.1 of Sapajus apella. Taxonomy (NCBI): domain Eukaryota; kingdom Metazoa; phylum Chordata; class Mammalia; order Primates; family Cebidae; genus Sapajus; species Sapajus apella. Next base: position 18,119,683 of record NW_022436978.1, read on the forward strand.
CAGTGAAACGTCCAATGCCAGAGGAAGGAGCTAGCATCCCTCTAACCCTATGTACAACAAAATACATCCATATGGGTCGAAGATCTGGATGTGACGAGCTGGTGCAGTGGCTCACACCTGTAATCCCAGCAGTCGGCAGTTTGGGAGGCCAAGGCAGGAGGATTGCTTGAAGGTAGCAGTTTGAGAACAGCCTAGGCAACATAACAAGAACTTATCTCTACCAAAAAAAAAAAAAAAAAAAAAAAAAGGCATTAGCTGGGTGTGGTGATACACATCTGTAGTCCTAGCTACTTGAGAGACTGAGGTGAGAGGGTTGCTGGAACCCAGAAGTTCAAGGCTACAGTGAGCCATGATCATGCCACTGCACTCATTCCTGGGCAACAGAGCAAGACCCTGTCTCTTAAAAAGAAAATAACCAGCCGGGCGTGGTGGCAGGCACCTGTAATCCCAGCTACTCTGGAGGCTGAGGCAGGAGAATCACTTGAACCCAGGAGGTGGAGGTTGCAGTGAGCCGAGACTGCGCCATTGCACTCCAGCCTGGACAACAGAGTGAGACTCCGTCTTAAAAAAAAAAAAAAAAAAAAAAGAAAAAAAAAAGAATGTTGATGTGAGCAGAAAGCTGGAGAGAAAATCTAGGAAACCATTTCTACAACTTATACAATGTAGGGGGTGGGGGCGGGGTCAGGCAGACCTTCCTTGACTAAGAATCCAAACCTGGTATTTCTGACTCCAACATCCCCCCTCTTGACCCCCACACTATAGGGACCACCCAGAGGACAGGCTGTTCACTGGCTGCATGAAAGGAGTTTGAGTTCTCTAACCTTGTTGTTTCTTCTTGGTACCAGTGTGTTCACAGTATGTGTTTGTGAGATGCTTACCTTGGGTGTTCAATAGAACAGAATAAATTGACCAGAAACTAAGTAGGTGAGCCACTAAGGGGAACTGTGTTGACGAGCACTGTTCGAACAGAATTCTAAAAGAACACTCTCCCCTCCCTCTGTCTCTCTCTCTTTCACCCTCCCACCTGCTGCTGTGATTCAGGCGCATTATATGTGACTTGCTGGAGACGGAAGAGATTTATATAAAAGAGATTAAAAGCATAATTGATGTAAGTAGATTTGGGGAGAGGGTATCACACATGTATTCAAACTGCAGACGTGTTGTACAAAGAGACTCAAAATGGTTGCCATAAGTCTCCAGAATTCCCACCAGGCTTCAGGTTTTATAATACGGCAATTGTCACCGGTAGGAATAACAGCCTTCCTGTGATTTCTTGATCCACGTAGCCAAATAGTTTCCAAAGAATTATGTCAGTTCACCCTGATTCCAGCAGTGCCCAAATAGGTTTACCATATTCTTGCCAGCAAAGGATATTATAAATTGTTTTTGATACTTTAATAAGGGAAGATTATTTCTTGGTTTGTTTTTGTTTTTGTTTTGAGACAGAGTTTCACTCTTGTTGCCCAGGCTGGAGTGCAGTCTCACCACAACCTCCACTTCCCAGATTCAAGCAATTCTCCTGCCTCAGCCTCCCAAGTAGCTGGGATTACAGGCATGCACCACCACGCTCAGCTAATTTTGTATTTTTTTAGCAGAGACTGGGTTTCTCCATGTTGGTCGGGGTGGTCTTGAACTCCCAACCTCAGGTAATCTACCCACCTCAGCCTCCCAAAGTTCTGGGATCACAGGCATGAGCCACCCATGCCTGGCCTAGTTCTTGTTTTTTTAAAGTAGCCTTTTTTCTTAAGAGTAAAACTGTTTATTTTCCCTCATATCTAAGGGAATAATCTTAAGGAAAAAATTGTAAGTACACAATTATTTATAATCACATTTTTAACCATAAAATATTAGAAGCAACCCAAATGTCCACTAAAAAGGGAACGTTTAATAAATTATGATATACATGCTGAATAAACACTATTCAGCTATTAAAAAATAATTATTTTGGATATGTAAAAATTTCATATCCAAAATAATTATTTTTTAATAGCTGAATAATGTTGAAAATTTATTTCAACATTGAAAATTTTAAACTTAGATATAAGTTTAAATTAAAAACAACATATATATTTACAAGCTGAGTCTGAAATTTATGTGGAAAAACAATACAAAATTATATATGTATTATGATTATAACCATATAAAATGAACGTTTTTAAACTCATGAAGGTAATATAATAAAACATAATAGTGACTGGGCACAGTGGCGCACACCTGTAATCCCAGCATTGTGGAAGCCTGAAGTGGGCAGATTGCCTGAGGTCAGGAGTTCGAGACCAGCCTGGCCAACATGGTGAAACCCCATCTCTAATAAAAGTACAAACATTAGCCAGGTGTGGTGGTACGTGCCTATAATCCCAGCTACTTTGGAGGCTGAAACAGGAGAATCACTTGAACCCAGGAGGCGGAGGTTGCAGTGAGCTGAGATCACACCATTGCACTCCAGCCTGGGCAAGAAAAGCAAACTCCCTCTCAAAAATAATAATTATGATAATAATAGTAATTGTATCGGGTCATAAAACAATGGGTACATTTTCCCTTCTTTTACATTAAACCTGCATAACATAAACATTTTTAAATATACTTGCTCTTCCCACAAAAATGCCATTTTATTATCATTGTCACTAAGCTCTCTCCTTCTGAAAGTGGGCACAGGAGAAAAATGAATTCAAAAGGAAGTATTTGATACAGTAACTTTCAAGAAACAAGTGTGCCGTATTCTCCCGTGATTTCGCTCAGGTTGTGGTTTTGGGAGTAGCTGATTCAGATGGTCTCTGGCATGTTTCTGTCTGTAAAACTTACCTTGTTCCCACTTCTGCAGGGATACATCACTCCAATGGATTTTATTTGGCTAAAGCATCTAATTCCAGACGTCCTTCAGAATAACAAGGACCTTCTCTTTGGGAATATTAGAGAACTTTACGAATTTCACAGCAGGTATACAGTTATTCACATTGTCAGAGGGAATGGAGAGTAAGAGAAGGGTGGAAATGAGACTGATGGAATTGGGGGATGAAACGCTTAGATGTTTTCAGGTGTAAGCAAGCAGCTTGGAGTCAGTGGATTGGATTGGGGTGGGTTGGCTTGAAAGGAGGGGAGAAGCCCCACAGGCTCCCGGGGAGAAAGGGAAGAGACATCAAAGGAACGTGCACCGGCGTCAGACATCCATGTTGGATGCAGTTGAGTGTTCCTTTGCTTATTTATTCATGCATCAGCATTTTTTGAGCACCTGTTCTGTGCCAGGCACTGCGCTCGGCATAGGGAATAGAAACACACATCTACATACCATTATCATAAGGGGATGCTGGGAACTAGGGTGTTTGTTAGGAAATGCTGACTCTCAACCAAGTTGAACTTTGAACCCAAGGCTGCTTGGATATTGAGTTCTAGAGAACTGCAGGAGTGGCTCACACCTGTAATCCCAGCACTGTGGAAGGCTGAGGTGGGCAGATCGCCTGAGGCCAGGAGTTCGAGACCCACCTGGCCAACGTGGTGAAACCCCCTCCCTACTAAAAATACAAAAATTAGCCACATGTGGTGGTGCGTGCCTGTAATTCCAGCTGCTTGGGACACTGAAACAGGAGAATCACTTGAACCTGGGAGGTTCTTGGAGGAACCTGGGAGGACTTTGGAAATCATCTTCAAACCCTTTCCACATGTGGGAATGGTAACTTGTTGACTCTCTTTATTCACTACGATGACCCAAAGATTGCGCACCTAATTCACAGAGGGAGAAAAGCTGCTTGGTAAATTCAACCACAGGTGTTCCTAACCCCATCCCTCGTCCATTGGTCAGACACAAAACTGAAATGGAAACCCATTTCTGCTGCTTCCCCTAGAGAAGTTATATAGCCTCTTTGGGCCTCAGGTTTTATATTTATGAAACCCTATCTTGCAGCGTTCGGTGGAGGATTAAATGAGATATTATTTGTGGAGCACCTAGCTTATGCCTGGCGTGCAGTAAGCGCTCAATGATATTAGTGATAGCAACAGCAGCAGCTCCTGTAAATGTTATTTTCATATAACAGGGAGCATCAGCGAGTGTATCCAGGCTGTCTATGACTAGTGCTTAGAATTATCAGAACAGCTGTGAGGGATTTCAGGGTAATCAGGGTAATGCCTCAGAATACGGCTTTTTTTCCTGAGTCAATGTGTAGAAGATAAGGCAAGAGCAAGAAGGCCTGGAGAATATTTTTCTAGGCACCTCTTAAAACCTTATATGATTGTACTTTAAAAAATTAATTATCAGCTTTGCACAGTGGCAATATTGTAGCCAATGAGGTTTGCTAACTGAAAACTTTTCCCAATACCCTGCCATGACGACTTGCAATGTAGTCGGCACTGACAATTTTTAACAGTCTCTACGGAGACTGAAAAAAAATTAATTCCTGCCAGGTATGGTAGTTCACGCTTGTAATCCCAGCACTTTGGGAAGCCGAGGCAGGCCTCACAAGGCCGTTGACCTTGATCACAATGTCAGGAGTTTGAGACCAGCCTGGCCAATGGTGAAACCCCATCTCTACTAAAAATACAAAACTTACCTGGGCTTGGTGGGATGCCTGTAGTCCCAGCTATTCAGGAGGCTGTGGCAGGAGAATCACTTGAACCCAAAAGGCAGGTGCTGAGGCAGGAGGATCACTTGAACCCGGGAGACGGAGGTTGCAGTGAGCCAAGATCACAACACTGCACTCCAGCCTGGGCCACAGGACAAAACTCTGTGTCAAAAAAATATTACTTATCTACATGTAAAAATCAAAACATTGTTACTTGCGTACTTTTATTTTTCCAGGACTTTTCTGAAAGAGTTGGAAAAGTGTGCTGAGAACCCTGAACTTCTGGCACATTGCTTTCTCAAGAGAGTAAGTCTGTGCTCCTAGTAAATCAGAATCAACATAGCCATGTTAAAGTCAGCCCTTGCTTTTCTGTGTAAATGGCAAGCACAAATGGAAACACCAATGGTCTAAAAACATACCTGCTTCCCCCCACTCCAAGCTTTACTAAAGTATAATTGGCAAATAAAAATCACATATGTTCAAACTATACAACATGATGGTTTGATATACTTACACCCGGAACTTCTGGCACATTGTGTTCTCGAGAGAGTAGGTCTGTGCTCCCACTAAATTAAAATAATCATGTTAAAGTCAGCCCTTACTTTCCTGTGTAAATGGCAAGCACAAATGAATACATTTATTACCGTGTGTTTGTGTGTGTGTGTGTGTGTGTGTGCGTGTGTTTGTGTGTGTGTGTGTAATCTAAAAAGTTGAGCTCATTGAAGTAGAAGGGTGATTGCCAGGAGCCGGAGGCTAGTGGAAATAGGGAGACGTTGGTCACAGGGTACAAACTTGCAGTTACGAGATGAATAGGTTCTGGAGATGTCATGCACAGCATGGTGACTATGATGAATAATACTGTCCTGTATACTTGAAATTTCCCAAGACGGTAGATCTTGTATCTGCCCTTTGAATGGCAAACATGAGTCGGCCTCCCAACTTTACCTGACTTTATGTTGCTGGTTAGTGGACATCCTTTCTCCAAGGAACTTTGGACTGTTAGCCTTTAGAAGAGCAATTTAGGTCAATAGTATACTGTTGTCAAGCTCTGAGTTATTATTCTAGCTCCTTAACCAGTCTGAACATTTCTCAGGGGCCATCTGTCTTTTGTGTGTGTGTGTGTGTGTGTGTGTGTGTGTGTGTGTGTGATATTTTTCCTGAAGGGAATAGCAAATGACAGAGTTGCTGTAGTTCTTATGCTGAAATGACCACTTAGAACCTACTGGGAGAGAGGAAGAGCCACGGAAATGGAAGTCATCCACTATAGCCATGTATTTGGAAGCAGAATAGGCATCGTTGAAGCTGTGAGGGAAGAAGTAATCTGTGTTGCATGAAAGAAATCCACAGTTGGCCTGAGCAGGAGGATAGGGACACAGACTTCTGTAAGGAGGTGGCTGCCTGGGCTTCTCCACCAGAGCAGCATGGGGTCTGTGGCCAGCACAGCCGCTGTGGGCCAGGCTCCCTGATAGAGCGAGTGAAGCTGGCAAGCTGACGCCAGAGGCTTGGAGCATCCTTCCTCTCCGGGGTATTGCAGATGTGTGCCCACGTCTCAGTGTCTTTGATACCACGAGAATACAGGTTGAACAGTGTGTCGAGTCCTCCTTGCTCTCCAGCTCTGCAATAGTCACATCACTTTTCCTGTCTCAGAGTCTTGTGCTACAGGTTGAAGGTGGTGTTTGAGGCAGAGCTTGGCACTGTGAGTGTTGCCCAAATGACTGAGAGATGAGTTGGTTGCCCAGTGTGCCACATCTCCCCTCTGAGTGTTTCCATCTTTCAGTCGTTTCTTGGCTTCTTTGCAGGGTTGACGTCACGCTGACCACAAGGAGCTTGAGGGCGGGGAGAGAGAGAAGAGGGGGGCCGTCAACCACCAGCCTTTTTTCTTCCTGTTTTATCGCTCATTGCAGATCGGTTGTGGGAGATGTCGGCGTCCTGGGCAAAGAGCAGGAAAAGAATGGTTTTCATTTTAGATAAAAACCAGCTCCTGTTTGTGGGTCTACTTACTTATTTACCAATAGCTCTTGTAGATGCCCCCACAGCATTCTGTGCCTGTCTGTGTCTCGTAGTTATGGTTGTTCATCGCCTTCTGTCTATCTCTCCATCACACACACCCCCCAACATAAGATTACTTATCGTGCACCCCCAGCTCCTTACGCATTAGAGTACTCTGGCTTGTTGAATGAATGAATAAACTGTATTATCCTGTCCACTTACCGAAAAATGCTACCTGATTCATTTGTTCTAATTTTTTCCCACCTAGAGAGAAGATCTTCAGATATATTTTAAATACCACAAGAATCTGCCCCGAGCTAGGGCAATATGGCAAGAGTGTCAAGACTGCGCCTACTTTGGGGTAATGTTGAGAAGACAAAGTCTCCCACAGATTGTTCCTGGAAAATGTTTCTGTGCATCAAATAGTTGAAGAGATCAAAAGTGGGACCAGGCAGAGGAATTTGGCATTGGGATTTCTGTTCGTTTATGGTGTTCCCATACTTTTAAATGATGCATGAAAAATTTTGACACTGCCTTTGGTCTCTGTGGGATCGGGCTGTGAGGAGCACCCGTAGTCTGGTGAGGAAACCAGTGTCCTCTTCTAGGATGGGTTTTAAAAATGAAACTGAGTCCAAAAGGTCACACTTTGGGCTCCCGGGAGTGATATCTAGCTCCAAATGGCCCAAATAGACTCTGCCAGCCCCCAGCTTGAAGACAGGCTGCCTCCTTTTCAGAAGGACTTGAAATGCCCCACTGTCTTCTAGCGAACTTGGTTACTAAAAGGAATAAATGGTTCTGCTTCCCTAGATGCCTGTAAAAATATTAGCCAAGCGGTCTCTTTCCTCTTTCTCTTTTCTCACACACTGTCCCGAGGAGACAGAACAGCCCCACCGCCTCAGGGAGCTGCTCAGCACAGCTGCCCCTGTTGGCCATGAAAAGCAGTCGTCTTTCCTACCTAAATGCTGCCACCTTTGTTCTGTGTGTGTTGTTTGTTTTATGTTGTTTCTTTTGACTTTTAAAGGTATGCCAGCGCCAACTGGATCACAAGCTCTCTCTTTTTAAGTATCTTAGAGGACCAAGCCAGAGGCTTCTAAAATACCAGATGCTGTTGAAGGTAAATCAACGAGACAGTGCTTTTCTGTGCTGGGAAAGCAGATGCCTGCACCAGGCTGCTCTTCTGTTAGATGTGTAGAGCTGTGCCTTGGTCTTCTAAGGCTGAAGATATGTCCATCTGCAGGTTTTTTCTTTCCTCCAGCCCTAAATCAGCTCCTCTTTGTGGAGTAAGACCAGAGAATCACAGAGTCTAGGGGACCTGAGGGCCTCACAAGTCCAATGTCTAGCCCAGGGCATGAGTCACTAAGGAGTTTGGGTTGGGGAGGAGAGCTCTTTGGGAGCAAGAGTGTGATTTTCCCCACAGTTACTGTTTTGTGGGCATTTTCATTTATGGAAGGGAGAAGACAAAGCTGGAGTCTTCTCTCCTTTTGCAGCACTGATCTCCATTCTAGATTTAGGGTCTTACCCTGAGAGCAGCCTGACAGAGTGGACTTTGGTATATATCTGAACCCTGAATGCCTAAGTGGTCCCCTCCCCGTCTCTCTCTCTCTGTCTCCCCCCCTGTCTCTAATCCTTACCCCTCCTTAGTGGTAAGTCATTGACACTAGCACATCTGCAGGCACACATTCTCAGACACCCCAAACAGGATATAAGGGGCTATCATGGCTGGTTTCCTATGTGTGAGCTTGAGGGAAAGGTTTAGGTCATCACTATAATTTGTCTGTTGAATTAACCTCTATGAGGCATTCAGGTAGCTCTTGCCCAGTGGCTGCTGTCTCTGAATTAAAAACAAACAAACAAAAATAAGCCCCTACTGTTCACTGGTTAATTTCCCACGTGTATGTCTTATTTGATCCCCACAACCAGACATACCAGCAAAGCTCTGGCCTGCAAAGAAACTGGGACTCAGGAAGGTTAAGCTCATTGCCCAACAATCTGGCTCAGAAAAAGTTACTCCTTTCAGGCCCAGCATGATGACACACCTGCAGCCCCAGCTACTCAGGAGGCAGAGACGGGGCCTCCCTTGAGTCCAGGAGTTCAAGGCCAGCCTGGGCAGCATAGCAAGACCTCATCTGTAAAAATAATTGTAAAAAAAAATTTTTTTTCAAAATTATTCCTTTTAAGCTTTCCATGAACAGTTTCAGCCTTGGCGTACTCTGCCATTTGCCTGTGATGAGACCTTGACCTCTTGGGCCTTAGTTTTCCTCTGTGTAAAATGAGGGAACTAGAAGCTCCTCTGTAAGAGGGTTGTGGAGCAGATGATGGGCACACACAGTGCCCCAGGAAGCTCTGCGTGCTGCGTAGCTGTCATCTCAGGTGTTGAGACTGTCACGCCACCATAGAGCTGAGGATAATGATCTGCTTGCTCCAGCGAGCAGCACCTCTGAGCATGTTTGACACAGCACTCACTCAGGGCCTCATGCTCCTCTGCCCGGCCCATTGTCACTGTCATTCCCATTCTAGAAGTCCGACGTCTGGGCCCAGTGAGGAGTGAGCAGGGCATAAGTGACGGTCTTCCCTCCCACAGCCCGGACTCCGGCCTTCCCACAGAGGTGACCTTTACACACCAGCCAGGTTCGGTAGCAGACACAGAGGACTGTGGGGCGTAGCAACTGGAAACCCAGACTCGAGAGTTTAGCAGCCCTGCTCTGACCCCAGGCCCTGACTCTTCCAGGCTGCGTGAACTCAGATGAGTTACTTAACCTCTCTCAGCTGTAGAATTAAGACAATAATAGCACTTTCCTGGTATGATTGTTAGCATTAAACGAGATAATACAGGTTAAAAGCACTTAGAAGGTTTTGTTAGCTGCCTATCACTGAAGAAACGAGATAGAATTACTAGAAAATATTCCTTGGGGGATCTGTGGGGAGCTGTGGGGGCTACCCACAGCAGACCAGAGCAGCGTCCCCGCAGCTAAGCTTGACAGTGCCTGTGAAGCCAGCTCAAGCCATCACATGCCCGCGAAGAAAGGAAGGACCTTGTATTCCTCTGTAGGACTGTCTCTATCCGCGGGCGGAGCTTCTTTTGTGTCTCCCACACAGGAGCTGTCTTGAAAGAGCATGAATGTTGGATGGATTGCCTCGTGATTCAGAAAGGATCATGGGATCTTGGTGTGGGGAAGCCTGTCTAAATATAAGAGAGGGGGTGATGGGTGATAGCTTATACCATTAAAGACAAAGAGTCATGAAGCCGTGGGGAAAATGTAAACAAAATGTATAACAGACGGTCAGTATGCTTAATGAATCATGAGCTCTTGGAAATTATAATAAAAAGATGCACAAAGGACATGCCAGTTTGCAAAAGAATAAATACTAATAGCAAACTTTAAAAAAGAAAAAAAACTTCTACACCTCTGGTTATCTGAGGAATTCAGGTAACAGTGAGGTGGATTTCTCTTTTCATTCAGTTGGTAAAGATGTTTGATTAAATGGTATTACCCCTTGTAGGCTAGGGGCTGCTGAAACAGTCTTTCCTATATAGCTGGCAGGGACACAGTCCTTCTCTAAAGAACCTGGAAGTATGCCCCAAATTCTTAACATTTACGATTCCATTCTAGGAATTTGGCTTTAGGAAAAATGCACAAAAGTTATTATCATTATTATAGTAAAAAAATTGTTGAACCTAAGTGTTTAATGATAAGGGAGACTATAATTCAATTGTGGTTATCTATAAGATACAACACTCTACCACAATCAAAGCTCACGTTTTAGAAAAATATAATATCATGGGAAAATACTCCTGATATATTGTTGAATGAGAAAAAGCAGTCTACAAAATAGTGTGTCCAGTATGATTCTAAGTCTGTAGAAAGAGCTCATGCCAAGTACATCATGTATTCTTTCCCTCTTACAAATTGACTCGTTCTCAGTCAGCTTAGCACTGGTTGCAGGTAGTTTGCACAGTGGACTTTGTTGGCAATCTGCATTTTGATTTTCAACAAGGCTTTTGGGTTAATGCAGGGTCTGCTGGATTTCAAGTCTCCTGAAGATACAGAGATAGACCCAAGTGAACTAGGAGGCTCGGCTAAGGTACTGGATATTATATATTATGTTTTACATAACTAGCTGTTAAGGGTGTTTATGGGTCAAAGGATTTACAGCAATTTTACTTTATGATCTTTATTATCTAGATTTTTAAAAATAGTCTGTATCCTATAACTTACAGTCAAGAAAAAAAACAGAAGAGTTAAAGACAATTTTAAAGTAGGGATTTGCAGCCCAAAGGGAAGTGGTGTTATATTTTCTTCCTTCCACATAATTTTTTTTTTTTTTTTTTTACTTTTTGAGACAAAGTCTCACTCTGTCACCCAGGCTAGAGTGCAATGGTGTGATCTCGGCTCACTGCAACCTCGCCTCCTGGGTTCAAGCAATTCTCCCTGCCTTAGCCTCCAGAGTAGCTGGAATTACAGGTGCCCACAACCATGCCCAGCTAATTTTGTGTTTTTAGTAGAGACGGGGTTTCACCAAGTTGACCAGGCTGGTCTCAAACTCCTGACCTCAGGTGATCTGCCCGCCTCGGCCTCTCAAAGTGCTGGGATTACAGGTGTGAGCCATCTCGCCCAGCCAAAAGAATTTTAATGGAAACAAAATTAAGTGATAAAATGCATACATAAAAGCCTGGAAGTAAATAAATATGATAAAATGTCTGCTGTGGCTTTCCCGAATGGTAGGATTACGTATGATTTATGTTTCCTTCTTTGTACCTCTTAGTATATCTAATTTGTATATGTTATGCCTTGTTCTCCTGTGTGTGTGTGTGTGTGTGTGTGTGTGAGAGAGAGAGAGAGAGAGAGAGAGAGAGAGAGAGAACTCTAAGAGTCCGCCAAAGATCCCTTAGAAGAAGTGGTGACCGTGACCAAACCAGGTTAGGAAGAAATCTGTGGCTTAGCAGTGGGGTTTCTTTTCCATTTCCTATAGAATATTCTGGTTTTAACAAGAAATGCTTGAGACATATCTCATGGGGCAGTCATTTGCATGCCCTTTCTGCTCAGAATGGATGACAAGGACCCCTTGAAAACAGAAGCAGCTCAGGACACAGGTAATATTTTTATAGCTTGGAGCAAGAGAAGCTAGCCCTAGTTAGAGGAGTTTAATAATGTTTTTAAGGATTTTTCTGAGCCCTACATCACCCAGTGTAAAACAAACCACCTTATGTTTGGTGAAGGGGGGCTCGCGGAAGAGGGAGGGATAGGAGCAGATGAGTATCTGAAAGGAAACTGAGCATTCAGTGTTAGGTAAGGAGGAAGATGCCTGATAGAAGAACTTTTAATCCCGTAGTGATGATGTTAAAATAAATCCAGGTGAGAGTCTGTTGTCTTTTACCAGGAAGCGAAGCTTCTTTATTATGAATGAGAAGCTACAAATCCCTGGCACGTTGTCCAGAGGTGGCAGCGTGATCTCTTCCATTCATCAGCCCTGTCACCCATGTCTCTCATCCAAAGATGCAAATGCCCAGTGCTTCTGCATAGATTAAGAAAACCGGAAACCCTTTGACTATGTTGTGCTGTAGAGGACAAAAAGAGTCAGGGCTGGATGGGGAGCAGCAAAGGGCTAGCTGTTCTTCATTGTAGAAATTGAATTGGGATGTTAAAAAAAATATGTAGAATAAACCAAAACCATTTTGTGTGCATTTACCAGATAACAGATAAATACAGCATGTAGGTCGCAGGGTGATAAAATACCACCAGCCCATGCTAAGGCCTTTTGACCTGAAACAGTCATCCCAGTCGCATCCTAAATGTCACTGCGGTTAGAACTGGAACATTGGTCTCTTTCATTAGTTACTGCTTTTCCACTGAATGCTGTGTTTTTATGTTTGGGTGGTACAGAGCACTGGCGCATCTCTTAGGTATCTTCAGTGGTGGTGCAGTGTGGGGAGGGCCGGGGACAAGCAGAGGAAGGAAGGGCGGAGTTGGCGGACATCAGCATGCAAATGTTACGTTATGGGCTTACGAGGAAATCATTAGTAAATCTCCACATAGCAGCCTCTGTGGAGTTCTTTGTCTCTGGAGGAGTTTACAGATGTCCTCCTCTGGGATGGTTTTAAGTATAATTTTACCGTTAGGAATAAGGCTTTCACATTAAGTAGAGGAATATGATGCTCAGATTGTATTTTTTTTTTCTTTTCTTTTTTTTTTTTTTTTTTTTTGTTGTGAGACAACTCTTACTTTGTTGCCCAGGCTGGTGTGCAGTGGTGCAATCTTAGCTCACTGCAACTTCTACCTCCTGGGTTCAAGCAATTCTCCTGCCTCGGCCTCTTGAGCAGCTGGGATTACAGGAGCGTGCAGCCACACCTGGCTAATTTTTGTGAGTTGTTTTGTTTTGTTTTTTGAGTTGGGATTTCACTTTTGTTACCCAGGCTGGAGTGCAATTGCATGATCTCAGCTCACTGTAGCCTCCGCCTCCTGGGTTCAAGCAATTCTCCTGCCTCAGCCTCCCAAGTAGCTGGGATTACAGGTGTGTGCCACTATGCCCAGCTAATTTTTGTATTTTTAGTAGGGACGGGGTTTCTCTATGTTTGCCAGGCTGGTCTCGAACTCCTGACCTCAGATGATCCACCCACCTTAGCCTCCCAAAGTGCTGGGAATGTAGATGTGAGCCACTGCACCTGGCCAGATCGTATTTTTTTCAACAAGTCCCAGGGAATAGGGGTATAAAAGAGTGAGAAGCCAATTTGAAAGGAGCTAGGATTTTCCATGTTTTAAAAAGGCTGAGTTCTGGCTGGGTGTGGTGGCTCACACCTATAATCCCAGCACTTTGGGAGGCCTAGGTGGACAGATCACCTGAGGTTTGGACTTCGAGACCAGCCTGGCCAACATGGCGAAACCCTGTCTCTACTAAAAATACAAAAAGTGGCCGGGCATGGTGGCACACACCTGTAATCCCAGCTACTCAGGAAGCTGAGACAGGAGAATTGCTTGAACCCATGAGGCAGAGGTTGCAGTTTGCTGAGATCACACCAGTGTACTCTAGCCTGGGTGACAAAGTGAAACTCTGTCTCAAAAAAAAAAAAGCTGAGTTCTATATATTTCTTATATGGCAGGAATATAATGTCCATGATTTATGAACTTCATTCTTCACTAATACAATGCACAGAAGTAGACGATTTTGCTTGTCTCTCTATCAGAACCTAAACTGGCAAGTATCTTTAGCCACCATGCTTTGGGAGCAGGGAGACAGGTCAATATCCACCTTCTCGGTCAGTGTTGGCTGGATCCCCGGCTCCTCACCTCTCTACTGTTTTCCTTCGTCACTTTGCAGATGGCAGACATTTGATTTGTAGATGGCAGAGGTTTGATTTGTAGATGGCGCACTTTTGATTTCCAACAAGGCATTTGTTTTCCACAGGATGGGCCAAAGAGAACCAAGGATTCAGCATTCTCAACTGAACTACAGCAAGCTTTGGCAGTGATAGAGGATTTGATCCAGTCCTGTGAGTTGGCTGTGGACCTAGCAGCAGTGACTGAATATCCGGTATGTTCCATAGCAAGCCTTAGAGCATCTCACTCAAAAGGCAGGTGCGATACTCCACGGGGAGGAAACGCCCTGGCAAAGTCAGCGAGACTGTCTCCGGTAAAGGAACCGGACTCTGAGGAAGGCAACCTAAATCGCTCAGGAAACCTGGGCTACAAGATTCCAAGCAGCACCTTGGCATCTTTAGGAATCTTGGGTTTATTCCTCAGAGTTCTGAATGTGGGACTGACCCACTATCTGGACAAACCAGAAGGTCAAGGGCCAGAACATATAGGGGCAGGGGGAAGGTCCTGAAGAAGTAATTCATTTTCTAACTCGTGACGCTATTAAAATAGTAAAAGATGTTTCTTCTTGCTTCAGAGTTTCTCTGAGAAAAGCATTTTGGAAACAAGTCCTATATTCTTGCCCCAGTTTTATATCACAGATCCCAGAAGAGACCCCAAAAGTATATAATATACATGCTTTAATCCAAATAGTCTAAAGAAAAACAAGAGATGCATTTAGAGGCTCACGCTGGGGAGTTGAGCCCCAGCATCTGCGCCAGTCCAGCAGGCTGGTCCCAGGCACTGCAGGCGAAATATCCCGTGTAACTGTGTGGGCTCTGGGGGGCTGGGGCAGAGGCCATACTCAACTTCTTTTGTTTTTTACTTTGAAGTATTCTAGATTTTGATTCAGATGTATTTGTTTTCTTTCACTGTCATAATAAATTAGCATAAACTTGGTGGCTACAGCAACACAAATTTTTTATTATTATTGTTATCTTGCAGTTCCAGGGTTAGAAGTTCAACACAGGCTCATGGGCTAAAATCAAGGTGTTTCCTTTCCTCTCTGGAGACTACAAATGCATCTGTCTCCTTGAGTTTTCCAGCTTAAAAAGGCCACCCACACTGCGTGGCTCACGCCGTCTTTCTTCAGCTTCAAAGCCAGTCACGGCAGATTGGATTCTTCTTACACCACATCACCGTGACCCCCTTCTGCCTTTTTGTCACTTGTGATTACATTGCACTTCTTCCTTCCTTTTTTTTTTCTTACCTGGTTTTGAACATACCTTGTACTGAGGTCTTGGTAGAGGAAACGACTTTTCTTTCCTTGTCATAAATCAAACCCTGCAAGTTATCAGGGGCTGAAAAAGGAGATACTTTTACTTCCTGCCTGGTATTTCTTGGCCCTGGATCTCAGAAACTTAGCCCCATGGGGTCTGCTGTGATCCCAGCCATGATGCTGTTACTGTCCCCTGGGACACCAGAGTGTCTCTGCTGACGACCGATACATGATTCAAGAGAGTGTTCTTAAGCTGCAGAGTAAGGTTAGGGTGTGCGTAAGGATCATTTTCTTGGTAGTGCTTCCTTCTTCAGCTAAGAAAGTCAAGGGAACAATTTGTTAGATCAATTTGGGGCATCTATCTGTTCTTTTTTTTTTTTTTTTTTTTTTAAATCTGGAATCATGTTAGCCACCCCTATTAAACGTTCATTTCCCTGAATCTAATGAATGTCTTGGAAACAATACGCAGAGCAGGACACTCTTAGTGTAGAAAATGTAGGAGGAGGAGGCTGTGAGAAAAGAATGGTTAAAACATGAGGAAATAACAATCTGCCCTAATTTCATTCCCAGCCAGTTTGCATACAGATAGGATGAATCAGCTTATAGAATTTGGATATTTTACACCCAAAGCAAAGGACCTTTTCTGACCATGTGTCCTCAGAATTGTGCCTTTGCCAGATCCTTTTTGGTACCTTTTCTTCTAAGACTTAACTTATTTTGACATCTAATACGTTAGCTAATTTCTCCTGACAGTTTTGTTAATAATCCTGTTAATAATAATCCCGTTGAATTATGGAGGAGTAGGCATTGGAATTTTCAACGTTCTGATTCAAAAGAAGATCCATGGAAAGAAGAGTTAACTCACTCAAGATTCCATGGCTGTCACCTTGGACTATTTCTTGTTCATCCCCTATCCAGGGTGCTACCCCAATCTTGATCTGACCCTGACTAGAGTTGACTAACAACTGCCTGTAACTCAGATCGAATGATCCTGAGACTCTTTGTCCCCATTTTGTAGCGTTGTGTTCTAGGTGTTTATAATCACATGCTATATGCAGGGCTGAATCCAGAGTTGAACCACTTAGTTTCTCTGCTTGAAATTCAGTATTAACCTGGTTTTTTAAAAGAAAGAATTGAATGTGATAATCAGATTATCATAATTAAATAACTAGAAAAAATTCCCTTCTTTTTTTTTTTTTTTTTTTTTTTTTTGAGATGGAGTCTCACTCTGTCGCCTAGGCTGGAGTACAGTGGTGCAATCTCGGCTCACTGCAGCCTCCGCCTCCTGGGTTCAACAATTCTCCTGCCTCAGCCTCCTGAGTAACTGGGACTACAGGCACGTGCCACCACGTCCAGCTAATTTTTTGTATTTTTGGTAGAGACGGGGTTTCACCGTGTTAGCCAGGATGGTCTGGATTTCCTGTCCTCGCAACCCACCCACCTTGGCCTCCCAAAGTGCTAGGAGAATAGGCATGAGCCACCGTGCCTGGCCCTCCCTTCTGATGTTTATATTTTCTCCCTTTTATGCATACTCAGTTTGTCCTGGGTCTAATTTAATCGGAAAAGTTGAAAACTTTTTTCCAAACAAGTTTGTTTTGTGGAACACGGAGATATTTTACTTCTATCCATTTGCAAAACAAACAAACAAACAAGAAAGGTTTTTTTCAAATCCAATGCATAATTGAGATGCATGTAAATTTGGACTTATCAGGAATAAGTTCCAAGCTGAACTGTAAAGATTGAATGAAATGGTCTTCCTTTTTGGAACGCAATTATATAAATCACTAAAGTATGTATTTTTATTACAAGTTCGTTGTGGGCTAGGGCCAGCTTTTATTTCTATTTCAGTTCCCTCTCTCTTACCACACTGTTAGCTGCAGAAATAGGGCTGAGTAAATAACCCTAGAGATGGCCAGGCCCGGTGGCTCATACCTATAATCCCAGCACTTTGGGAGGCCTAGGTGGGCGGATCACCTGAGGTCAGGAGTTCGAGACCAGCCTGGCCAATGCGGTGAAACCCTGTCTCTACTAAAAATATGAAATTAGCCTGATGTGATGGCGGGCACCTGTAGTGCCAGCTACCTAGGAGGCTGAGGCAGGAGAATTGCTGGAGGCAGAGGTTGCAGTGAGCCGAGATCGCACTACTGCACTCCAGCCTGGGCGACAGAGCAAGCCCCCATCTCAAAAAAAAAAAAAAAAAAAATCCTAGTGACTCGGCCAAAGTGTCTTGTGCATCTTCCCCTCTCACAATACCTGTATCACAGGTGGCTGTCAGGAGTAAGTGAGGATTAAACAGCGAGTAAGGCAGCAGGCCCTGTGCCTGGAGCCCAGCAGATGCCGAAAGAGCAGCCCCAGCATTCTGTGGGGACCTGCTCAGCCTGGAAAGGAAGAAATCTCTTTGTCCCTGGCTATGTAATCACAGACTCCCACAGCTTCTGCTTTTCATTATTTCTGGACACAGGCTCTGTGTGGACACATTTATACAGATGTTTCCTGCTTCTTTATGCAAGAAGTTTCTGACAGTCACATCAGCTGTTACTACCAAGAATGGAAACCTCGGCACCCAAAACAGGCTCTTGCTGAGGCCAGCTTCCCTAGGTCCACGCTCCCAGCCAGACTCTTCATTTGGCCGATGTAGTCAAATTTGAAATCCTTGTATCGGGCTCTTACCTACAGAATGCCCAAGCATGAACATGGCAGCATTTGCCGGTTGATTTTGCTATCGCTTCTTGTACAGAGGAGGCCATCTAACTTACCACCCGCTCGTTTGAGGTAGCCCCTGTGTTCCACCTGTGAGTTCACGACCGTCAGGTCCTTCCACACACCATGTGACATGGCCACACTTCTTTGTCACTGGTGGGAAACAGTTGGGAGTATATTCGTTCCCTAGGGCTGACGGAACAAAGAACCACAAACTACGTGACCTGAAACTACAGAAATTTATTCTCTCACAGTTTTGAAGCCTAAACATCCAAAGTCAAGGTGTGAGCAGGCCATGCTCCCTCTGAAGGCTTTCAGAAAGAATTCTTCCTTACGTCTCCCGAGCTTCCGGTGACTGCTGGCAATTCTTGAGTTCCTTGGCTGGCTGACAGCTGCGCCACTCCAGTGTCTGCCTCTGCTTCTCACAGCTGTCTTCCTTCAGTGTGCGTCTCCATTTCTTTGTTTTCTCTTTTTATAAGGACATCAGTCATTGGATGTGGACCCATCCTGACCCAGTGCGACCTCATCCTCACTAATTCCATCTGCAAAGACCCTCTTTCTGAACAAGGTCATATTTTGAGGTTCTCATAGACATGCGTTTTGGGGGAACACTGTTCCCCCAGTACAGGGCCATCGCTGAATGAGCTCCTTGGATAAATCAATTTTCCCTCACAGTGATGAGTATTTTCTTTCCTGTCCCCTACTCCCAGGCACCACTAAATGCCAATAAATAAATACATACTAGGGAGCAGTGCCTGAAAGAGGTTGCACAGCATGATCTCCGACCTTGAGATTAACTATAGTCTAGCTAGAAAGAAAAGGGACACGTGGTGGAAAAGGTCATTCTCACTCCAGCTCAGGGAATGTCCCTGCAGCTTCCTGTTGGAGGTGGAGCAGCTCCACACAGCACACACCCTGATGACAGTGAATGCACCTGCCTGCCCTTTGCCAGCACCACGGAAGGCACATGCTCGCCTGCTGGAGGTTGGCATTTGGGCATGGAGATGGGCAGTCCCATCACATGTGTGGTCCTGAGAACATTTGTGCAATGTGACCCAGAGGCTATGCGCCTGTACATTTAAGTCAGACTCGGAAGACCCAGCCACTCCCTCCAGTGACTTCCAGGGATAATGGACTTACTGGAAAGCCGATCTGCAGAGCCTCAAGAAGTCACGACATGGACGAATCTGGAAACCATCATTCTCAGCAAACTGAAACAAGAACAGAAAACCAAACACCGCATGTTCTCATTCATAAATGGGTGTTGACCAGTGAGAACACATGGACACAGGGAGGGGAACATCACACACTGGGGTCTCTTGGGGGTGGGGGGGTAGGGGAGGGATAACAGAAGAAATACCTAAGGTAGGTGACGGGGGGGTGGAGGCAGCAAACCACATGGCATGTGTGTACCTATGTAGCAATCCTGCAAGATCTGCACATGTACTCAGAACTTCAAGTATTAAAAAAAAAAGTCACAACGATGGCAAAGCCAGGCTCCTGGAGATGGGAACTGAGCAAACCCGGGACCCACAGCAGCTCTGGGGCCTCGGCCTGGGGAGGGAGCCAGGTTCTCACCTGCGTGCCCTGCCTGTCGTGCTGAGTGCACCCACACGCCTGCTCGCCCTCCTCTTGCCACCTGCTGACTGTCTTTCAACTCTATCCACTTCCTGTCTTTTCCTCTTCCTGGTAATTTCTAATGACTCACCTTCTTCACAACCCCACTTCCTTCTCGTTTATTCCACTGCCTGCTTTCCTGTAAAGCATCTGACAGCTGCACCTCCTGCTGGTCACCGCCTCCTCCAGTTCTCTGCAGCTCAGGGAGAGAGCACGTCGTTTTCATGCTGGGGCCCTGCGTCAGCCGCTGGCGGTGCTCTGGGTTCGCCTCCCCTGGTTACTTGCCTATGAAGGTGCAGCAGCACGGCTGTGGGTGGGAGGGAAAGCTCAGAGGTGATAAAGCACAAACCTTGCAGCCTGAGTTCGCCTCTGCAGCAGTTCTGGTTGGGGCTGTTTCCTCTGCAATAGCCCGCAGCCTTGGCGGATGCCTTAACTAAGGTCCCCCCATCTTCTACAGTCATTAGAGTGTGTGCAGCTGGTCTTACCCCCTCCTCCCCAATCCTAGCCTCTT
Organism: Sapajus apella; assembly: GCF_009761245.1. Classification (NCBI taxonomy): domain Eukaryota; kingdom Metazoa; phylum Chordata; class Mammalia; order Primates; family Cebidae; genus Sapajus; species Sapajus apella. The sequence goes on from NW_022436978.1 coordinate 18,139,621, forward strand.
CTAGAATTCCTTCTAAGCGGAGCCCCCTCACTGACCAAACGTGTCCTTAGGAGCAGCTTTACCCAAAACATGTTCCTCCGTCTGTCATAGGGTGTGGTTGAGGACGCTGCTCAGTGACAACACATCACTGGAGGAATTTTTCTTGTGTGTTATGAACAGGAATAGCTGTGCTTCTCCTGAACAACTGGTTTGCGCATGTCTTCAGACATAAATCCCATCACTTACCATGTTTCCCTTTGTATTCTACTAGCAGGTCAGAGCAAGTTTAAATGGCTTTTTTATATGCATTTTACATACAGACTCTTCATTTTATTTTTTTTTCACCTTCTACACCTTCTGGAATAGCTCATCTGATTTATTATCTTTATTTTTAGAGATGGGGGTCTCACTTTGTTGCCCAGGCTGGCCTCAAATTCCCAGACTCAGGTGATCCTCCTGCCTCAGCCTCCCAAGTAGTTGTGACTACAGGCAAGCACCACACTCTCCACTTCACTTTGGCTCCGCCCTAATTCCCTCAGTTATTTTCTGTCTGCCTATACTGTATCTATTTCTGTAAGAAAAGTCAAATGTTTAAAATGAGGTAGAGAGGCCGGGCGCGGTGGCTCAAGCCTGTAATCCCAGCACTTTGGGAGGCCGAGGCGGGTGGATCACAAGGTCAAGAGATCGAGACCATGCTGGTCAACATGGTGAAACCCCGTCTCTACTAAAGCTACAAAAAATCAGCTGGGCATGGTGGCACGTGCCTGTAATCCCAGCTACTCAGGAGGCTGAGGCAGGAGAATTGCCTGAACCCAGGAGGCGGAGGTTGCGGTGAGCCGAGATCGCGCCATTGCACTCCAGCCTGGGTAACAAGAGCGAAACTCCGTCTCAAAAAAAAAAAAAAAAATGAGGTAGAGAGTGAACACATTTTAAGATAGAAACTACAAGTTTGAGTATCCCTTAGCCAAAATGCTTGAGACGAAAAGTGTTTGGGACTTTTTTTTTTTTTTAGGGGAGGATTGGAATAGTTGCATAATGAGTTATGTTGGGGATGGAACCCAAGACTAAACACAAAATTCATTCATGTTTCATGTAAACACCTTGTACATGTAGACTGAAGGTAATTTTATATAATGTTTTAAATAATTTTGTGCACGAAGACTGGGCGCAGTGGCTCACGCCTGTAATCCCAGCACTTTGGGAGGCCAAGGCAGGCAGATCACAAGGTCAGGAGATCAAGACCATCCTGGCCAACATGGTGAAATCCTGTCTCTGCTAAAAATACAAAAATTAGCCAAGTGTGGTGGCGTGTGCGTGTAGTCCCAGCTACTCAGGAGGCTGAGGCAGGAGAATCACTTGAACCCAGGAGACAGAGGTTGCAGTGCGCCAAGATTGTGCCACTGCACTCCAGCCTGGGAAACAGAGCAAGACTCTGTCTCAAAAATAAATAAATAAATAATTTTGTGCATGAAGCAAAATTTTGACTGTGTTTCCACTCCCACCCATCACATGTGGTCAGGTATGGAATTTTCCACCTCCACTGTCATGCTGGCACTCAGAAATTTCCAGATTTTGGAGAATTTCAGATTTTTGAATTATGGATGGTCAGCCTCTGCTGATAACATTCGTTTATGCAGCAAATATCAAGTACCTACTTCTACCAGTTGCTTTGATTAAAACATATGTCTTGCACTGTTTATGTCAATACTGAATACAGACTGAATTGGGTTTAAAGGAAAAAGCAATCACGAAGATCTGGAGAGATGGCATTTGAGCGGGTCCTCGGTGGATGCAGATAGACTGAAGAAATTCTGCAGGGTCCTCATGGACAGACCCACCCTTCTGCTTTGGAGTGTGGTGAAGCCCAGCCTGTGAACACAGAGCAGGAGCCTTGCCCTTTAGGGAGGAAGACCTCGTGGCTGGGAGTTTGAGGGTTGCAATCACCACAGTCTACATACGTACATTTTCCAAAGAAGAAAATGAAAAATTAACATAGAAAATAACATAGACACCATAGCAATGACTAGAGTTTCTTGCTCTTGAAGTTCTTCTTTTAACTTTTCAGAAGTAAAGTCAATTCTTTTTAAAAAGATATCTAGAGTTTACCCAACATATAAACAATAAATTACAAAAATGCCCAGTCAATTATGAATGAAGTACATATTTCCAGTCTTAACTCAGAAATCACAGGGATTTATCTCAGCTAGTGGTAACTTATGGAGATTTGTCTTAGTTCCCTTCAAATAATTTGTTCCTTTTGGTGTTTTTATTCAGGGAAATGAAATCATCTCTGCTTTAAGCAATCGAAGTTTTGAAAAATACCGGATAAAAATACCATGCTCCCAGCTCGTCTTAGTCCGCTGTCTTTTGAAGAGAGCTCAGAGAAGGCAGGGTCACCTCATTTGGGCTTTCAGCCAGACACATGACAAAGGCACGCTTGCTGGTGAAGAGAGAGGCATCGCAGTGTCTGCCCTAGAGTCAAACAGACTTTTTAAAAATTTGTCAACCAGGTGCGGTGGCTCACACCTGTAATCCCAGCACTTTGGGAGGCCGAGGCGGGCAGATCACGTGGTCAGGAGTTCAAGAGCGACCTGGCCAACATGGTGAAACCCCATCTCTACTAAAATTAAATTTAAAAAAAATTAGCCAAGCGTGGTGGTGTGTCCCTATAGTCCCAGCTACTTGGGAGGCTGAGGCAGGAGAATCCCTTGAACCTGGGAGGTGGAGGTTACAGTAAGCCAAATTCTCACTATGACACTCTAGCCTGGCAACAGAGCAAGACTCCGTCTAAAAAAAAAAAAAAGTCTGTCATTTGGTGTTATCTTGGCACCGTTGACTCACTCTGAAAAACTCAGAGTCGAATGCAGTTACTGTTCCCATTATAACGTTGTGAAGATTAGGTCATGCTAAACTTTCTCTTTCCAGAACAAGCTTCCCATTCTCAGATTCTCATACACCTGAAGCAGAAGTTAGGATGCAGATGGAACACACAGATGCTCATGGGTCCATCATGCAGCCACAATTCTGTCTCTCTCGGACATAATTAAAATGTTAATTTCTTGTCCCTTTGAAGGAGACTGTCTTGTGTCAAACATAATGCAGAGGAAATTGAATTCTGCTAGTTAAAATTAATTATGAGTCGAAAATATCACAGTACCCGTATCTCCAGTTCAAGTATTTCTAACATTCTTTACGTATAGTTTTACCTTTTATAGCTGAATTGTTTTCCTTATGTAACTAAACGGCACCACGCTCAGTGAAGCTCACAAAATTGTAGTTTTGATTTAGTGACAGATCAGCCTGAATAGCACTTTTAGAATTGTAAACCTCAGAGAAGCATGCTTTATAAAATTTGAAAAAACAGGCCACGTAAGGGTTCTTTCTCTGCCAAGTAGTTTTATGGCTTCTTTTCCTGTATGTGTGTTTCCAAAAGGATGATATTGGAAAACTAGGTGAGCTGTTGCTGCACAGCCCTTTCAGCGTCTGGGCAATTCACAAGGACCGTTATAAAATGAAGGATTTGATTCGATTTAAGCCCAGTCAGAGGCAAGTCTACCTATTTGAAAAGGGAATCGTGTTCTGTAAGATCCGAATGGAGCCCGCGGACCAGGGACCATCTCCTCGTTACAGCTTCAAGAAGTCCCTGAAGGTAAGGAGAGTCCTGTTGCATCTGGCAGTCACCCTATGCAGAAAGAGAGAGATTGTTTTCCTTGTTTTACAGATGAGGTAGCGGCAGTGCAGAGAGATGAAGTTCACTTGCCAAATACCACACAGCAGAGCCAGAATCCATACCCAGGTCTGTCTGACATGAGTCAGAGCTTATAACCAGTCTCTGGACAGGACCAGGGCTGGCATAGAAGTGCCTTTGTACTAGACACAAAAAAGACCGCACGGTAGCCGCTCTAGACAAAAATTAGCAGAAGTACCCTCTTTCCTCCAGGCAGAGAGGTGAAAGACTTAGTGATTGGAACAGGGGCTGGATTTCATCTTAAACTTGCCCTTCTCAGCTGTGCATCTTTGTGTCTAAGTGCAGACATTATCCTGACCCTGGGGTCTAAGGGACCCATGCCCACACCAAGCCTTGTTTTCTCGCCTGTTTAGAAACTGTTTCATAGCCAGTTAGCTATGAGTTACACACACACACGTACATGAGCCACACACATACATGTTTATGCCCTTGTGACTAAAGCTGTTAATTGGCCAGGCGTGGTGGCTCACACCTGTAATCCCAGCACTTTGGGAGGCCGAGGCAGGTGGATCACGAGGTCAAGAGATCGAGATCATCCTGGCCAACATGGTGAAACCCCGTCTCTACTAAAAATACAAAAATTAGCTGGGCTTGGTGGCACGTGCCTGTAGTCCCAGCTACTCTTAAGGCTGAGGCAGGAGACTTGCTTGAACCCGGGAGGTGGAGGTTGCAGTGAGCCGAGATTGTACCACTGTACTCCAGCCTGGCACCTGGTGACAGAGGGAGACTCTGTCTCAAAAAAAAAAAAAAAAAAAAAAAAAGCTGTTAATTTGTTCATAGTAGCCTTTGTTACTTGTTTCTTTTCTTTCTTTTTTTTTTTTTTTTTGAGATGGAGTTTCACTCTTGTTGCTCAGGCTGAAGTGCAATGGCACGATCTTGGCTCACTGCAACCTCTGCCTCCCGGGTCCAAGCAATTCTCCTGCCTCAGCCTCCTAAGTAGCTGGGATTACAGGCACACGCCACCACGCCTGGCTAATTTTGTATTTTTAGTAGAGACAGGGTTTCACCATGTTGGTCAGGCTGGTCTCAAACTCCCAACCTCAGGTGATCCACCCCCCTCAGCCTCCCAAAGTGCTGGGATTCCAGGACTGATTACTGGCTTATGTGCCACCATGTCTGGCCTTGTTATTTATGTTTCTTAATGGATGCTTATTCAGTTACTATTATGTAGAAATGTGTAACACAGGTGTTGAAGGAGAAACGATCTCTTCACGTAAAGGTTGAGGGCTGCAGCCCCTCCTGCGGGAAGATACAGTGGAAAGTTAATAGTCTATGTTACCTTCTGAAACAGACAAGGCAGAAGACACTGTACCAGATTGAGTTTTCTGCTGCCTTGGGGTCACTAAGAGAGGAAAGCAAAAATTTGAAAGGAAGATGAAAGAAGAGAGCTGTTAAGGGTCGAACAGATTAGAGTGATTGACAGGGACTACTTTAAAATCAGAAAACGATGACATAGAACATTTCTCTTCCCTCTTTGTCATAGTTGATGTCACTTTCAATTCGCCAACTTGGAAGGGGGAGCCATAGAAAGTTTGAGCTTGCCAACCGAAATGGACTTGAGAAATACATCCTGCAGGTAAAGCTCATGCTTTCCCCATGGGTCTCCTCTACTCTTCCCTTTTTGTGTTCCCATGACTTGACAGGTGTTTTCTATCTCATTATTCTAATGGTCACTGGGAGAATAAAAACTCTGCAATTAATACTCAGGGTGATCTTATACTCACAGTATTTTCTTATGTGCAATTGCAGGCAGCTTCAAAAGAAATCAGAGACTGTTGGTTTTCCAAAATAAATAAATTATTGATGGAACAACAAAATGACGTTAAAGGTAGGTTACCCCTGCTGACTTCCATCTGTAGGGTTATACTTATTTGAGCTCAGTGGGGGATGTGCAGATGGGGGATATTGTTGAAGAAAATGGTTTGCTGGGAAAACAACTGTGGCCACATTTTCAGTCCCTGGAAGCACCTGTGCTTGCTTTCGATTGTGGTGGAGACGGAGGGGTTGTGTGATTGTGTGTGGTTGTGTTGGTGTGTCTCTTTTGATTGTGTTCCCCCCACACACCTAATTGCCAAGATCAACTTCGTAATAAATCTGAAGGTGACCCAAGACAATGTTAACAGAGATTCAAATGGCCAATACTACCTTTCAGACATTGTACTACTCTTTTTAAACATCAAGATATAATTAACATACCAGAAAACTCACTGTCTTAAAGTATACAATTCTGTGAGCTTTTGACTATTCACAAGGTTCAGTAACCATCCCCAGTCTACTTCTAGTTTTTTTATTTTTTACTTTTGTTTTTCGTTTTAAAGTATTTAACAAACTAATTCTAATTCTACTTCCAAAATCATAACTCTCTCCCAACAAAAAAATTCTATACCAATTAGCAATCCTTCTCTGTCTTTCCTTCCCCCAGACCCTGGCAATCACTAATGTATTTTCCATCTCTGTTGGCTTTTTCTCTAGGCATTATATATATGGTCCTTTCTGTCTGGCTTCCTTCACTTCGAATATTTTTTTAAGTTTCATTTATGTTGCAGCATCTCTCAGTACCTCATACCTCTCTCTGGCTGAATAACAGTCCATTGTATGAATATACCATCTTTGTTTACCCATTCATTAGTTGATGAAGATTTGGACTGTTTCCACTTTTTGGTTATTGTAAGTAATGCTACTGTAGATATTTGTGTACAGATTTTTGTGCTAATCTTTATTTCCAATTTTCTTGGGTGTATATATATGAAATTGCCAGACTGTATGGTAATGTTTGTTAACTTTCTGAGGAACTTCCAAATCATCTTTCAAAATGATACCACCATTTCACATTCACATCAACAATATGTGGGGATTCGATTTTCTCCATTGCCTTACTAACACTTGTATTGTTAATTGTAATAACGACTATTCTTATTATTGCCATCCTAGTGGGCATGTACTGGTATCTCATTGTGATTTTGATTTTCATTTCCCTTATGGCTAGTGAAGTTGAACATCTTTTAACATGCATATTGGCCATTGGTATATCTTCTTTGCAAAAATGTCTGTTCAACTCCTTTGAACATTTTTTAATTGGCTTGTCATTTTATGGTTGAATTGTAAGAGTTACGTATATATTCTGGATACTGGACTTTTACCGGATATGTTGTTTGCAACTATTTTTTCCTACACCGTGCATTGTCTTTTTACTCTCTTTGGTAGAGTTCTTTGCAAAGCATTTGTAGTTTTAACTCTTACAGTTAGGTCTTTGATTCATTCTGAGTTAATTTTTGTATATGATGTGAATTAGGAGCCCAAGTTCATTTTTTTACATGTGGATATCCATTGTCCCAGAACCATTGGTTGAAAAGACTATTCTTTTCCCGCTTTGAATGGTCTTTGCATCCTTGTTGAAAATAAATTGGCTTTAGGTATAGAATTCTTTGTTGACACTCTTTTTCTGTAAGCACTTTGACTATGTCATCCCATTGCCTTCTGGACTCTGTGATCTCTGATAGCAATCAGCTGTTAATCTTGTTGAAGGGTCCTTGTATGTGCTTGCTGTTTTCAAGGTTCTTTCTTTGTCTTTGTTGACAGTTTGATTATGATATGTCTAGGTGTGGATCTTAATCTCTTTGAATTTATATTTCTTGGGGTTTATTGACATCCTTAAAGGTATAGATTAATGTTTTTCATCAAATTTGGGAAATGTTCAGCTATTTTTTCTTTAAATATTCTTTTATCACATTTGCCTCTCTCTCCTTCTACAACTGCCATTATGCGTCATTAGTGTGATTGAAGGTATCTCACGGTCCCTGAGGCTCTATTCATCTTTCCTTCATTTCTCTTTCTCTTCCTCAGGCTGGATAGTTTCAATTGACTTATATCTAAGTTCTCTAATTCTTTCTTCTGCCTGCTCAGATCTGCAATTTCTCTTTCAATTATTATACTTTTCAAATCTATAATTTCTGTTTGGTCCTTTAAAACAAGTCTTTATTTATATTCTCTATTTATTGGGGGTTTGTTCTTTTACTTTCTTTTAGTCTTTATATATGATTTCCTTTAACTTCTTGAACATGTAAAAATAGTTAAAGTATTTGTCTAGTAAGGTCAGTATCTTGGCTTCCTCAGGAACAGTTTCTATTGACTAATTTTCCTTTTTCCCTGGGTATAGACTGCATTTTCTTATTTCATTACATGCCTCATAATTTTAAAATTAATGAGACATGTAAAGAAATAAGGACATTAAGGCTGGGCGTGGTGGCTCACGCCTGTAATCCCAGCACTTTGGGAGGCTGAGGCGGGTAGATCATGAGGTCAAGAGATCGAGACTATCCTGGTCAACATGGTGAAACCCTGTCTCTACCAAAAATACAAAAAAACATTAGCTGGGCATGGTGGCGCATGCCTGTAATCCCAGCTACTCAGGAGGTTGAGGCAGGAGAATTGCCTGAACCCAGGAGGCGGAGGTTGTGGTGAGCCGAGATCGCGCCATTGCACTCCAGCCTGGGTAGCAAGAGTGAAACTCCGTCTCAAAAAAAAAAAAAAAAAAAAAAAAAAGAAATAAGGACATTAAATTGAACATTTTAAATAACATAATGTAACAACTCTGGAAACTGGACTTTCCCACCTCTCCTGTTGGTTGTTTTTGCTGTTAATTGTTGTTTGTTGTTTAGTGACTTTTCTAAACTAATTCTGTGTAGTCCGTATTCACATGCAGCCATTGAAGCCTCTGCTCAGTTAGCTTAGTGCTCTAAATACTAATGACACGACGAAGATTTCTTTAAACACCTGGAACCAATAAGTTTTCCCGTCTTTGCCAAGGGGCTGTGTGTGAAGATTAGGACATACCTTCAAGCTCAGCCTGGCACTTGACGGTTCTATCCTAGCCTTCACTTTCTGTTGTGCAGATCATCAGGATCAATGGGAGGTAAGATCACAGGGCCTTCTCAGAGCTGTCCTGAACATGCTCACAGGAAATGTGTGCACGGCCTTCTTGAGTCTCTCAAATATTTTGGAGCCTTTACAAGCCTCTATGAGCATCTTATTCCTGAGCTTTTCCTTTTAAACTTTTTGATTAGCCCACGTTTGCCCCACTGTTAGCCAATACCTCAGGCAACCAAGAAGTTGAACAATTGCCTATAATCATTTTGTACAAAGGCCTTTGGGGAAAAGGCTTTTCACATTGGGCAAGTTCTGAGTCAGGCCTAAAGACAGCCTGGCAGGTAGGGTATTCCCAGAAACCCCTGGACAGGTCAAATCATGATAGTTCTCTGGGAATAACGCTCCGTCAATGCCCCATTCCTGTTCTTCCCCTCCCATGGCTGCCAGACTGCTGATTTTCACCATGATTGCAGGCTGTTCATTTCTAAGGTTGCCCCCAAGGAAGGGGAGGATAGGAAGAGGCCGAGTTAAAATGCCACAAAGCTCACCGTGCATACTGAAACACAGCCATTTTCCTTGAATAAATGCTCTCCACATTGCTGCAAGCCTTTGTTTAATATCCAGTATTCTGAAAATAAATTTTTTGACCATTTTTGCCATTTTTTTTTCATGCTTTCGCAAAGAGGAGAATTTGGAGGGGGGACTTCCTCCACCATTTTCACTGATGTCACACGCTGTACTCTTTCAATATCAAAAATCATCTTTAAGTAGGCTTTATCCTTTCACATATGTTTTTTTTTTGAACCAGTTCTCACAACAGGAGGGATATGTGGTGGGAAAATCCACACCGAGCTTTATGGATTAAGTTCTGATGCCCCCTTCAGATGATGTTACTAGGGTTAAGAAATACCAGTCTCATGTGGAAAGTCTATCTTCCATCATTTATACTGGCAGTGGTTTGCATTTTCAGTAAGAAAAATTACATAAAAATGAAAAGATAAATTTTGTCTTTAGAGATAGCAGAAACGCAACCATTTCACACTTTCTCTAGGTGTTCTCTGATCGTCAGCTGCTCAGGAATGTGCAAGGCCGGGTGTGCCTCATAAGATAAGGGAACAGGTAAACCAAGTAGTGTAACGGGAAAGCCACCACGTCAATTCTCTGTCACAAAAACCAAGCAACATAAGTTCTTGATTTAAACTGTAGGCATCTGCCAGGAACTAGTAACAAGATTATGTCACTGATTTTACTTTGTATAAAGATAAAATGGGAAAAAACTAGGATTTACTTTTGTTTTTCAACTAGTAATACTTTGTTAAATATATGTTATGTTAACTGAGTAGAGTGTCATAGAGGCTTAACACGGAATGGTATGGCAACTCTAATAGAAAAAGTCACTAGTTTCCTGCAGAAACAATATTCTAGTCACAGCTTGTTTAGAAATCCTTACTTACTAGGTCAGTGTTGCTCAAAGGGTGGTTAAAGCACCACCTGCATTCGAGTTATTTGAAGGGCTTGTTACAAATGCAGATTTCGGGATCCCACCCCAGAACTACAGAATAGCTAAGGTTAGTCCTGGGGACATACATTTTAGTTTATTAAAGTTTCTAGGTAGAGACCTTTTACTATAATTTTTTAAACTCCTTTACTGAGGTATAATGACACAATAAATCACATACATTTAAAGTGTACAGTTTGGTAAGTTTTGCCATCTGTATACATCTGTGGGGCATCACCACAGTCAGGAAAATGAACATGTCTGACACCCCCAAAGGTTTGCTCACACCCCTTTGCATTCCCTTTCTCTTGCCCATCCCCATCATCCACCCCAGGTGGTCATCAATCTCCTT
>NW_022436978.1:18150163-18197163 GCF_009761245.1 Sapajus apella
GCCTCCTGAGTAGCTGGGATTACAGGCACGTGCCACCATGCCCAGCTAATTTTTTGTATTTTTAGTAGAGACGGGGTTTCACCATGTTGACCAGGATGGTCTCGATCTCTTGACCTCGTGATCCACCCGCCTCGGCCTCCCAAAGTGCTGGGATTACAGGCTTGAGCCACCGCGCCCGGCTAACGGGATCTTTTGGTGGTAGAGCTGCCTTGCGTCTTTTTTTTTTTGGGACGGAGTTTCGCTCTTGTTACCCAGGCTGGAGTGCAATGACACGATCTCGGCTCACTGCAACCTCCGCCTCCTGGGTTCAGGCAATTCTCCTGCCTCAGCCTCCTGAGTAGCTGGGATTACAGGCACACGCCACCACGCCCAGCTCATTTTTTGTATTTTTAGTAGAGACGGGGTTTCACCATGTTGACCAGGATGGTCTCGATCTCTTGACCTCGTGATCCACCTGCCTCGGCCTCCCAAAGTGCTGGGATTACAGGCTTGAGCCACCGCGCCCGGCCATCAATCTCCTTTCTATCACTATAGGTTAGTTTGCATTTTCTAGAATTTTGTATGACACGATAAAGTATATACTTTTTTTTGGTCTGGCTTCTCTCCTCAGCATAATTATTCTGAGATTCGTCTATGTTGCATTTTGTAAACAATAGTACATACTTTTGTTGTTGCTGAGTAGCAGTTCAGTAGTATTTCACTGTTTGGCTAGACCCCATTTTCTTTATCCATTTACTTGTTAACGAACATCCAATTTGTTTCTGCTTTGGGGCTATTTTGAATAATGCTGCTATGAACATGCAAGTACAAGTCTTTGTGTGAACGTGTGTTTTCATTTCTCTTGGATAAATACCTAAGAGTGTAATGGTTAGGCCATATGTTAGATGTACATTTAATTTTTTAGGAAATTGCTAACTACTTTCCAAAGTGATTATACCATCCTCCATTTCCATAGTGTGAGAGTTCCTCTTGTGCCATATCCTCACCAATACTTGATATTGTCAGTCTTTTACATTTTCAGACTTCTAATAGGGACATAGTGGTATGTCATTAAGGGTTTAATTTGCCTTTCCCTAGTAACTAATGGTTGAACTCACTTTATGTGCTTCTTTGTCATCTTTATATCTTCTTTGGTGAAGGGTCTGTTCATACCTTTTGCTCATTGTTTTCTTATTATTGAGTTTTGAGAGTTTTTATGTATATCCTAGATACGTGTCCTTTTAATGCTTTGTAAATATTTTCTTTTAGTGTGTGGCATGTCTTTTTCTCCTTTTCTCTCTTTCCAAAAGAGTAACTTTTGAAGAGCAAAAGTCTAATTCTTATAATATTTTAATTATTATAGTATTAAATATTTTCTTTTAGTATGTGGCATATCTTTTTCTCCTATTCCTCTTATTCCAAAAGAGTAACTTTTGAAGAGCAAAAGACTAATTCTTATAATATTTAATTTTAAAAATTTGTATGAATTATGCTTTTGGTGTCCTGCCTAAGAAATCATTATCCAAACGCCACAAAGATTTTCTCCCTCTGTTTTCTTCTAGAAGTTTTATAGTTTTACATTTAGGTCTCTGATCCATTTTGGGTTTGTTTGTTTGTTTCCTTTTTTTGGTTTGTATATGGTGTGAGGTATGGATCAGACTTCGGTTCATTGCATATTGATGTTCTAGTTTTTCCATTGCCAATTGCTAAAAACACTATTCTTTCTCCTACTGATTATTTATGTAAGTGTATCTATTTCTGGATGCCTGATTCCTTTCCACTGATCTATTTGTCTACCTTGCCATCATTACCTCACTATGTTGGTTATTGCTGCTTTCTAATAAGTCTTAAAATGAGGTAGTTTGAGTACTCTAATTTTGTTCCTCCTTTTTAAAGTTATTTGATTATTCAGTGTCTTTATACTTCCACACATATTTTAGAATCTGCTTGCCAACTTCTCAAAAAAGCTTATTGGGATTTTGATTAGGATTTTGTAAAATCTATAGACCAATTTGGTGAGAATTGACTTCTCAATATTATTAAGCTTTATCTAAAATTTAAATTTTAACTGACTCCCTGCCGCCTTCCCTGCCTTGCAGAGAAAGACAAGTTTGTTATGACATTTATTCAGTTGACAGCTCAGAAACAGATTTCTCAAGCCCTTCTTAAGATTGCACTGTGCTCTCTACTTGTGACAGGATTGCAAAATCTAGATAAGAAGCAAAACCATGCCCCAGCATGTAGTATAAAGGCCCAGAGGAGTTGTCCCAGCCCCTTCCTTTTGCAGATGTACAATCACAGGGTCAATTTCACATAATTTGTCAGCAGCAGAACTGAGTCTCCTGAGCCTGGTGCACCAAGCAGGGTCTGATGAAATGCCTCTGTGAGTGATGCAAATGGCAAGGATTCTAAGAATTCAGAGAGGGCCCACAGTGGATGGTGAGTGAGCAGGAACCAGGGCCCTGGGCTGGACCAGGGGCAGAATGCAGACTCAAAGATATCCAAGCATTGTTGAGAAGGTGGTGTCCAGGGTTCCAAGATCAGAAATATCAGGACTGTCATACCTCATGCCTGCTGAACACATTACAAATCTCTGACATATAAGCATTATCACCTAGATTCATTTTTACACCACCCTACAACACCTTTCAACCTTTGGGGATTGTTAAGCATAATAACCCTATACACTGGGCAATATACAGGGACCTCAGGGCCATGGGTGAGAGGAAGGACACTGTGAGCCAACGAGGGATGTGGAGAGAGGGCCTCTTGAGATAACCCGGCAGAAGAGGACATCGTACCCAGGTGTTATGGAGTCAGCTAGGGCTTGGGCAGGGAAGAAAAGAGTGTCGCTGATGGTTGAGACACAGAAGCAGGAGAAGCCAAAGAGGGAGGCAGGCGCTGAGGTTTGGGACAAGCTCCTCAGCTGTGGCATCACTACCTGTGATCGGGAGGTGTAGAGAGACTGCCAGGAAAGATCAGGCCCCACCCAGAAGAATGCAGGAGCAGGCAGTGCGGTGGGTGAGAAATACAAGGCAAAGCCCCAGTCCTGGCAGAAATGAAGGCCACCATCCCATCCTAGGAACTGCGCAACACGTGCCAGTCACATCAATAGTAAAAGGTGGGCCCAGGAACCTTGAAAGCCACAGAGCTGCCTCAAAGTGAGTACAGTCAGTGATGATCTGGAGCCCAGCTTGAGAGAGTCAGGGATGGGGTGGAAGGAAATTGAGGTGGATAGGTACGCCTCAAATATCAGGCCGAGGAATTTGGCCTTTATGCTGTGGGAGGTGGTGCAGGGTGCCTGGAGATGGAGATCTGGTGTTATTCTCGTACCTGGGACAACACTTGAGTAAAGAATGTGATTCTTATCGCCATCCCCGGGACTCATGACTTTTTCCCTCATCAAGTCACATAATTTGGGCTCACATGGAAAAAATCAGCATTTGATGGGCATACTGTTTATTTACTGATGCAGTATTAATGGAGCGAACTGTAGGAACTTGGTTGGACCCAGAATCTATGCACGCGGGAAACTCAACAGGACGGATAGAGAGGAGGGGAGGATGCCAGGATGTGAGCCAGGGGCTGCAGCAGTTTTCTGAACTCCTGGGAAAATAAGATCAAGACCTACACACCTTTATAGATCTTTATAGTATTCTCTCTGTGCACATGTATGTATTTAAAAATCAATATGTAAAGCTAATTCAAATTAGCTTAAATTTGAGAGTGTTGTTTTTTGGTTTTTGTTTTTAAATCTTAGACCAAGGAAATCTACAGTTTGAAATGGGCACTGGGTGAGTACTGATTTTTTATTTTAGAGACATGTCAAATGCTTCGGCTGTTTCATATTGAGTCCATGTCATTGCTTTTATTGCTTTTCTTTTTTTTTTTTTGTCCCCCTAACACTTGGCTTATTACGAAGAATTTCCAATTTTTAAAAAATATTGGCCAGGTGCAGTGGCTCATGCCTGTAATCCCAGCCCTTTGGGATGCTGAGGCAGATGGATCGCTTGAGTCCAGGAGTTTGAGACCAGCCTGGGTAACATGGTGAAACCCTGCCTCTAACAAAAAAATACAAAAATTAGCCTAGTGTGGTAGTGCGCTTGCAGTCCCAGCTACTCGGGAGGCTGAGGTGGGAGGATCACTTGAACCCAGGAGGTCGAAGCTGCAGTGAGCCTAGATCACAACACTGCACTCTAGCCTGGGTGGCAGAGCCAGAGCCTATCTCAGAAATAAATAAGTGCATAAGTACATAAATAAATATAAAAAATAAAATAATAAATCAGTTCCCAACCTCACTGCTAGCCTAGGATATTAAATCAGTTTCAAACCCCACTGCTAGCTAGGATATCTTTTCTGGTGCTTGCTTGCTGTGTTGCCAGTTGAGGTAGACCTGCCAGTTCGAAACCTCCCCTAATTGCCTCGCTTTCGGCTGTTTTCTTGAGCTTTCTATTCCGTTCCTATTTTCACAAGGCTGCCCTGCCTGCTACTTGGCTGAGCAGGTGCACCTACCCTCTGGTATTAACTCCCCGGGCTTCCTCCACTCCGCTCAGAGCCCTTCCGATCATCTTCCTTTCTTTATTCCCCCTTGTCTGGGAGGAGGATGTGCTCACACTTCTTTCAGGGTTAAGTCCTCACTGGTGCTCGTTGCCCCATCTATTCCTACAACTTACAAACAATCTGCGTCGGTAATTCCTTTTCCTGTCCAAAGCACTCAGTGAGTCCTCAACGTATGGTTACTGAAAATGTCTTCGACTGTGATCCAGTTCTGGTACAGGAGTCTGCTTAGTTTTTCTAAAGCTTATTTGGCCCGCTCCTCTGTGGAAACCTCCTAGACCCTAACCCCAAAAGGTGAGGGCTCCAGAAAACAGCCGTTTCTCCCCCTCCTCTCTGCCCCCACACTTATGTAGTACTCTACTGCAGTGTTTAATATGCTATAATTTTATGATGTGTTTACATTTCCTCCCTCTAGACCATGAATTCCTCTAGGGCATGGAGGCTGTCTTATTAGTTTTAGCTTCCCTCAGGCCTCATCTACCAGAGCCTGGCACTTGTGTAGGTGCTCAGTAAATGTTTAGTGAGCAAACAAATGAAAGAACTCATAGAACAATCGGATGAGGCCAGCAAAGCACTCTACAAGCAAGGCCGGGGGAGACGAGGTTTGACTCAGGCATGTCTTATTCCTCTTGGACCTCCAGTGCTTAGTAGGTGTTTACTCTCTGGATTCATCCAACCTAAAAGAGTTCTATAATAGTTGACATTTCGGGTCAGTAAAGAGGAAGGAAGGAGCTGTAGTGAGCCAGTGAAGACATTTTTCAGAAGACAAAGGGGATTCTTCCTCCTCACCTCTTGCCCTTTAAGATTTCTAGCCAATTAGATGTGTGCTGTGTAATCCAACAAGGAGTGTCCTTTGGACATTTCCTTACTGCATATCACCTGCCGAGCTGAGGCAGGTCTTCCACTACAGGTAAGGGAGGAGCAGCGGTCCTCGAGACCCAGACTGGAGATGTGCTAGGTGAGCCAGCGCTACTCCGACTGGTAGGGGAGGGATGTGTGTGTCATTCCTTCCAGTGACTCAGTGTTCATGTTGATTTCTCTAAAGGAAAGGCAGTGGAGGAGTGGGCTGCGGACCATGGATTGAAGATATGGAAAGGGCTGCCACCAGCAAGGAAGACCCAGCCTCCAGCACAGGAGGGGTTAAAGGTAAGGAGGGTCCCGTGGGAGAGTGGAGCACAGAAGCAGTGGGGTGATGCCTGCTGCTTAGATGCCAAGGAAGACATCACCTAGGGCCCAGCCCTTCTTTAGTTAAATGAGGGAGAAAAAAGAAAGCATTTTACCACTATGTGGTGTAAAATCGATTTCCTGCCATTCATTTGTGTAGAACTAATTGGGCCAGAATTAACATGACGGGCAAATGTCTCACACGGAGAAGTCTGGGAGCAGCCCCTTACCCACGGTTTCGCTTTCCAGGTTTCAGTTACTCTTAGGCGACTGCTGTCCAAATAGCAAATGGAAAATTACAGAAATAAACAGTCAGGGAGTTTTAAATGATGCGCCATCCCGAGCAGAGGGACGAAGTCTCGGGCCTTCCGCTGTGTCTTGCTTGGGACACGAATTATCCCTGTGTGCAGCGTGTTCCCGCCGTCTGTGCTCCCCACCCTGCCAGCCTTAGTCACTTGTAGCCGTCTTGGTGATTAAATGGACTGTCTTAGGGTAACAACAGTGCTTGTGTTCACGTTACGCTTATCTTACTTAATAATGGCCCCCAAAGCATAGTAGTCATGCTGGAGATTCAGATATGCCAAAGAGAAGCCGCCAGATGCTTCCTTTAAGTGAAAAGGTGAAAGTTCTTGGCTTTACAAGAAAGAAAAAAAAATCAAATGCTGAGGTTGCTGAGATCTACAATAAAAAGGAATCGTCTACCCATGACATTGTGAAGAAGGAGAAAGAAATTTTTACAGGTTTTGCTGTCGCATCTCAAACTGCCAGAGTTACGGCAGCAGTACCAAGATGAGAAAGGAGTTACATCGGTGTGGGTGGAAGACGAATAGAAACACGTTCCCGCTGAGGGCAGTTCAGTTCGGTAATCACTGCGGTTTCAGGCACCCGCTGGGGATCCTGGAAGGTAGCCCCCCAGGATAAAGGGGGACTGCTGCGCATGTGCTTATAAATGTGTCCAAACCCAAGGAATGCACAACACCAAGCATGAACCATGACGTGAGCTCCAGACTGTGGGTGAATGTGGTATCTTCAGGGTAGGTTTATCCATTGTAACAAATGTGCTTCTCTGGACGTGGATAGTGGGGGAGGCCGTGCACGTGTGAGCACAGGGGATGTGTGGGAAATCTTTGTACCTTCCTCTCAGTTTCCCTTTGAACCTAAAACTGCTCTAAAAAAATAAAGTCAGCTGGGCGCGGTGGCTCATGCCTGTAATCACAGCACTCTGGGAGGCTGAGGCAGACGGATCACCTGAGGTCAGGAGTTGAAGACCAGCCTGGCCAACATGGTGAAACCCTATCTACTAAAAACACGGTCAGGCATGGTGGCTCATGCCTGTAATCCCAGCACTTTGGAAGCCTGAGGTGGGTGGATCATTTGAGGTCAGGAGTTCGAGACCATCCTGGTCAACATGGTGACACCTCATCTCTGCTAAAAATACAAAAATTAGCTGGGCATGGTGGTGCGTGCCTGTAATACCAGCTACTTGGGAGGCTAAGGCAGGAGAATCGCTTGAACCAGGGAGTCTAAGGTTGCAGTGAGCCGAGTTCACACTACTACACTCCAGCCTGGTGAAAGAGCAAGACTCCGTCTCAAAAAGAAAAAAAAAAAAAATTAGCCAGGTGTGGTGGTAGGCACCTGTAATCCCAGCTACTTGGGAGGCTAAGGGAGGAGAATTGCTTGAACCTCTGGGAGGCAGAGGTTGCAGTGAGCCGAGATCGCACCATTGCACTCCAGCCTGGGCAATAAGAGAGAAACTCCTTCTCAAATAAACAAATTAATTAAATTAAGTCTTCTAAAAAAGTTTTTAAAACAAACCACACATGAAATTAGGGTAGAGAGTATTGGCAGCCTGCCCAGATCCTCCTCCTGGGCTGTTGCCCACATGTCTGCTGCTGACAGCTAACCTCAGTGTCTACACATTTGAGAGGTTAGAGGTTAGCTGACAACGGCTCACAGTTGTGCCCTTCAGACAGCTGCCCTCACCTAACCAGGGCCGTCCAGCCAGGAAATGCCCGTGAGGTCATGCATGAGGTCAAGGCGGAGTAGGCCGCTGCTGTCAGCCCGGGAGGTCAAGGGCATCTACCCAGACGTCCTCATTCCCAGGGAGGCTTACGGCCCACCGTGGCTTACTGACTCAGGGTACGGAGGCCAGTCCTTTCGTGGGATGGTGACCTGTGGTGTCGTCCATGCTCCAGCGCTGCCCAGAGGCTCGGGCTGATGCCAGACTTCCGCCACGCCCACGTCTGTGCCTGGCTTCCTCCCTGCCCCGGCTTCAGCCCTCACTGTCTCCAGGCTTCATCTGAAAGCCCTTTCTCAATAACACATTTGCAAAGGCTGCTTCTGGGGAACCTGACTGAAGACTGTTAGCACCAGGAGGGGTCCTAGAATGGATGGGATTCTGGTGTTGACTCCCTGCCGGCCAAACGGCCGTGAGGACCTCCCTACTGGTGGTAAGTGGAGTGCTGAGAGTCCGAGGTCACCACAGGGGAAGGTCTGAGCAACTGAAGGGCTCCAGCAGGCCGGGCACCAGGACTCTCAATGCTCCGCTTCACACCAGTAACGAGAGGTTTGAGGAAACTATTATCTATCAGGAAGGTAGATTGGGAGGCTGTTGCTAAGAGCCTCCCATTGGTCCATTGAAGAGAGAAAGCAACGGACTCAGACTAATTACCAACTTAAAGCACAGGATCAGAATCGGGGGCCTCCCTGCCAACATTTAGCCTCTCATCTCCTGCAGAGGCAGGCTGGGCCAGTGAAAGTGGCAGAATTTGAGAGAAGAAAGAATCCTCAGCCCAGGCAAGTCTGCCCTCTGGTCACTTTTGGGCTCCTAGTGCCAGTAGATGAGTAAAGTCAGACCCTCAGAAGGAAGATAAGGGACGCAGAAACTGGGAATGAGGGTGTCTGGGAATATGCCCGTGACCTCCTGGGCTGGCAGCAGTGGCCTGCTCCGCCTTGCTGTACTAGGAAGCGGCAGCAGCACGCAGCCGCCGCCCTTCTAGTGCGGTAGGATTCCTGCTGTGGTCCCAGTGGAAGTGTCTCCCTTGGGTACCGTCCCTTGAGGAGCCCCTCCTCATGACAACCAAGACCCATTTCTCCTTCCAGTATGTAACTGCTCTGGGGGCCTGCTGGTCTCCTGGTGTGAGGACGAAGAGCTGGGATTCCTCATGCCAGCAGGGCTGGGGCCTGGCGGGGAGGGAAGAACAGAAGACTGTTCCCTGAGACTATGCAGAAGCTTCCGATGAGGCCTACGAGGCCATGTTTGCCCCTGTCAAGATTTGTCCCCACCCCTCACCCCCGCCCGAACCCTTCCAGAACAATAACTAGGATCGAATGACATGGTCTGACTGGAGAAGGGGCACGCAGGCCTGTGGGCGCGAACTCAGAAGGTGAGAGTCTTTGAATTGTGCTTTAATGCCCACCACAGCAGATGCGTAGTGGAAGGCGTCAGTCCACTTCCTGTTAGGCACCCTAGTGCCTGTACCAGGGGCTGGTAAACGGAGAAGCCTGGGGAGCAGAATCGGACCCGTGCGTGGCCGCAGCGGGAGGGCTCCTTGTCTTCAAGCCTGCTCTAGCGGCTACCACTGTTAAACGTCCAACGTGCCAACAGAGCTGAGCCACCAGCTTGGTAGCGTCCCTTGAGTTGATAAAATCTGACCCCTTCAGGCTGGAAAGTACAGTGTGTGATCAACCATTTAACATTGCTTTTTTTTTTTTTGAGATGGAGTTTCACTGTTGTCGCCCAGGCTGGAGTGCAATGGTGTGATCACGGCTCACTGCAACCTCCACCTACTGGGTTCAAGCAATTCTTCTGCCTCAGCCTCCCAAGTAGCTGGAATTACAGGCTCACACCATCACACCTAGCTAATTTTTTTATTTTTAGTAGAGGAGACAAGGTTTCACCAGGCTGGCCAGGCTGGTCTTGAACTCCAGACCTCCGGTGATCCACCCACCTTGACCTCCCAAAAGTCTGGGATTACAGGGGTGAGCCACTGTGCCTGGCCATATAACATTACTTTGATCAGGGGACTCAGTGTGGCAAAAGAGGATCAGCCGTGGACATGTGATCACAGGATACTTTTTTTTTTTTTAGATGAAATCTCACACTGTTGCCCAGGAGGCTGGAGTGCATTGGCATGATCTCGGCTCACTGCAACCTCCACCTCCTGAGTTCAAGCGATTCGCCTGCCTCAGTCTCCCCTACAGCCTCAGACTACAGGCACCTGCCACCATGCCCGGCTAATTTTTTCTACCTTTAGTAGAAATGGGGTTTCACCATGTTGACCAGGCTGGTCTCGAACTCCTGACCTCATGATCCACCTGCCCCAGTCTCTCAAAGTGCTGGGATTACAGTTGTGAGCCACCACGCCCAGCAGGACACTGTCTTACCACCCCATTCAGAAGCTGGCAGCCTGATAGAGTAGTGGGACAGGCTCTTGAAAGTGAGCTGGGGCAGCAGTTTGGACGTGGCACTGTGGGGATGGGGTGTGTACTCAGGATGCAGTATACAGCGGAACCAATGGCTGTTTTATGGTGCCATGCTACCAGGAGGCAGAGTACATGAATCTGGGAGACAGGAAGTCAAATGAGTTGTGACCTTGCCCATGATGACTCCAGTTATCCACATGGGGAAATTTGCTTCTCCCCATGTCTCCAACATTAGCCTCGGTGGGTCTCGACAAGGGAGACACTTGCACCAGGGAACACGGCAAGAACCTACTTAACTAAATCCGTGGCTGCCGCCGGCTGCTGCACTTGGTCCTTGGCTGTACCATGTCATCATTCTCTCCCTCCTACTCATTCTAGACACCCCTCTCCCCATCTGGCACTTCCGCTGGTGACAGTCGTAGTGGGCGTCCTAGACTCTATCAGGCTATGGTTCTTGGAGTTGGCCATGATAGTTCCAGCTGGGCATGGGACTATTGCGAGATGTCCTAGCAGATCACCTGAGCAGCAGACGTGTCCCTCTCTGCCTCTGTTAAGCAGCAGCCCTTCCTCCTCATAACGACCAGGACCCGTTTCTCTGTCCATTACGGTAACTGCTGTCTTTGCCTGCTGGTCTACTGACATGAACACAAAGGGAAATGATTCCTCGTGCCGGGTGGAATAGTCTGGGTCGGGGAAGGGAAGAAAGTGAGATTCACCTAAGGACCTACACAATTTCTGGACGGTGGGTGCACGGTTTCTAGTGCTCTTGGTTAGCCAACCCCTCTCTGGCACCTTATGGTGAAAATAAAGGATGTGAACTCATACTGTTTTACTAGCTTGGATTGTGCTGGAAATTTTAAATTCTGAATTCACTTTGTGCCTGATTGGCAAAGTCCTGTTCATGTGAAAGACATAAAATGAAAATAACTGTTCTACGTCAGAGCTAACAGAGAAAGAACCTGTCTGCCAGCCTTACTATAGGTCCCTGTCGGGCTCCTCAGGGTCTCCACGGTGGCCTAGGAGGTGTCCAGTGTGGCACGTAATGGTTGTTTCTTTGCTAATTTTTGTGGCATTTCCTTTTAGACCTAGATAATTTACTTTCATTATCATTATTATTTATTGTTAGTCAAACTTACTTGGGGCACTCTAGTATTTCAATGAAGAAAATAAATTCTAACAAAGAGTCCTCTCTGGAGAGATGGTTATTTTAGATATCCAACCAATTGGTTTGAACTATTTTAAGTTTCCTTTTCTGATTATAAAAGGAATACACACGCAGATTGTCAGAAATTTAGAAAATACAGGAAAGTACAGATAAAAATACAAATCCGACATACCCAGATGTAATCATTGTTAATATCTTTCACAGACATCGTCTATAGAAACGCATGATCTGGTCAGTTGTGGCGGCTCATGCCTGTAATCCCAACAGTTTGAGAGGCCAAAGCAGGAGGATCACTTGATATCCAGGAGTTTGAGACCAGCCTGGGCAAAATAGCAAGACCCCATCTCTATGAAAACTTTTTTTTTTGAGACAGAGTTTCACTCTTGTTGCCCAGGCTGGAGTGCAATGACTCGATCTCAGCCCACTGCAACCTCCGCCTCCAGGGTTCAAGCCATTCTCCTGCCTCAGTCTCCTGAGTAGCTGGGATTATGCATTCACCACCATGCCCAGCTAATTTTTGTATTTTTAGTAGAGACGGGGGTTTCACCATGTTGGCCAGGCTGGTCTCGAACTCCTAACCTCAGGTGATCTGCCTGCCTCAGCCTCCCAAGTGGTAGGATTACAGGTGTGAGCCACTGCGCCCCTCCTACAAAAACCTTTTTTTTTTAATTGGCTGGGCATGGTGGTGGGTGCCTGTAATCCTAGTTACTTGCCAGGCTGAGGCCAAAGGATTGCTTGAGTCCAGGAGGTTGAGGCTGCAGTGAGCCATGATGGTACCGCTGCGCTCCTGGGCAACAGAGTGAGATCTCATTGCAAAACAAAGATATACGTGTCTTTAAAAAAAAAAAAAAAAAAAAAGGAACCATACTAAAATTTGAGTGACTTTATATTTTAATCTTATTGCAAATTTTCCGTTAAAATTCTGATGAAATGGGCAAGGCTCTGGCTGAACCAAGCTAGACATGTTGGCCTGCCCTTCCCTCCTGCCACTCATCTTTGAGCTTATTCCATCCAGAACATTTGAGAGCGGCTGCTGGCTGAGCTCGGAAGTTAAGCCAGATTATAAAGTTTCTTTGACACCCCCCCCGCCCCGCCCCAGCTTCCAGCAGCTCTGAAAGTCTAAGACAGCCAGCTCAGACTGCCTTAGGAGCTGGCAGGGACTTTGACAACAGAAATGCACAGAAAAAAACGTGCCCTGAGAATGCCAACATGTGGAATCTGAAAGCAACTAATGAAATGCTCTCAAGAGTGATTCACTTCCTCTTGGCCAAAGACAGGCTTGCAAATGAAATAGACGCTTCAGCTATAGACCAGCCTAAGATATCCACGTTTATACTCTGGGCCACCAAGCAAAAGATTATAACTGAGCCTCGTACCCCTAGTACCCCTGGAAACATTTTGGAACTCTCCTGTTGTGAGCTTTGGAGAGCTGCTGGGATAGATCAGACAGAAATGTGACCCCATGTGTTAAATCCTAGAAGACAGGGAAATTGGCTAGCAACACAACATAACAATGAAGGGCTCAAACTCAGGTCTCAAAGACCCAGCCTCAAGTCCAGCTCCACCTCTTTGGATGAATTCTATGGCTTTTCTGTGCTTACGTTCTTTTTATCATTTATTTTACAAAAAGGAGAGAATACTGTACAGTCTTTCTGTGAGGATTCAATGAGATGATGCCCTTAGGCTAGACCTCTGATAGCGTGGAATTCTCAGCAATTAGTTACCGAGTTCCTCCAGGTGCAAGGAAGGCGGGCCCAGAGGGTGAGGCATTCCTTTTAGGCAGCACGCCACCTGCTACCCCCAAGTGAAAATGATATCCTTTAGTTTACGTGATAGAGCTGATCCTTAAAAAGCGGTGCATAATTGTAAGGAATAGAAAGAAATCTACAGCTAGTGCTCTACTTACAACCACGATTGGGACCAGCAGACCGGTCGTAACACGATTTGGTCGTAAGTTGAGTAGGCTATATGCACGCGGAGATGGTAGTGCTGCCGGAAGCTGGTCCACACTGTCGTACGCCCAGCTGGGCAGCGTTTGCGCTGCCAGACGCGGCGCAGTCGTGGCTAGCGATTGTGGTCGTAAAGTCGAATGGTCGTAAGTTGTATAGGTCGTAAGTCGATTAATACCTGTAGTTTGAAAGATAATGAAAATAGAATTTGCCCATTTAGTGTCTACGGAGTGAGAGCTGCCGCTGAACCAGCAGGACCTACCATGGTCTCTTTGTGCCCTCCAGTGGACAGTAAGGGAAATGCCATGATTTTGTCCTCAAAGTCTTATCATTTACCGAACATACGTATGCTGGTGAGAATAATCTCAGTTTACTAGGTTCACTTGTTAAGAAATTTCATTCCGTGGGTTTAAGCAAAATAAAAAAAAAACACACCAGTAGATCTTGACTGTGACCAGAGTCGTTCCATTCATTTTCCAAGAATTCAACTATCACCTAAAATTTTGTTATCATCAGCTGGGCACGGTGGCTTACACCTGTAATCCCAGCACTTTGGGAGGCCAACGCAGGTAGATCTCCTGAGGTCAGGAGTCCGAGACCAGCCTGACCAATATGGTGAAACCCTGTCTCTACTAAGAAGACAACAGTTAGCCAGGCGTGGTGGTGCACGTGAGTAGTCCCTTCTACTCGGGAGGCTGAGGCAGGAGAATTGCTTGAACCTGGGAGGCAGAGGTTGCAGTGAGCCAAGGTCACGCCACCGCACTCCAGCCCGGGCAATGAAGCGAGACTCCATCTCAAAAAAAAACAAAAAAAAAAGTTTTGCTATGATTGAATCGAATACTTGTCAAGAACCTGTGTGTTTGGCATGGTTTTTCTGAGGGGTGTAGGGGTGTGTGGGTGTGCCCTGTTTCCTTTTAAAGCCGTTTATTTATGTCTCCTTCCCTGAGTGTTTATGAGGACAAGACAATGGACGGACAAACCTCCCCCAGCTGTAAGTAATAATACCGCACCCGGAGCGCCCAGAGCCGCTTTGAGTCCCCGTCTTTAGTAGTAGTATAATTGCTGTGAACAATCATCATCACAAGTACTATTTGTTGAATTCCCACGATGTACCAGGCATTTTTATTTATCAGAAGATTTGTTAATCCTGACACCAAGACTGCAAAATGGATGTCATTATCTCCATTTTAGAGATCAGGAAGCTGATGCTCAGCGAGCTTAAATGGTACACCCAAGATCACACAGCTAGTGAGTGACAGGTGAGAATCAGGTCTGACGGACTCCAGAGCCCTCTCCTGCCATGGGGCTGTGGGCCCCTCAGTTGTTCCCTCACATGCCCGGGACTGGCCAGACCCTGAGTCTGAGATGCTGGGGTCCCCTCAGTGCTGCCAGCTCCTCAGTGCCTAAGACTCTTAGGACCACAGAGCCCACGGCCAGTGAATCCAGCAGGGGATTAAATATGCAGATGATGTAAGGCAGCAAAAGTCAGCCCAGGGGCCGGGCGCCATGGCTCACACCTGTAATCCCAGCACTGTGGGAGGCAGAGGTGGGCAGATCAGTTGAGCTCAGGAGTTCGAGACCAGCCTGGCCAACATGCTGAAGCTCCGTCTCTACTAAAAAATTAGTGGAGACTCCATCTCTACAAAAACTAGCTGGGTGTGGTGGCCTGTGCCTGTGGTCCCAGCTACTCAGGAGGCTGATGTGGGAGGATCAGTTCAACCCAGGAAGTCAAGGCTGCAGTGAGCCGTGATCACACCACTGCACTCCAGCCTGGGTGACAAGCCAGACCCTGTCTCCAAAATAAATAGATGAAAAGGGGCTGGGACTGGAAGGCCTGGGTGAGGAAGGGGACATGGTCTCTAGGACACCCCAGTCCTGGCCCTCACACAGCCCCCACAGGGCATTGAGCCAGTCCCCACTGTGCCCACAGCCTGGTGGGCAATCTCTGCCCTTGGTGGGGCCCCGGGAGCAGCACTTTCCTCCCCATTGAACCAGGGGCTCTGCCTGCAGGATGTTCTCTAAGGTTTTCTGGTTCTGAGAATTCTGGGTTTCTCCCAGAGCCCTGGGGGATACCTGGTGAATAGGTTAGTGTGTCTGCTGCCAGGAACCCGGGTCCGGGGGGAGACAGGCGAGGGCACACCCCGAGCAGCTGCAGTTTCCCTCCGGAGAGACTTGCCGCCCACAGGCCTGGAGGAGACTCCCCCGCCTCCGCAGCCCACTCCTGCTTTGTCTCCTAGGATAGGACAGCACAGGATGGGGTGGGACAGACAAGGACGTCACACACTGCGAGGGTGAATATTGTTCTGCACTTGAGTTTGGATCGTGTAAATGTATTTCTGCGTGTCTGCTGTGTTGGCATACAGTTCGCATCTCCCTGAGGCTGCACTCTCAGGAGTGTGGAAAACCTGGCTTGTGAGCCAAGTGTTGCAGAGACTGCATCTCACACAGAGTGGGGGTAAAGAACAGGAGTGCTGTAGAATCCAGCTGCCCTGCCACAGGCCCAGAGGACTTGGCCAAGTGAACATTGCTGTTTCCCCAACTGTAAAGGGGGCCCAGACCCTTGCAGGATTGTGGCAAACGCCTAACATCCCACCAGGCACCGGGCAGTTGCTCAGTATTTGGCAGGAGCTGCTGTTCCCCACAGTGTCCAACACCGCCCTGGGGATGTAACAGGTGCGCCGTGGACAAGACTGATGGGTTAATTAATCAGTTCACTGTGGAGAGGGGCAGGAGGGATGCTCTTGCGTGTTCCTCCGGTTTTCCCTTATGGGGAGCAGTGACACTTGGCAGAGCTGCCAGGGAGATGGGAAATGGACATTAATTAGGGGAGAGAAAAGAGGCAAGGAGGGGAGGGTGGGAAAGAGACGGGAGGAAGAAGGGAAGGAGGCGTGGTTAGAAGACTGGCAAACATGGGCCGGGCATGGTGGCTCACGCCTGTAATCCCAGCACTTTGGGAGGCCGAGGGGGGCGGATTACCTCAGGTCAGAAGTTCGAGACCAGCCTGACCAACATGGAGAAACCTCATCTCTAAAAAAAAAAAAAAAAAAAAGACTGGTAAACACAAAAACCAGTGACTGTTTTCTTAGAGCTGGGAACAGGAAGGTAGGGCCATGAACAGCATGTGGACACTTCTCAGTGAATGACAGCAGTTCACCGCTGGAAAGGCAGCCTGGAGATCACAGACCCCTTCACAGCCCAGCGAAGTGCAGGGCCTGGGAAAGCAAGTTAGAGATGGGGAGGACCGTGCCTGCCACAGGCACTGCCTGCCAAACCCTGCCATGGGTGGAGGGGCTGTGCTCCCACCCCAAAGAGGCCCCTTCTTCCCTTTCTCTCCCCAAGGCTGCCCCAGCGGTGCGTTTAGCTCCATGGACACCTTTGAAGGCTGTGAAGGTGCAGAAGGCATGGAAAAGGAGAGCAGCGCTCTGAGTGTAATTTACCTCCTTCTTGTTTCTTTCATCTCCTCCCTCCTTCCTATTCATCAGCTCCTCCTGCCTCCTGTCCCTCACCTCCATCCCACTCCCGATCCTCAGGATTCTCGCCCAGAAGGGCCCTGCAAAGCCAGGGAGCCGCGGTCACTAGACCCTCAAAGTGGCCCTGACCCTCCGGGCCCTGCCTCCTTGGCGGTGCGCTGGTGTGCGGCCATCACTGGGGCTCCTGCTGGGAACCCCGTGGTCCAGGTGGGAGGGCTGGGCTGGGCGCACCCTGCCAGCGGGAGTCACCACCTTGCCCGGCCTGGCCAGAGCCTCCAGCAATAACTCTGCGGGTGCACCCGCCCCTCCCTTCCAGCTCGCCGGCCTTTTCCAGTCGGACGGGAGGCAAGAAACCTGTTCCCCCAAATCCGCTTTCCTGGAGAGGGGAGAAAGCAGCCGGGGAGAAACAAGAGCGCGGTGCGGAGAAGCGTGAGTGTGAGCAAGGAAGGCTGAGCGCCTCCGCGGGCCACGGCGTCTCGGACTTTCTTCTGGGAATTGCAGGGCGGCCGGCAGCTCCGAGGAGGAGCGCGCTGGGGCGTCCACGGGCCGGCTGGCGCCTGCGGGGGCGGCGCCCAGGACCCCCGCCCGGGAGAGGAACGCCCGGAGCCGCCTCCCGAGAGCCCGAGGGGTGCCCTGGGTGCGCGCCCAGCTCCGCGCGGGGGACCTCGGGCTGCTCTGCGGCCCCTGCAGCGCCCACCGCCCTTCTCAGCCTTGCGCTTTAACCCCGGGGCCGGGCAGTTCTCGGCTGTGGGGGCCTCTCTGCGCCCCAACTGGAGGATGTTTAGCAGCGTCCCCGGCCTCTACCCAGCAGGTGCCGGGAATGCGCCACCCCGTCCTCCACCGCACCCCCAAAATGTGGCACTCAAGAATGCCTTCAGACGCGCCCCATTTCTCGGGGGCGGGTGGGGCTTGGCTGAGAACCGCTTAGCCCGAGCCCTGGGGCGGCCGGAGCCGCTGAGTCCCCGCGTGGGCCGCGCCTGGGCGCTCCCGGCCCCTCCCGGAGTCCCCGCCAGTGTTCACGGGCTGTTCGTGTTCGTTCCGAGACTGCTTCGTTACTTTCTGAGCTACTTATGTATCAATTTATTCGTTTCTAAACGAGTTTTATTTTCTGTTGGATTTTGGTTTTGGTTTTCTTAGTTAATTTTCATTTACTTGTAGCTTTCTGGTTATTTAATTGTATAGTTTCCATTACTCGTTTATAGTTACTTTATTTTCAAAGTTATTCAGTTTTTGAGTTGTTCGTTTTCAGTTATTTGTGTGTAGTTATTTTGTTTTACGAGTTACAGATGTTCAAATTAATTTGCTTGGAATTTATTTATATTTATCTTTACAATTGTTATCCGAGTTATTTACCTTCACGGTTATTTCCCTTTAACTTACTGGAGTTTCTGAGGTGTTTATTTTTACATTAACTTATTTGACTATTAAAAACTCATTGGAAGTTTAAGAACTACTGTAGTTATTTATTTTCAGAGTGAACTGTTTTAATTAAGGGTTTTCCCCCTAGTTACCTGGTTTAGAGTTGCTTATGTTCACAGGTATTTCTTTTCAGTTATTTTATATTCGAGTTATTTTTATTATTTTTTTAAGTTATTTGGTTTATAGTTATTTTAGCATTACTTCATATTTGAACATTATATTTTCTTAATTCTTAAAGTATTTTTTAGATATTTAGTTTTTGAGTTATTTTCAGTTATTATCAGTTATTTATTTATTTATTTATTTACTTACTTCTTTTTTGAGACGGAGTTTCGCTCTTGTTACCCAGGCTGGAGTGCAATGGCGCGATCTCGGCTCACGGCAACCTCCGCCTCCTGGGTTCAGGCAATTCTCCTGCCTCAGCCTCCTGAGTAGTTGGGACTACAGGCGCGTGCCACCATGCCCAGCTAATTTTTGTATATTTTTAGTAGAGATGGGGTTTCACCATGTTGACCAGGATGGTCTCAATCTCTTGACCTCGTGATCCACACGCCTTGGCCTCCCAAAGTGCTGGGATTACAGGTGTGAGCCACCGTGCCCGGCTCAGTCATTTATTTTCAATTTTGTATTTGCCATTAAAATATTTTTTCTGTTCTTTATTTTTATCTATTTCATTTTCAGATTTTTTTTTTTTTTTTTTTTTTTTTTTTTTTTTTTTTTTTTTTTTTTTAGAGACAGGGCCTGGCTTTGTCACCCAGGCTAGAGTGCAGTGGCATGATCACAGCTCATGTCAGTCTCAACCTCCCAGGCTCAAGCAGTCCTCCTACTTCAGTCTCCCAACTAGCTGGGACTACAGGCATGTGCCACCATGCCCAGCTAATTTTTAAAAAGTTTTAATAGTGACAGGGTCTCCCTGTGTTGCCCAGGCTGGACCTGTACTTCTGGCCTCAGTCATACCTACATAATAGAGCCTCCATTAAAACCCAAGAGGACAAGTTCAGGGAGCTTCTGGGTTGCCAAGCATGTGGAGGTACCGGGAAGGTGACCATCCCAGGGAGGGCATGGAAGCTCCTTGCCACTTCCCTTTTACCTTGTCCTATCTCTTCCACCTGGCTGTTCATCTGTATTTTTTTTTTTTTTTTGTATTATCCTCATGATAAACCAGTAAATGTAAGTGAATGTTTCCCTGAGTTCTTAAGCCTTCCTAGCAAATTACTAGAACCCAAGGAGAGCATAGTGGGAATCCCAATTTATAGCCAGTCAGTCAGAAGTATAGGTGACAACCTGCTACTTTCAATCGGTGTCTGAAGTGACAGGCAGTCTTGTGGGGTATAGCCCTTAACTTGTGGGATCAAACTCTAACTCCAGGTAGTGTCAGAACTGAATTGAATTCTAGGATACCCAAATGGTGTTCACTGTAGAACTGGTTGGTAGTGGAAAGAAATCTTGCACATTTTGGTGACCAGAAGGGATGTATTTTGTATTGAGTCTTGAGGAAGAGTGTGAGACACAGTTTTCTTCCTGTCTCATACCCCTAGCAAAGCTCACTCAGGGAGAAATAGATAACCTCACTAGCCCTATATCTATTAAATCAAGTGAATTTATACTTGAAATCTCACAAAGAAAACCCCAGACCTACATATTTTCACAAAGGAATTTTACCAAACATTAAGGAAGTAATACAAATTCTGGCAAATCCCTCTAAAAAAGTTGAAGAGGAAGAAATACTTTCCAATTAATTCCTGAGGTCAGTATTACTTCCAGATGAAGGTGTTAAAAAAAAGGAGCATGACAGATCAATGTCAGTCACAAGCATATGTACAAAAATTCATAACAAATTTTACAAAGACAACCCAGCAGTATATAAAAATGACACTAAATCATGAATGAATGGTATTTCCCAGAAATGGAAGTTGATTTCATCTTTAAAAATTAATACAATTCACAGTATTAACAGATCAAAATGAAAAACCATATAATCATCCCAATATATACAGAAAAAAATAAAACACAATCCCACATACATTTCTTGAAAAATTCTCAGAAATGTAGGAATAGGAGGAACATTATCAACCTGATAAACAGCATCTATGAAGCATCTAATGCTAACATCACACTTAATAGTCAAAGTATGCTTTCCTCCTCAAATCAGGAACAAAACACAAATTTCTAATCTAATGGCTGGCATTTCACAATGTCCTGGAGGTTCAAGTCTCAACAAAAGGCTCTTCAATAAGAAAATATATTAAAACATCCAAATTGTTAAGTTAAAACTCTATGTTGGGCGCAGTGGCTCATGTCTGTAATTCCAGCACTTTGGGAGGCCGAGGCGGGAGGATCACCAGAGGTTGGAAGTTCGAGACCAGCCTGACCAATATGGAGAAACCCTGTCTCTACTAAAAATACAAAATTAGCTAGGCATGGTGGCACATGCCTGTAATCCCAGCTACTTGGGAGGCTGAGGCAGGAGAATCGCTTGAACCCAGGAGGCAGAGGTTGCAGTGAGCTGAGTTTGCACCATTGCACTCCAGCCTGGGTAACAAGAGCAAAACTCCGTCTCAAAAAAAAAAAAAAAAAAAACTGTCTTTATTCATAGATATGATAGACTATATAGAAAACTCAATGGAGTTTACCAAGAAAAATTACTAGAACTAAACAGTGAGTTTAGCAAGATTGCAGGATATGAGATTAGCATACAAAAATAAATGGTATTTATACATGTACAGTCATGCACCACATAACCGTATTTCAGTCAATGACTGACCATATGTGTAATGGTGGTCTGATATGATTATAATGGGACTGAAAATTTTCTGTCAGCCACTGATGTGGCCGTCATAATGTCGAAGTGGAAGGCATCACCATGAGCTTGTGGTGCGAAACGACGATTATAGTGCCAGTCGTATAAAAGCATAGCACACAGTTACGTACAACGCGTAGCACACACAGTTACGTACAATGCGTAGCACATACAGTTACGTACAATGCGTAGCACATAAACAGTTACGTACAATGCGTAGCACACACAGTTACGTACAATGCGTAGCACATACAGTTACGTACAATGCGTAGCACATACAGTTACGTACAATGCATGATAGACAACTATGTTACTGGTGTATATATTTACTATATTGTGTTTTGTCATTACTTTGAGTTTATTCCTCCGACTTAAAAAAAAATTAAAACACTCTCAGGAAGGTCCTTCAGGAGAGAAGAAGGCATTTTTATCACAGGAGACGACCACTCTATGGGTGTTATTGCCCTGAAGACCTTCCAGTGGGACAAGATGTACAGATGGAAGACAGAGAATTGATGATCCTGATGCCCTGTAGGCTTAGACGTGTGTGTGTGTGTGTGTGTGTGTGTGTGTGTGTCTCTGTTTTTAACAGCAACAAAAAAAAGTTTTGAAAGTTTTAAAAAATCGTTAAAATAGAAAAAAACTTACAGAATATAGAGAAAATATTTTTATACAGCCATACAATGTGTTTGTCTTTTAAGCTATGTTGTTATAAAATTTGCTGAGCACAGTGGCTCACGCCTGTAATCCCAGTACTTTGGGAGACTGAGGCAGGCGAATCACGAGGAGAGGAGATCGAGACCACCTTGGCTAACACAGTAAAACCTTGTCTCTACCTAAAATACAAAAAAATTAGCCGGGCATGGTGGCACACACCTGTAGTCCCAGCTACTCGGGAGGCTGAGGCAGGAGAACGGCTTGAACCTGGGGGGCAGAGGTTGCAGTGAGTCGAGATCACGCCACTACACTCCAGCCTGGACGACAACGAACAAAACTCTGTCTCAAAAAAAATTTTTAAAATAGCATCAAAAACGTGAAATACTTAGGGCAAAACTCAAAAGAATAGTTAAGAAATCTGGAAAAAAATACAGAAGACCTAAATAAAGGGAGAGATATACCATATTTTTCACTAGAAGACTCAATATTGTTGCGATGTCAAATCTTCTTGAATTTACATATAGATCTAATGCAATCTTCATAAAAATCTCAGTTGGATTTTTGGTAGAAATTGGCAAAATGATTCTAAAATTAATGTGGAAATGCAGAGAAGTTAGAATAGCCAAAACAATGCTGAAGAAGAACAAGATTGGAGAGCCAACCACCATGAAGTCATCTCCTTTGAATGTCCCATTCCTCATCTAGGGTGGCTCTGAGCAGCAAACAGTCCATCAATCACTCTCTCCATATTGTTGTATATTAATAAATGTCTCTCAACGAGGCAGTAAGCAACTTAAAAGCATATTATATTCTAGTCACGAACACCTGTTCAGTAGTAGTAAGGCATAGTGCTTAAAATCCTGGACTCTTAAGGCAGACAGGATTCATGGCCCCATTTCTGTATTTATTATCTAACTGACCCTGGGCAACTCCCTTCTCTGTGGTTAGTTTCTCCATCTGCAACATGGGGCAGCAGTAATAACAACAGTGTCCGCGTAGAGCGCCTATGGCGGACGCTTAAACGAAATAAGAGTGCCTGGCACACAGTATATATCTACTTAATTATTGTCTTTTGAATAAACTGACTCAAAGATCAGAAAGCGGATGGTTACTGAAATTAGGTTGATTGGCACAGGTTAACCTTCACCTTTCACTATAAAAATTCCATTCTGAAACACACTACAAGCTTTGGTTGAGATTACTTGATTAGAGTGTTTGGAGCAATGCAGTAAGATAAAATAGTTGTAGTCAAAGTTATTTTTCAGGAAATGATTTGAGACTTTTCAGGAAATGGTTGAGGCTGAAAGCCCTCAATCTAGTGTTAAGGAGCATCTCCTAATATACTGCCTAAATGTGTATTCCCCACTGGGATTCAAGCCCGGACAGATAGTCCAATAAGACATTAAAAGGTTGCCTGTCAACGATATTGAGCCTTGGGCCGTGGCTCACGCCTGTAAT
Organism: Sapajus apella; assembly: GCF_009761245.1. NCBI lineage: Eukaryota > Metazoa > Chordata > Mammalia > Primates > Cebidae > Sapajus > Sapajus apella. The sequence goes on from NW_022436978.1 coordinate 18,173,207, forward strand.
CCCAATGACTGGCTAACTCGGGAGGATCGTTTGAGGCCAGGAACTCGAGACCAGCCTGGGCAACACAGCAAGACGACCTCTCTACATAAAATAGCTGGGCATGGTGGCACCCACTACCCCGGTCCCAGCTACTCCGGAGGCTGACGTGGGAGAATTGCTTGAGGCCAGGAGGTTGAAGTTGCAGGGAGCCGAGATCAAGCCACTGCACTCCAACGTGGGTGATAGAGCGAGACCCTGACTCAAAAATTAATTAATTAAATAAAGATATTGAGTGTTTCCTGTTCCCGGAATTTCTGGTTTGTAAAACCACCTGGGGCCGGGCACAGTGGCTCACGCCTGTAATCCCAGCTCCTTGGGAGGCTGCGGCGGGCGGGTCACCTGAGGTCAGGAGTTTGAGACCAGCCTGGCCAACATGTTGAAATCCCGTCTCTACTTAAATAAATAAATTAGCTGGGCGTGGTGGCAGGTGCCTGTAGTCCCAGCCACTCGGGAGGCTGAGGCAGAAGAATCGCTTGAACCTAGGAGGTGGAGAGATGGCGCCATTGCACTCCAGCCTGGGAGACAGAGGGAGACCTTGTCTCAAAACACACACACACACACACACACACACACACACACACACACACACACACACACCCCACCCCACCCCGGGAGTGGGTATTATTATGGCAGAAGAAACCAAGGCTCTGTGAGGTTCCCGAGGGGGAGTCGGCGCGCGGTGGGGGCGGGGGCGGCCAGACCTCGCGCGTCTGGGCTGTGCTCCTGCGGTCCCAGCGCGGCCTGGGCGTGGAGCGCGGCAGCCGCAGACCCCCGGGAAGACAGGGATTCAGGGTCCTCAGGGGTTTTTAGGCTCCTGCTCGCCTAGTGACCGAGGGGCTGGCCTTCTCCAGGCCGAGAAGTGTCTCCGGGTTCCCAGAAAGGTACCTGAGCGGTTAGAAAAGAGGACGCCCAGCCGGGCGCGGTGGCTCACGCCTGTAATCCCAGCACTTTGGGAGGCCGCGGCGGGCCAATCACGAGGTCAGCAGATCGAGACCAGCCTGACCAACTTGGAGAAACCCCGTCTATACTAAAAATACGAAATTAGCTGGGCATGGTGGCAGGTACCTGTAGTCCCAGCTACTCAGGAGGCTGAGGCAGGAGAATCGCTTGAACCCAGGAGGCGGAGGTTGCAATGAGCTGAGATCGCACCACTGCACTCCAGCCTGGGTTACAGAGAGAGACTCCATCACAACCCGAAAAGGAAAGGGGAAGGGGAAGCGGAAGCGGAAGGGAAATGGGAAGGGGAAGGAGAAGCGGAGAGGGAAGGAGTAGAAGGGGAAGGGGAAGAAGGGGAAGGGGAAGGGGAAGGGGAAAGGGAAGCGGAAGGGGGAGCGGAAGGGAGACCAGGGGGATGAGCGCAAGAGGCCGGCGCTGCCCGGGCCCCGCGCGTGAAGGAAACGTCCCCGCGGCCCGGCCGGTCCCGCCCCGAGAGGAAGGAGGGCGCCTGCGCTCCCGCGGGGGCCGGCGGACTTTCCTCCCCGCCCAGCGGCCCGGGGCGGGCTTTTCGGCTGCTCCTCATAAGCAGGCGGCTTCGGGTCTCCGGGACAGGCGGGTGCGCAGCGCAGCCGCGTCGTCCTGGGCGTTCGGGGCCTGCCCGGACCTCGCCGCGCGCCGCAGAGCCTGCCCCTCGCCCGCGATGTCCCGGCAGCTCCGCGCGGCGGCCGCGCTCTTGGCGTCCCTGGCGGGTGAGTGGCGCGGGGCTTCCCGCGGTGGCCCTGCCGGGTGGGTCCCCTTCATCTAAAGCGCCCTGGAGCCCCGGCGCTGCAGGGCGGCCCGCGGGTGGGGACACGGGGCGCGGCTCAGGGCGTCCCGGCTGGACCCTGTTTTCCGTGAGTTACTCAGAGCAGGTGTCAACCCCAAAGACAGTGACATTGTCCCTGGCTCCCAACAGGGCTCTGGGCGCCTCCTCAGGGACTGGATTTAAGAGATGGAGACCTGAGCCAGGGCTTAGGAATGGGGGTCTTGGCTTTGGTGCCCGGGAAAAGCGGTCCTGACCTGCCTTCCTCTGCATCAGATGGGGTCTGACAGATTGTGGCATTTCAGAAAGGTGTAGGACAGAGTCTCAAAGACTTTTAAAAAATTTATTTTTATTATTTTATTACCATTATTTTGAGACAGCCTCACTCTGTTGCCCAGGCTGGAGTGCAATGGTGTGGTCTCAGCTCACTGCAACCTCTGCCTCCTGGGTTCAAGCAGTTCTCCTGCCTCAGCCTCCCAAGCAGCTGTCGGGACCACAGGTGTGCCCCACCACACCTGGCTTTTTTTTTTTTTTTTTTTTTTTTTTTTTTTTTTTTTTTTTTTTTTTTGTATTTTTAGTAGAGTCAGGGATTCACCGTGTTGGATAGGCTGGTCTCGAACCCTTGACCTCAGGTGATCCACCTGCTTTGGCCTCCCATAGTGCTGGGATTACAGTGCCATTTTGCCCAGCTTTTTTTTTTTTTTTTTTTTTTTTTTTTTTGATGATCATCGTATTTCCCATCCCAGATGCTGTCTGGGACGCTGAGTTTTTGATTCTTTTATGTCCCCACGCTCCGCTTTCACCAGAGCTTGTCCCCTGAGACGTTGAGCCCTCCTGGGTGCTGTGGTTCTGTTCCTGTGAGGAGGTTTACTGGTCATGAGAGAGCTGCCTCTGTCCGCATGGCCCAGCTAACTGGCTCAAGCAGGGTGTGCGGTGACCCTTGCTTGTAACATGAATGCCAGGGATGTTACGGAAGCGCTGGGAAGGGTCATGCCAGCTGTCCTCACTGAGGCAGTTCTCCCTGTGCCACGCTTTCAGACTTACAGTTTCAGGTTCTCTTAGGAAACAGAAGAGGAAGGCATCATTACGCTTCACAGGGCAAGCTATTAATCAAGCAGAAAATCTCAGCCTAGCAGTAACCCACAGTGACCTGTCTGTGAGCGCTGGTTGAATGGATGGATAGGTTCAGAAACTGAATTACATAAACAGGCCGGGTGCGGTGGCTCAGCCTGCAATCCCAGCACTTTGGGAGGCCGAGGCGGGTGGATCACTTGAGGTCAGGAGTTCAAGACCAGCCTCACCAAAACGGTGAAACCATGTCTCTACTAAAAATACAAAAATCAGTTGGGTATGGTGGTGTACGCCTATAATTCCCGGCTACTTGGGAGGCTGAGGCAGGAGAATTGCTTGAACCCGGGAGGTGGAGGTTGCAGTGAGCTGAGATTGTGCCAATGCACCCCAACCTGGGTGACAGAGTGAGACTCTGCCTCAAAAAATAAATAAATAAATAAATAACAATACAAACACAGTGAGTACTGACAAATGCAAGGGCAAGTGGAGGGACAGTGCCCACATCACCTGTTCCTTTCTGAGCTACAAGTTCTCAGAGGTGAGCTCGGTGAAGAGGTCATGAGACATTTCTTCCTCAGAGGTGTGCTAGGTCCCAAGGCAGGTCTGTGTTGCATGGCCATCGTGGGGTCGCACAGAACTGGATTCAAACCCTCGCCCTGACCCTTACTGGCAGGGAGGTCTTGTTCATATCACCCCAGCTTTCAGGTGCTCAGTTCTCTCACTAAAAAATGGGGAGAATAACATCCTCTGCCAGGAGTACGCGGGATACAGATGAGGTGGTGCCTGGAAAAAAGCAACTCCTGCGGTGACTTTCTCAGCGATGTCAACCCGCTTCACCTGTGCGTCTCTCCAGTCCCTCTCCCCGTTCACCTCTCAGCCTCCTGCCCGTGAGTCCCTTCTTCACTCAGTACAGGCTGGCCACCAGCACACAGTAATAACAATGATGACCATGGCACTTCCTAGGTGCCAGGCTCTGCTCTCAGAGCACAAAACAGCTTTGTAAGTTCTGCTAGCATCTCCATTTGACTTGTGAGGAAACAGAAGCACAAAGACGTTAAATAACTTGCCCATGGTCACATAGCTAGCTAGTGACAGAGTCGAGCTTCGAACCAGAGTCTGTGCCCACAGCAACTAACCTGTGTGCTTTATTCATACATGTACTTACCTATAACGTATTCGGCCTCATAAGAAGTAGACGCTATCCTTATCCCCATTTTACAGATGAGGGTACTGAGGCAGAGGTTAGGGAATTGTTCATGGTCTCCCAGTTAGTGAGTAGCATTTCTTGATCGGCATTCAAGACGTCTGGCTTTGGCTGGGTGCAGTGGCTCATGCCTGTAATCTCAGCACTTTCGGACTCTGAGGCGGAAGGTCGCTGGAAGCCAGGAGTTAGAGACCAGCCTGGACAGCACAGTAGACTGTCTCAAGCAAAACAAAACAAAAACCAGGTCTGGCCTTGGGGCTCAGGCTCTATGCTACTGCGCCACGGGGCCCTGCATGCGCAGGCTCCAGAAATACTTGTTAAATTGGAAATGAACAAAAATCATCAGAAAGTTGTTGTTTTTTTCTTTGAGATGGAGTTTCACTCTTCTTGCCCAGGCTGGAGTGCAGTGGCACGATCTCGGCTCACCGCAACCTCCGCCTCCCGGGCTCAAGCGATTCTCCTGCCTCAGCCTCCTGAGTAGCTGGGATTACAGACACCCACCACCAAGCCCAGCTAATTTTGTATTTTTAGTAGAGATGGGGTTTCTCCATGTTGGTCAGGCTGGTCTCGAACTCCCGACCTCAGGTGATCCACCCCCCCTTGGCCTCCCAAAGGGCTGGGATTACAGGCATGAGCCACCACGCCCGGCCAAATCCTCAGAAAGTTTTGCTAGGAGAGACAGAGCTTTTGGGTAAACTCTCTGAGTAATCTTTATCCAGTTAACTTGCTTCCCTGATCTCAAATTTTTCCCCCAGAAAATGAGGGGATTTAAGTTCATATCAGTTAAGTGTAGGTTCGGTTACACGTAAGAGACAAGCCCAGAATAACAGTAGATTAAACAAGATAGTCGCTTGTTACGCTCTCACATGAAAACATGTCCAGAGAAATTCAGGTCAGCTCTAGTGTGGGGTGCTCCACTGGGGACCCGCCAGCCTATATGTGAGTGTAGTGTGCTTCACTGGGGACCCGCCATCCTATATGTGAGTGTGGGGGTGCTCCACTGGGGACCCGTTATCCTATATGTGAGTGTGGGGTGCTCCACTGGGGACCCGTCATCCTATATGTGAGTGTGGGGTGCTCCACTGGGGACCTGCTATCCTATATGTGAGTGTGGGGGTGCTCCACTGGGACCCGCCATCCTGTATGTGAGTGTGGGGGTGCTCCACTGGGGACCCGTCATCCTATATATGAGTGTGGGGTGCTCCACTGGGGACCTGCCATCCTATATGTGAGTGTGGGGGTGCTCCACTGGGACCCGCCATCCTGTATGTGACTTCTACCCTCAAGGACTCCTCATGGTTCCACATGTCTGCTGAAGCTCCAGCCGTCACATACAAGTTGTAGACTGGCCAAAGGAGGGAAAACAGAAGGGTTGTAGAAGGCAGGCCACACAGGCGCTTGAGCTGCCTTCACCCGGCCTTCCCAGAAGGCCCACAGGGGCTTATCACTTCTGTTGCTTTTGCTAAAGCCGTCACCTGCTCCCACCCAGCCAGAAAGGAAGCTTAGACATAGAGCTCTTTATTCCAGGCAACAAGCAAGTGCTCAGCAGAAGCTTCGGGTTCTGTTAGAAAGACAGGGAGGCTGAATTTGGGAAGAGTCGGCCGGCAGTCTGTCTCGGGCTAGAACCCTTTCTGCTCGTGGGTTTCCTCAGCTGTCTCTGCTGCACCCTGCTGGGGCCGCTTCTGCTGCCCCCACAGGGGCCAGAAAAGGTGCTGGAGGCTAAACTGTGATTTCCTGAACCTGGACGTGGCCGTGGGCTCCGCAGAGCTCTGCAGACAGAGTGTAGTCTCCGAGGCCTACCAGGCCTGCTCCCTGCTGACCTCCCCTCCTCACCCCTCCTTCCCCATACTGTCTCTGTGTTCCCATGATGCTGACCCCCTTGCAGCTCTTCAGACATGCAAGTCTCCTGAATCCTCCTCGCCTTTACCCACCATCCTCCTCCTGTCTGGAAGCCATCTCCTCTCTTGTCTACCTGAAGAATTTATCCCTGTGTTGGATTCCCACCCTATCCACACTCTCATAGTACCTGGGGGTTTGATAAGGACACTTGTCAGTCGGGCACTGTGGTCCCTGCCTGTAATCCCAGGAATTACAGGGAGTCTGAGGCAGGCAGATCACTTCAGGCTAGGAGTTTGTCCGGCCTGGGCAACATGGTGAAACTCTGTACAAAAAAATGCAAAGATCAGCTTGGTGTGGTGGCACATGCCTGTAGTCCCAGCTACTAGGGAGGCTGAGGTGGGAGGATCGCTTGAGCCCAGGAAGCTGGGGCTGCAGTGGGCCCTGAGCATGCCACTGCATTCCAGCCTGGGTGACAGTGAGACCTTGTCTCACAGAGAAAAAAAAATAACAAAAACCACTTGTCACACTTCTGAGTGGACCTCACAGGGCTCCTGAGAACAAAGACCTCCCCCCAGTGCCTGGTGTGGGGCCTGCCTGAGAGGGGCCCCTACATATTGTTGAGTGGCGTGGCAACCAACCAAAGGCTGTGCGGGAAGGGACTGGCTGTCAGGAAAATACCTGGGAGAGATCCCTTGTGAGATCACTGACCTTCCCAGGGGACTGGGCAATGACTCATCTCACACCCGCTGGCTGGAGGGGAACCAAAACCTCCCAATGCCTCTTCATGCAAATTTCCATCTAGTGGAGTCCAAGCAATGGTTCAAGGGCCTGGGGTGCTTGTTTGCCGAGTCTCCTGAATTATAGAGAAGAGAGGCGGGGATGGGGTGGGGGGGGGGGGGGGGGGTGGGCAGATGAGTGTGTGTGAACACCAGCGTACGTTCTGCAAATAGACAGAGGGTTGAGACAGAGTCTGAGCTACACCTGCGTTTGCTTCTTTTTTTTTTTTTTTTTTTCCCAGACAGAGTCTCTCTCTGTCACCAGGCTGGAATTCAGTTTAGTGGCGCAATCTCAGCTCACTGCAACCTCCACCTCCTGGGTTCAAGTGATTCTCCTGCCCCAGCCTCCCAAGTAGCTGGGACTACAGGCATGCGCCACCATGCCTGGCTAATTACTGTATTTTTAGTAGAGACAAGGTTTCACCATGTTGGCCAGGATGGTCTCGATCTCTTGACCTCGTGATCCGCCCGCCTCAGCCTCCCAAAGTGCAGGATTACAGGCTCCCCCCACCCTCTTTCTAGGCCTCAGACAGACCTATGACCTTGATTAAATCTCTACAGGGCCAAACATCTCTTAAAAACTGTGACCCAATTTTGACAGAAATGGTCATATGCATACATACAGTGGCTCGCACGGACTTCCTGAGCTACTTTACAATGCAGAGCAGCCCCACCCCAGTCGAATCACCTGCCCGTCTTTTATCCACCACACTCCTGCAGGGAGAGGAGGAGAGGCGGGGAGGGCCAATAGAGGGAAGGAGAAGGGGTGAGAACTGTACTCCTCTGACAGGTTCAGTCTGTAATATCTGTGAACTTGGCACTTGTGGTTGAGCCATCTGCCAGCCCAGCCTTCTGTCTACCACCTAGAGACATACCTACACCTACACACCGTATCCAGACATCTCAACTGCCATCACCTCCAGCCACCCCACCAACACTTCCTACGTAGGAGGCTCACCTTGACCAGGTACCACATGTTTTCTTGACTGGTTTAGGATGCTGGTCACTTGTGAACAACTAAGTGCTTCTTTTATTTATTTGAGTTCACTCATTACCACGAGAGAATAGTCCTAGCTGCATCTTGAGGAAGACTTTTTTTTGTTTTTTTCTTTTTTTTTTTTGAAGACAGGGTTTTACCATGTTGGTCAGGCTGGTCTTGAACCCCCAACCTCAGGTGATCCGCCTGCCTTGGCCTCCAAAGTGCTTGGATTACAGGCGTGAGCCACCACGCCCGACCTGACTTTTTTTTTTCAAAGGGTGCACTACTCAGTTTAGGAAATTGTACTCAGTTGAGAAGATTCTCTATTGCTTATAAATACCAGCCATACACAGTAGGATGTTAGCAGAGATATGATCGCTTCCCTAAGAGAACGACTGGCTAGTGATTTCTAGTCTCCTGGAGTTCTCTGTAGCCATCTTTATTTTTCACCACGAGTTAGTCCTGGCAGACACATTTGAGAGTGAATTCTTTCTCCATAGTAATAGTATGAACCTAAAGAGACCCTTGGTGTTTGACACAAGAACCAGCAATGCAGGTTTTGCCCCAATGAATGGCTCAAATAAATCTTCATCAACGCTCAACCTCCATTATAATCTCGAAGTGAAAAATTTTTCTCCAAGCTCTGTGGCATTTGTATAAAGGTTCTACATGTAGGGATTTCACAAAACTTTGCAAAGTGAGCCTATAGCCCATCAAACCTCCAACTCTCAAGTATCATGCGTTTAACTTGTCCAAATGAATACTTTAGATTCAAGAAGAGACTCTTAAATAATGATCTCAAATAACTTCATGTCGCTAATAACAACTGGTCTTTTTAAAAGCTTTTTAAGGCAACGTGAACAGATGCTTTTGTCTTTCCTATTTTGCAAACCAGCTGTACAGAAGTAATTTGTGGGTTTTACTACTGGGCTTAAAGCTAGACCTCTTCTGGAAAAGAATCCCTGTTTCAGCCCATAAACTTTTGAGATCCTCACCAAGGATCATCATTATGCGGTTTTTGTGAATTGGGGTCACTGCAAGGCACCCTCCTCCTCCTCTCCCCTCCGCTTCTGCGTCTTCTCTCACCATTCTTCCCTGAGACGCTCCACCTCCACCATCCCTCCAAGGACAAGCTTTGACGCAGATGCACAGGTGCCCAAGTCTCAGCCCCAGCTTCGACTAGTTGTGTCATGAAGGTCAAATGGCTGAAATCCTCCAAGCCCCAGTTTCCTCATTTGAAAGATGGATGGAGTGGTACCCACCAAAGGGTTTTTGGGAGAACTTGGTAAAAGGTGACCCGTGGTCTGAGGCCTTCCATGTAGTAAGCGTCCAGTAACTCAGAATTTTTATTGTTATTAATATGAGAAAAGTAACCACTTCAAATGTATTGAATGGAGGAGGGAGATAGAAAAGGCAGGTACGAATTATTTTGACTGGATATGAACTTTGGGACTTTGTAAATACCATCATGGCGTGATCTCCTTTCCCTTACTCTGTGTTTTCCCAAGTCACAGCCCAGCATAGGACAGCTCCAGCTCTCTTGAGTGTCTGTGGGTAAACACAGAGAAACCACAAAATTGAAGGGACACAGCCATCTCTCAGCGTGCCTGAACATAGACTCCTAAAGACATCATCTGTTTTCGTTGTTGTTGTTTTGAGATGGAGTTTTGCTCTTGTTGGCCAGGCTGGAATACAATGGCACAATCTCAGCTCACTGCAACCTCTGCCTCCTGGGTTCAAGCCATTCTCCTTCCTCAGCCTCCTGAGTAGCTGGAATTATAGGTGCACATCACCAAGCCTAGCTAATTTTAATATTTTTAGTACAGATGGGGTTTCACCATGTCAGCCAGGCTGTTCTCGAACTCCTGACCTCAGGTGATCGGCCCCTTGGCTTCCCAGAGTGCTGGGATGTGAGCCACCGTGCCCAGCCCATCATCTATGTTTTGTTCACTTTTCTGGATCCATATGTGCCTGGAAGGAGGCAAGGATAGACCTATTCTAGTTGGAAAAGAACCAGAGGCCTTCTGCCCTTATGGACAGGCTCTGGAGAGAATCTGTGACAGCAGTAGACGCTGTCTGTGGGCTTAATGGTCCATGAAGAGTTTTACTTAAATCAACTCATTTGAGCCTTACAATAATCCTAAAAGGCCTACAATTAGCACATTCAGTCATTTATTTGTTCGACCCATATTTACTGAACTCTGTCTCTGCAAGGCACTGGTGGTGAAAACGGCACACACAGCTCTCACCTTCAGGGTACTCTGAAGCTACGAGGAAAGATCCACGACCAACGAATAAACCAAGAAGCAAACATTTCATCAGGGAAAATATTCGGCTGGTACATGCCGGCCAGGCTGATTGTGAAATGTCTGAATGCCACCCCCATGTCTAATTACAAGTTGTAATTAACGCGGCTGCAGTGCAGAATCACAGATGTGACGACCTATTTTTTATGAGGAGGACAAGATGCCCTGAGGAGCCGCCATGGAAGCCAGAACACAAAGGGCAGCTTTCTGAAGTATCAGAGCAGCCATGCCTTTGCTTTCTTGGTTGAGAAAGACTGGGCCACTCCAAAAGTTAAGTAAGAAAATGACAGGAATTGGTCTATATTGAGAAAACAACAGGTGACAAGATTTTTTTAAAAAATGGAAAGGACTATATTGTGAAGAGATGAGTCCCCTGTCATTGGGAGCATTTAAGGCTCCATTGGATGAACACATGGCAAAGATCTGTAGGGATAATTCAGACATCAGATTAGGGTTCGGGGCGGGCGCCGTGGCTCACACCTGTAATCCCAGCACTTTGGGAGACCGAGGCAGGCAGATCACAAGATCAGGAGTTTGCGATCAGCCTGGACAACATGGTGAAACCTGTCTCTACTGAAAATACAAAAATTAGCTGGGCATGGTGGCGCACACCTGTAATCCCAGCTACTCACGAGGCTGAAGCAGGAGAATCGCTTGACCCTGGGAGGCAGAGGTTGCAGTGAGCTGAGATCGCACCACTGCACTCCAGCCTGGGTGACAAAGCAAGACTCTGTTTCAGAAAAAGAAAAATAAAAAGATCAGGGTTTGGACTAGAGGAGTTTTAAGACCCTTTTCAAACCTGGGATTATATGATTCTATGAAAACCGTGTAACTCTGTAAAGCTTTATTGCCATTATTCATGCTGCCCAGCTCTATCAGGTCACACAGCAGCTGTTTACCCAGGAATGTATTTTATGTCAGCTGTCTGGACTCACAGTTGAAGGAGGAGGATGAAGAGGCATTGACACTTAGATATCTAGCTGAGCACGATCGCTTTGGTGTGTATTCGTACCACACCCCACACAGGCAAAGGGGCTGGGTGCGGAATAACGTCCATGGGACGGCCATCACCCTGTAGAAGACGTGGGTACAACCAGAACATGGCCACCGCGGCCTGGGGCAGACGCTCTGGTGATGTTTGCTTCATTCTTACACCCTCGTAAACTTCGCCCAACTATTAAAATATGTGGTTAGGGTTTTTTTATGAACAAATATTAAGATGGGGATGGGAGAGGGACCTTGTAAGCAACTGGGTTGGTGTTTTTAACACTTTTGTCTCCTGATTTTCAGTAATTTTGCAGGATGGCAGTCAAATGAGAGCAAAGGCGTTTCCGGAAACCAGAGATTATTCTCAGCCCACTACAGCAGCAACAGTACAGGACACAGCAAAGCCTGTCCTGCAGCCAGCTAACCAAGCACCTCCCCAAACCTTAGCAGCAAGACTAGTGGACAGTCACATCCCCTCTCAAATAGCGTCCACAATGAAAACCCCAACAACCACCCTGGTAACTGCAGAGAGCACCGTAACCACAAGCCCAATCATCCGCACCCTGGTCACAACCCAGGACACACCCCACAACTCTCACACGGCTGCTCCAGTTACTGAAGCGACGGTCGGCCCCAGCTCAGCCCCTCATTCACAGCCAGCCACCGTCACCCCACCGGCTCATACAACCGGAACCGGTTCATCAGCTGTCAGCCACACAGCTAGGAACCCCACCCAACCCAGTAACCAGACCATCCTTCCAGCAACTTTACCCACGACGCCACACAGAAGCACAGGTGGTCAGAAGCCCGTCCAACCCACCCATGCCCCAGGCACAACTTCGGCCACACAGAATACCACCGGGACAGCCCCGCCTGTCTCCACCGTTCCTGCACCCACCCTCGCCCCTCAGCCAACGTCAGCCAAGACCGGAACTTACCAGGTTCTGAATGGAAGCAGACTCTGTATAAAAGCAGAGATGGGGATACAGCTGATCGTTCAAGACAAGGAGTCGGTAAGTGGGGGCCACAGGGCTGCAACACCATCCCCAGGAAGTCTGAGTGGAGTTTGCCTTGCTAGGAATGAGCGTTCCCCACATCTGTGTCTTTAAATGAAGCAGATCGCTGTGAGCTCATTAAAAGGTACTCCATTAAAAGGTGATTGTGTTTTAGGATATACATGGAGATAGAAACTAATTTTCTATTTTCTGTCTTCTGTTTGGAGAGAGAAAGGCAAACAAAAATGTAAATATTCACACCCCTCACTTTTAGCCAACATGGGCAGAGTGTCCTGCAAGGTTTGGCATTGATCTGAGCCCCTCCCTACCACTCCAGGATTTACAAGCCTCATATCCTTTCCTGTGAAACGAGAGCTTTAAGTCAGATGGTCCCTATGGCTGCAGGCATTAGTATATGACATTAATACGGAAACCCACATTAACAAGAAGACGGAGAGGGAGAGGGGTTGTGATTACTTGATGTACTGAAGGAATCACTGACACAGTATTTTCTTTGTCTGCAAACTTCAATGATTTCAAAGGAAACTTCCACATCCAGGTTGTCATGTGACACAAAGGTGCCTTACAGAGCAAAGCCTTCCCTGTAGCATCATTTACCATGTTTGACTTAACATAAATTCCATGCCGTTTCTCGGGAATATACCTGCCATCAATTCTTACAAAGGAGCTCCTCTTTGTGGGAGAATTCCTCTTTTTTTTTTTGAGACGGAGTCTCGCTCTGTCACCCAGGCTGGAATGCAGTGAGTGGCGTGATCTCGGCTCACTGCAACCTCTGCCTCCTGGGTCCAAGCAATTCTCCTGCCTCAGCCTCCCAAGTAGCTGGGATTACAGGCACCTGCCACCATCCCCGGCTAATTTTTTGTATTTTTAGTAGAGACGGGATTTCACCATCTTGGCCAGGTTGGCCTCGAACTCCTGACCTCAGGTGATCCACCCACCTCAGCCTCCCCAAGTGCTGGGATTACAGGCATGAGCCACCATGCCCAGTGAGTACTCCTCTTTAAGAAAGCTTTCCAACAGAACAGTTTGGAAATGAGAGGTGTTGTCTGGGGACGCTGCAGTTCTCCAGTGAATACTCAGCTGTAAGTTCCAGGCTCATGTACTAGCCTGTGCTTCTGGTTCTCTAACTAGAGTTTTCTTCTACCTCTCACTTAGCTGATCTGTCTTACTTGGTTTAGGTGTTTTCGCCTCGGAGATACTTCAACATCGACCCCAACGCAACCCAAGCCTCTGGGAACTGTGGCACCCGAAAATCCAACCTTCTGTTGAATTTTCAGGGCGGATTTGTGAATTTCACATTTACCAAGGTGAGGCCTGAGTTCCTTTGCACAAACGGCATCGAGCGTAGCTTTCCCTCTCCCTCATCCTGGGGCCCGGGGGTGCAACCTCACACTTCAGTTCGAGGTCTTTGTTGATAAGAGTGAGGCTCTTGGGGATGGAGAGGAGGAAGTGTCAACATCTTGTATTTGCCTTCTTCCCCCTTCAGCTCCTTCCGTGCAGCCCAAGAAGGGTTTCAGGGTCTCTTAGGGGAGACTTGGCCTCTGGGGAACTTAAGCACCCATGCCCTTTGCAAACCAGCCGAAGGAGGAAGTGGTGCAGATGAATAAACCTGCAGAAATTCCCAGAGGACACCAGAAGAACAGGGTTATTCAAAAGCCAAAATCAAATGTCAGAACAGGTTCTTTCCAACCACAGCAGGCAGAATTCAGGGCTGGACCAGGCACCGAGTTTCCCAGACTATACCCTGGAAGGGGCGGACAGTGAAGCAACATGGACGGAGACCGAGGTCAGAGAGTCTCACTGTGGATTTGGCTCTGTCGCTTGCTCTCCTTGTCATATTGCACCGGCAGCTTCACCTGTCTGGGCTTTATTTTAGCATTTGAAAAATGGAGGACAGGACTTCAAGTTCGCCTCTGTAAAGAGCATGCCCCGTACATGGGAAGTGGTGGGTACTCAAGAGGCACAGCTGCAGTTGCAGTGATTGAAACGGGCAAATGTCTTGGAGACCAGAGGGGGCTGGGCTGGTCATCCCACTCCCTAGGGAGAGACTTACCTCTGCTTGCCCCAGAGTGTCCTTCAAATAGCCCCAGCAAGGGCTGGCAGGAGGCACTGAGAGGCCCCTTGCAGCTGGGATCAGCTGCAGGATCTCAGGGGAGCTGCGGCTTGTTTCCCAGTCTGTAAGATGGAAATAATTACATCTACTTAGTAAGGCCTTTGGGAGGATTAGAACGGGGTATGTAAACTTTCTAGCATAGCATATAACAACGTTCATTGAAGGGTGGTGGTTCTGATTGTTGTCATTATTAACTTGGTCTCAAAGGCTTTATTCTCATGGTGCATACTAAGGTAGAATTTGCATTTGAGAAATCAGTGGTTTCTTTCTGGGACCAAGTGAGAAGGACACAATCCTTCATACGTAACCCCTAAGACCAAATGGGGAAGACATTCAGGGTGGAATGAGTGCCCTATCCCTGGGAAATTGAAGTTAAACTACAGAGAGGACAAGAATTTTTTTTTTTTTTTTTTTTTTGAGATGGCGTTTTGCTCTTGTTGCTCAGGCTGGAGTGCAATGGCACAATCTCGGCTCACTGCAAACTCTGCCTCCCGGCTTCAAGCGATTCTCCTGCCTCAGCCTCCCAAGTAGCTGAGATTACAGGCATGAACTACCACACCCGGCTAATTTTATATTTTTAGTAGAAATGGGGTTTCATCATGTTGGTCAGGCTGGTCTTGAACTCCTGACCTCAAGTGATCCGCCCGCCTCGGCCTCCCAAAGTGTTGGGATTACAGGCATGAGCCATTGCACCCAGCCCAAGAATTTCTTTAAAAGTCACTGGGCTGGATACAGTGGTGTGAGAATCACTTGAGGCCAGGAGTTTGAGACCAGCCTGGGAAATATATCAAGACCCTGTCTCTACCAAAGAAAAAAAATAAAATTATAAAATTAGCCAGGCGTGGTAGCACATGCTCATAGCCCTACTCAGGAGGCTGAGGTGGGAGGACTGCTTGAGCCCAGGAGGTCAAGGCTGCAGTGAGCAATGATTGCACTACTGCTCTCCAAAAAAAAAAAAAAAAAAAAAAAAAAAGTCACTTTGGCAAAATAGCAGAGGATACCGACACAGGCATTATGCTTTGGTTCAGGGCTCGGTTCCACCCAGGCCGCTGCCCACTGCCCATGTGACTATGCCTAATGGGAGGCATCCACACACCAGCACACAAGGGCAGCTGCTGCCGGGCCTGAGGCAGACCTGCAAACAGATGTCTTTGACACTTTCAACCTCTCTTTTTGTTACTTTCTTCTGTTTCTTGATGTTGCTGCTTTCTCAGCCAGCACCTCTCCCCAGCGACAGCATTAACATTTGAGGCCAGATAAGTCTTTGCGTGGGGACTGCCTTGTGCCTTGAAAGCTGTTTAGCCTCATTGCTGGTTTCCGTCTACAAGATGCCGGGAGCAACTGCCCACCCCAGTCTGACAACTCCGAATGTCTGCAGACATCGTCAGATGTCTCCTGGAGGGCAAAAATCATCTGTGGTTGAAAACCACGGCTCTAGAGAAAAATAGAACCTTAGAAAATACGAGTTTATTTATGATGATATAATAGATGTGATGAGAGCCAAGTTGTAGAATGATAAATGGATGTTGATCAGACCTGATTTATCAACTCGTTTATTAGTGAGAATTTAACCAACCTTGTCCCTAACAATGAGCTTGGCTGTCAAAGAAAAATAACAAATATAGGCTATGGTTCCAGCTTTCAATTTGTAGTTTTTTGTTTTTGAGATGGGGTTTCGCTCTTGTTGCTGAGGCTGGGGTGCAATGGCATGATCTCAGCTCGCTGCAACCTCTGCCTCCCCGATTCAAGAGATTCTCCTGCCTCAGCTTCCCAAGTAGCTGAGATTACAAGCGAGTGCCACCACGCCCAGCTAATTTTAGTGTTTCTTAGCAGAGACACGGTTTCACCATGTTGGCCAGGCTGGTCTCAAATTCATGACCTCAAGTGATCCACCTACCTCGGCCTCCCAAAGTGCTGGGATTACAGGCATGAGCCACCGGACCTGGCCCAATTTGTAGTTTTTTCAATCGAAATACTACCAATGACAACAACACAAAATCAGTCCCTTGTCCTTGTTGTTCAGTTAAGACAAATTATCCCTAGCATTTGCTTTGTGGCCATGGACAGGCTGCTCGTGATCTCTGAGCCTCAGTCCCTCTTCTATAAGACAGGGCCAATGAGTACTTACTTTGCCGAGCTGTCCTAAGAGTGTGCTGAGCTAAGTGCGTAAAGCTTTGTTCTGGACACAGCAAAAGGAACCTGTGATCTACTTTTTGGCACTCTGACCCAGAGTTCTCTGCAAAATGTAGATTTTCTCTTTCATGGATTCATTTGTTCATCAGACGTTTGCTAAAGATATACTATATACCGAGTCGGGGTGGGCACCAGAGAACGGTGTGAATGAGCCATAGACTTTGCCTTGGGGATGGCAAGATGTGTGGCAAGTGCATTGACGAATGTTGAGGAACAATGAACAAAGGGCACCAGGGAACTAAGAGGAGGAAGTCTCTCATTTTACCCGACGTGGAGGTGGGGAAGGGGGAACTTTACAGGGTGATGATATTTGAGTTATTTTGAGGATGAATGCCAACGGGGCTGAGGGGCGGGAGGGGCCTTCCAGGCAGAGGGAAAAGTACCGGGGAAACAGGGCATGGGAAGCACAGATGACTGGGGGGTTCTAAGTGGTGCGCTCTGAGGGTGTTAACACTTGAACACTGGTCACGGTCCTCAGAAGCCCAGCCCATAGGCCAAGGGGGTTCCAAACGCCCCTCAAAGGCTCTGGAGACCAGTCTGAGCAACAAATGAAAACCCATCTCTGCAAAAAACACAAAAATTAGCTGGGCATGATGGCATGTGCTTGTAGTCCCATCTACTGTGGGAGGATCACTTGAGTCCAGGAGGTCGAGGCTACAGTGAGCTATGATCGTGCCACCACACTTCAGCCTGGGTGATAGAGGCAGGGCCTGGCTCAAAAAAAAGCAAAGCTCTGGGGAAACACCATGTGGGTGTGCAGCATTGATTCCAAGACCTCAGCTGGCCAGTGCCCTGCCCGACCCTGGCACCTCGCCCCTCGTGATGGTTGATTTCCCTATGTCGCGAGCCAGGGCTGGAGACCTAAAGCTGCCAAAGGGGTGGAGGAGAAAGGGGTGGTGCTGAGCACAGGCCACACTTACGGAAGGATGTGTTAAAAGCAACTATCCCACCTGGACGGATGTCCCAGGGAGGTGGGGGGAGACATGAATGTTATCTTGAACTTGAAGGGTCCCAACAGCTTTCAGCATGTCCCCCTCACCAAAGGAGACACTGACAGGGAAATGTTTTCAGTTCTCTAAAAAATGAAACTGAGGCCGGGCGCGGTGGCTCACACCTGTAATCCCAGCACTTTGGGAAGTTGAGGCGGGTGGATCATGAGGTCAGAAGTTCAAGACCAGACTGGCCAACATAGTGAAATCCTGTCTCTACTAAAAATACAAAAATTAGCTGGGCATGGTGGCTCGTGCCTGTAATCCGAGCTACTTGGGAAGCTGAGGTAGGAGAATTGCTTGAACTGGGACCAGGCAGGTGGAGGTTGCAGTGAGCTGAGATCTCGCCACTGCACTCCAGCCTGGGCTACAGAGGGAGACTCCAACTCAAAAAAAAAAAAAAAAAAAAGAAAGAAAGAAAGAAAAGAAAAAAGAAACTAAGGGAAAAAAGAAAGGAAATCCACCTCTCCTGACCCCACTAAGGGCCAAATACCTTTCCTGATTTAGTACAATGTTGAGCAAAAAAGGCGTGATTGATGCTGAAGACAAAATTCACATCCTGAACATCTGGGACTCTGAAACTTCCGTGGTGTGTTTTGCAGAAGTGGATGGGGGGACCTTAGGATCCCACGTCATTGGCATGCTGGCGTCCTGGGCAGGATGAATTGGCTGGTACGAAGGCAGACATGTTGGTGGACCCTCGGTTTTGCTAAGGAGGATGTTAGCTTCCTCGACAGATTAACAAAGGACCACAGAGCCCAAAATATTTACAGAAAAAGTTCACCAAAGACGATTCCATTCCTTTAAGATCATCCTGTAACACGTCAGCTCTATGGAGCAAAGTGGCACAATTGTCTAACTAGGACTCATTCCATAGCATAAGTTACGTAAAACTTGGAATCTTTTTTTTTTCTGGGAAAGAAACATTTAATAGGGACTTGTGAACAGAAGCCCTGTCTGTCCTGAATGGTGGTGAGACAAGGCGGTATACCCTACGCCATGAATGCCAGACGGAAAGGGCGATCCAGAAAGAACGTGTGGGGCAACTGAAGGATGATGATGTCAGGTCAAACCTGGAATCCTGAGAAAACTAAATATCCCCCGCCTTTTTGTTTACACGAATCCGCCTAACAGATACTTTTCCTTTACCCTAAAGATAGACATCATGGCTGGACATAGCAGCTCATACCTCAAGCCTTATTCCTTGTAATCCCAGTACTTGGAGAGGCCAAGCAGAGAGGATCTCTTGAGGCCAGGAGTTCAAGACTAGCCTGGGCATCATAGTGAGACTCCATCTCTATAAAAAACTTTGTTTAAAAATTCGCTGGCTGTGTATGCCTATAGTCCCAGCTGCTTGGGAGGCTCACGCAGGAGGATCACGTGAGCCCGGCAGGTTGAGTCTGCAGTGAGCAGATCTTGCCACTGCACACCAACCTGGGTGACAGAGGGAGACTCCGACTCAAAAAAGAAAAAAGCTAGACATCAGCTTAGTTCTAGTCAGCGTTTGACTAATTTTGACTCAGCCAAAATGGAAAGAAATCTCAGTACAGGCTCCAGACTCCATCCTGCGTGTCAGTAAGACAAACCAGCCGTGACTGTGCACACTCTGCTTGTGGAAGGCCTTGTGGGTAACCCCCCTTATAGGCACCGAGGAATGAGAGCTAAGCAGAGCCCTGGCACAGTTAGGGCTTGAGGAATATCTCACTTCATAGTGTTACTACTCAGCTATTTCCTTTTATATAATCCTTTACATAATCATATATTAGTTTATGGAAATAGGGCTTGAAGACTCCCTTTATATAATCCTCTATATATAATCATATAATAGTTGATAGTATGAGTGCGTAAAGAATATTTCCCTACATATATACCTATAATTATATCTTAGTTCATAATCGGAGGAATGCCTAGAGTGGACACAGTACAGAGCATGAATTAAGGAATAAGCAGCTTATAATCGGAGGAATGCCTAGAGCAGACACAGTGCAGAGCATGATTTAAGGGAAAAACAGTTATACCAGGACAAGGATCCATGGCCCAGGCGGCAGCATTCAGTATCGTAAAGATACCCGCTCTATGGCAGGCTTGGGGCGAGAGCCACTCCTCCTGATAGAGGAGTTGTAGGACCTTGCTCCAGTTCTTGTGGAAGTCTGCCCTCTGACCGGCAATCCACCTTGGTGACTGTGAACTTTATCAGCTCTTGCTACTGTGCTGCTTGAAAAGCATCTTCCAGCCGGGCGTGGTGGCTCACGCCTGTAATCCCAGCACTGTGGGAGGCCGAGGCGGGTGGATCACGAGGTCAAGAGATCCAGACCATCCTGGTCAACACGGTGAAACCCCGTCTCTACTAAAAAAATACAAAAAATTAGCTGGGCATGGTGGCGCGTGCTTGTAATCCCAGCGACTCAGGAGGCTGAGGCAGGAGAATTGCCTGAACCCGGGAGGCAGAGGTTGCGGTGAGCCGAGATCGCGCCATTGCACTCCAGCCTGGGTAACAAGAGCGAAACTCCATCTTAAAAAAAAAAAAAAAAGAAAAGCATCTTCCCATAGAACCCATTGGAAGCTGCCAGAAGGTGGCGGTAACCTTGACAGCTTTGTCACTGCTGTGTGACTTAAGGCATCCTCCCATAAATCTTAGAAGTAGTTTCCCGTAGATAGAAGTATCGCACACTGCACCCTCTTCACTGCGCACAGCCCACCTTCAAGCCTCGGTGACCTAATGGGGGTGGACCCCTTACTGCACACGGCCCTTGCCTTCGTGGGAACGGGGCCCTTGCTGCGCGCTGTCCACCTCCTGGCCTAGGTGACCTAATGGGGTGGACCCTATGTTTTATTGCTCACGACCCTATCACTATCCTTAAAGATCATTTCACTCACTGCCCTGCCCCCTAACCTATACACAGTAAATACTCAGGCTTCTGGACATTCGGGGCCTCACCTCGCCTCGCCTCACCGGCCTCACCTGACTCCAGTTATAGGTGGCGTGGCCCCCCAAGCCCAGCTGCATTTTCTTTGTACTTCTGTGTCCTGTCTCTTTATTTCTCAGATCCTGTGCCTCAGCACAGCGTAAGGCTCACCCCACGACCCTGTGGAGCACTCGGCCATACATCTGGCTCCCAACGTGCCCTACATCACCTCACTGTTGGATTAGCCCCAGAAAGCCGAGATGTCTGTGGGACAGCAGTGGCCCTGCCTGTCAGGGACTGTTCACGGGTGTTCAGCCTGTGCGTTCGCAAGGGCTCATGCTGGTTGTCATGCTTTGCTGCTGCCAGATGAGCTTCGTGATTTTGAACAAGTGGCCTGCACTTTCATTCTGCTCTAAGCCCCAGAAATTCATCCTGTAGCCGGTCCTGCTTCCCATCAGTGGCTGTAGGCTTCAGCTGCATTTCAGGAAATGTGAGAGGAAATTCTCACATAAAGAATTTTTGTTCTATACCCATGCGTCCCGTGGAGGAAGATGTAGGGTAGGCTCTTGCTTTGTCTCACCTACAGACTGTGTGCATCTGAGATAGATGCTTTAACTCTCTGAGTCTCTTTGTTCTAGCTGTAAAATGGTCTGATAATACTGAATCTGTGTCGGGGTTGTTGTAAGGATCAAATGAGCCAATGTCAGTGAAAGCACGCACGTGGCGAATTGTGAAACCCTCACAGAAATGCCAGTCATGTTTTTCCTTCAGTGGGACAGGTCAGGGAGATACCAAAGGGAAGGGAAGATTCCAAGAGGTCTCTGAGGAGTCAGCTGACCTCATCACTGTTCCGGCGCTCCTCAAATCAGTCTCACAGTGTAGCCTGAGCCATTTCCAAAAACAAAGCTGCACTATGTCCCTGCCCTGCTTAAAACGCTTCAATGGGTCCTCCTTGCCCTTAGGGATGGGGAGGGGTTCTTGTAACCCTGACTGTGGACCCTGAAGTATAAGTGTCTCTTCTATTAAAAGAGGCTCCAAATAAAAATTTTAAAATGCCCTTAATAAATGGTATGTAAAAGCAACACAAAGATGGTATCTGAAAGAGGTTTCTCCATAAAGTAAATGGAGGTCCAAGGGCATCGTTCAACTTGCCTTCAAGACCCAAGAGACTGAGCACCTTGAAGGAGGCAAGCAGGTCCTCTCCCAGGACCTAGAGCAATGCCTGGCATGGGGTGGGTATGAAAGAGCTGTTAAAGGCTGGACTCAGAGGCAGGCAGAGCTGGAGGTCCTCTCTTCCCCTGCCACCTTTTAGAGCTATGACCTGGAGCAAGTCACCCAGCCTCATTTTCTCTCATGGTTATGGTGAGATTTAAATAAGGCAAGTGCATGGAAGTGCCTGAGACAGCACCCAACACAGGGTGAGAAGCGGATGTGTGGCAGGTGCAGTTCAAGGAATTGTAGGATCTAGAGCTCAGTGCGTCGGTGTCGGCGACCTTACTACAACAGTTTGTATTTATGGAACCCTTTGATTGTGTAATGAATCAACATTTTATCCACGAATCATACACAAATGAACTCTAATGTGGTCAGGATTAGTATTGTTAAGTTTCTCTAATGACTAGATTTGGAACTTCTAGAAGTAACTCAGTTTCAGGTTCCGATTTGGGTTGCTTTGTCATTTTTGTACCTCTAACTCGTACATAGTTTTCTAATGAATGTTTAAAACACTGTGGATCACCTCAATTAAAAAATAGAAACTCCCTTTTCAGCTTACCCTCCTATACCCCAAATCAGTTCCCTTGAAGGTTTCCTTCCCATTGGTTTTATAGGGCTGTTTTGTAGTTTGTTTTTGTTTTTATGGGAAGATAACTCCTAGATGAAATGTGCGGGCGCTGCTTTGTGTTTTTTGTTTTTGTTTGTTTGTTTGTTTGTTTGTTTGTTTTTTGAGACGGAGTTTCGCTCTTGTTACCCAGGCTGGAGTGCAATGGCGCGATCTCGGCTCACCGCAACCTCCGCCTCCTGGGTTCAGGCAATTCTCCTGCCTCAGCCTCCTGAGTAGCTGGGATTACAGGCACGTGCCACCATGCCCAGCTAATTTTTTGTATTTTTAGTAGAGACGGGGTTTCACCATGTTGACCAGGATGGTCTCTATCTCTTGACCTCGTGATCCACCCGCCTCGGCCTCCCAAAGTGCTGGGATTACAGGCTTGAGCCACCGCGCCCGGCCCTGCTTTGTGTTTAAATACAACCACTTGGGGCTCTCTTCTAGAGAATACCCAGGCTCCTCAGGGTAAGGCATTTCTTCCCATAATCCTTTTCAGTGACCCCATTTAGCCATTTTGAAGATATAGACCCATTAATCTGTTTAAAGCCACGGACACCCTGCATAGGAACAAGCACACACCATTTTGTATACATTATTTTTCCCAGAGGGGTTACGGACCCTGTGAGGTCCACCCATGGTATTCTTAAGGACGTGCCTTCTAAGCCAGGTGGATGGCCTTAAAAATGAAAGGATGAGTGGCCTCAGGATAAGAATTCCTACCCTTGGGTAGTATTGTTAGTAAAAGCTTAATATAGGCTCCTCCTGCTCCTCCACCTTCCCAATCGACTTGCATTTTAACAGGGAGAAGTTTGGCCCAGCTGAAGGGACTCAAATTGTACTGGTGGAATTTGAATATCAGGCCCTAGCAACCAGTATGCAGTAGGGGAATTGGGGGCCAGGGGAAAACTGTTCGTTATTATATATTTATTTTGTGGTATGTTTACTTTTTTGGAATTTTCATAATTTTCAATTATGACCCAGTACCAAGTACCTCCCAAGCCCTTATATCTAGATTTAACAGCTGCAATCCTGAACAAAGTTTGTAAACCAAGACTGTAAACATATGAGTAGAGATTACCCAAAGGTTAACCCCCTGCTGTTTTACAGGATGAAAAATCCTATTATATCAGTGAAGTGGGAGCCTATCTGACTGTCTCAGATCCAGGTCAGTATGTACAGAATGCCCACTCTACCAGCAATGACGCTGTTTCTGGTTAGCTCACTGTTCATCCCGTCGAATCTGCTCATGTTTGATGCTGCTTTTTTTTTTTTAGACAGAGCCTTGCTTCGTCTCCCAGGCTCTAGCGCAGTGGCATGATCTCAGCTCACAGCAACCTCTGCCTCCCAGGTTCAAGCGATTCTCCTACCTCAGCCTCCCAAGTAGCTGGGATTACAGGCGTGCGCCACCACACCCAGCTAATTTTTGTATTTTGTATTTTTGTATTTTTAGTAGAGACCAGTTGGCGAGACTGGTCTCGAACTCCTGACCTCAGGCAATCTGCCCGCCTCAGCCTCCCACAGTGCTGGAATAACAGGCATGAGCCATGAGCCCAGCCAATGCTGCTTTGAAGGAACAGACAGAAAGCAGCCAGCAGTGTGATTTTGAGGGACTTTGCCATGCCTCTGTGTGCTGTGGTTTCCCCACCTGCTCATAAAGGAGGCTGGACTGGATTATGTCAGCGATCATGATTGGCAGCAATAAAGATTTAGTGGCTTTTTGACAGAGTTGCTGCTGATAGTGCAGTTTATTCCATACTCTGGGAATCTACATCCATTCTGCTAAAATGTAGTTAGTGCCTGCTAGGTGCCAAGCCTGTATTAGGCACTGGGGGCCCATAATTTTAAAACTAATAGTTCTTACCCTCATGGAGCTTACATTCTAGAAGAGGGAGAGGACAATAACGCATCAAACGATGACACAGCACCCTGCACACCTTATTCCCGATCTCACACACGTTAAACGATGACACAGCACC
>NW_022436978.1:18197173-18237822 GCF_009761245.1 Sapajus apella
CACCTTATTCCCGATCTCACACACGTTAAACGATGACACAGCACCCCGCACACCTTATTCCCGATCTCACACACATTAAATGATGACACAGCACCCCTCACCTAATTCACAATTTCACAGCATATTATATGATGATACACTACCCCCCCACCTTATTCACGGTTTCACACACATTAAATGATAATACAGTACCCCTCACCTTATTCACTGTTTCACTTTTCATGGTTGGTGCAAAAACAGGTGAGTAAGTACAATTAGAGTTTCTGAGAGAGAGATCATACGCACATCACTTTTGTTACAGTGTTATAATTTTTTTTTATTTTATCATTAGTTATTTTTAATATCTTACTATGAGCAATTTATACATTAAACTTCATCACAGGTGTATACATACATGCAGGAAAAAACATAGTATATGTAGAGTTCAGTGGCTTCAGGCGTACACTGGGGGTCTTGGGATGTGTCCCTCAAGGGTAAGGGGGAACTCCTGTGCTCTCTTAAGTAGTGATGGTTTTTTTTTTGTTTTTTTTTTTTGTTTTTTTGAGACGGAGTTTCACTCTTGTTACCCAGGCTGGAGTGCAATGGCGCGATTTCGGCTCACCGCAACCTCCGCCTCCTGGGTTCAGGCAATTCTCCTGCCTCAGCCTCCTGAGTAGCTGGGATTACAGGCACGCACCACCATGCCCAGCTAATTTTTTGTATTTTTAGTAGAGACGGGGTTTCACCATGTTGACCAGGATGGTCTCTATCTCTTGACCTCGTGATCCACCCGCCTCGGCCTCCCAAAGTGCTGGGATTACAGGCTTGAGCCACCGCGCCCGGCCTGTTTTTTTTTTTTCGAGACAGAGTCTTTCTCTGTCACCCAGGCTGGCGTGCAGTGACTTGGTCTCGGCTCACTGCAACCTCTGCCTCCCAGGTTCAAGCGATTCTCCTGTCTCAGCCCCCCGAGTAGCTGGGATTATACGCTGTCACCACACCCAGCTAATTTTTGTATTTTTAGTAGAGACGTGGTTTCACCATGTTGGCCAGGCTGGTCTCAAACCCCTGACCTCAGGTGATCCACCTACCTCAGCCTCCCAAAGTGCTAGGATTACAGGTGTGAGTCACCACGCCCAGCCAAGTAGTGGTAAATTCTGTGAACAAACACAAGCAGTGGGAGTGGAAAGGAATCGAAAGCTATTTTAGGTGGGGAAGCCCTCAGAGGAGAAAGGCCCTCTGAAGAGGTGAAGTTTGAGCAGAGAAATTTGGCTCTTTGAGGATATCTGGGCCTGAGGAAGCTCTTTCCAGATGGCAGGAAGGACAGATACACAGGCCTTAAGGGGTGACTGGCAGCGTTTTCCGGGACCTGCAGGGTGCCAATGTGCCCGGACAGAGAACAGCAGCAGATGAGGTTGAGGAACAGCCAGGCAACCCAGAGCATGCAGGGCCAGTGGGCAAGGCATGATCAGGACTTTGGACTTTATTCTAAGTGTGAAAGGATGCTGTGGGGGCTAGGGGAGAGAGGAAAATGATGCATCAGATCCACATCTATAAAGGCTCACTTTGGTTGCTATATGGAGAATGACTCACAGTGGGGTATATTCAGAGAGCTCCTACGGTGTTCACTTCTAGAGAAGCCAAGCTCCCGCCCACACTGGATATCTCTCAGAGGCCTCAAATGTTTCCCCGGAGAGTTAAATAACCTTTATTTGTTTGTATCCCTCTGTGCCAGGTACTGTACTAGGAGTTTTCATGTAGGTTTTCTCCTTTTCAAAGCTCTGTCCTATGACTGGTTTAAACATTATTTTACCAGTAAAGTAATTTATTCCAAAGAAACTTGCCAAGAAATGAAAATGTGGAGTAATATCTACTTAAAATATTGGCTACATTATATTGATATGTTCAGGGGGATTTGCCAATGATTGTTAAATGTAAGTAAAATAGCATAGTTGACAACTCATTTTCATACATGTTAATTCACTTAGACCTGTCTCCTCATTTAGGATAGAGAATAAATATTGTGAGTGCTAACATAAATTAGCTAATGTTATCACTGGGTATGGACCAGATTTTAGCCAGCAATAGACTAGAAATCTCTCAAGAGGCAGGAGAGTCTGTAATCCTAGCTTTTGGGAGGCTGAGGCTGGCAGATCACCTGAGGTCAGGGGTTCGAGACCAGCCTGGCCAACACAGCGAAACACCATATCTACTAGAAATACAAAAAAATTAGCCAGGCATGGTGGTGCATGCCTGTAATCCCAGCTACTCAGGAGGCTGAGGCAGGAGAATCGCTTGAACCTGATAGGCAGAGGTTGCAGTGAGCCGAGATCACGCCACTGCACGCCAGCCTGGGCAACAGAGTGAGACTCTGTCTCAAAAAAAAAAGAGGCAGAGGAAGGGAAAGTCTGATCAAAAATTAATTTAGAGGCTGAGTGGGTGAGAAAATCAGTTCTAGGTCTTGATTCTAAAGGCAGAGCAGGAGCTGAAGCGGTCACAGTAATGATGATTCTCATGTCAGTGGTGGTATTCAGAACAGCAATCAGCTGTAATTACAGCAGCGACAGCTGTAATGTTAGTGGGGATGCTGGCAGCAGACTCTCCCAGGCTCCAACACATGATATGGTAGTGTACAGAGAATTCAGCACATTGCGTAGGGCATTTGCATGTGCAGATGCTGGCCTCAATGCTGCCTTGTTAATTCATCGTGTGACTATTCCTTACTGTAACTACTAAGCAGACCCCAGTTGGGTCCTCTGGCTGGTAGAAATTTCTACCCCTCAAGAAGCTATAGTATAGTCCAAAGGGTGCTTAGTAATCATGGGATTAGAGAAAATGGAGTTCATTGTGTGATTAATTATTTTTCTTATTTATGTTTTTATTATTATTTATTTTTGAGACGGAGTCTCGCTCTGTCACCCAGGCTGGAGTGCGATGGCAGGATCTTGGCTCACCTCAACTTCCTCCTTCTAGGTTCAAGTGATTCTCCTGACTCAGCCTTCCGAGTATCTGGGATTAAGGGTGCCCACCTCCACGCCCAGCTAATTTTTGTATTTTTAGAAGAGACAGGGTTTCACCATGTTGGCCAGGCTGGTCTTAAACTCCTGACCTCAAGTGATCTGCCCGCTTCAGCTTCCTGAAGTGCTGGGATTACAGGCATGAGCCACTGTACTTGGCTTATTTATTTATTTATTTTAGAGGCAGAGTCTTGCTCTGTGTCCCAGGCTGGAGTGCAGAGGCATAATCATAGCCCACTGCAATCTCAAACTCCTGGGCTCAAATGATCCTCCCACCTCAGCCTCCCAAGTACCTGGGACCACAGGCATGTGCCACCGTGCCTGGCCTCAATGATTAAAATGTGTAACTGCATCTGCCTTGAAGCCTCCACTTCCTTGGACAGGGCATACCTGTCATAAGGCAGGCTGGGTCCTTGGGCAGGTTCCTCTCCCCAGGCGGCACTCAGGTGGGAAGAGATGGGCCTCTCCCTTCTCTGTATCCGCGGATGGATGCAACAATCCCTCCTAATGAGTTATTGACTGCTCTTCTAATCATTCAGCCTGTGCTCCATTTGCTGGCTACATGTTCCTTCACCGATTCATTAAGGGTTCTCTGACTTTCTAAGTCTCAGAAAGCAATCTTCTCTTATCTCTAAAATTCAGGGGACACCTCTGTGTAGCCTGTAAGCACTGACAGTAGTTCCCACCCACTCTGTCCCCAATGATTTAAAAAGAACCCATTCTCAAAAGTTCTCATTTCAGGGTTTTTGTATCCCAGTTTATGTGAGGTGTCTCCCTTATGCCCCAAACAGAGCAGCTGAAAAAGTCTCCAAACCGCTCCAGGTGTTTTTTTTTCATGGGGAGAAGGTGGCAGAACCCCCAGATACCCCTCTGGAAGGAAGGCCACTTAGCTGCACGTGGGGGTAGCTCAGCCACAGCTGAAGCTCGGTGGATACACGTCAGGACCACTCTTATGCATCTCTATGTGACCTTTTCAGAGACAGTTTACCGAGGAATGCAACACGCCGTGGTGATGTTCGAGACAGCGGCCGGGCACTCCTTCAAGTGTGTGAGTGAACAGAGCCTCCAGCTGTCAGCCCACCTGCAGCTGAAAACAACCAACGTCCAGCTTCAAGCCTTTGATTTTGAAGGTGACCGCTTCGGAAATGGTAAGTCAAGGGTTGATCAGGTCACAGACACACCCTTTAGGGACCCCAGGGTAGATGTAAATCTGTAGCTGTCAAAGGAGCAAGCATCTCAGGAGCTTCCTAGAGCAGTGCGATTCCCACAGCTCCCAGGGCCAGGCTCCTCTGCCCACCCGCCACCCACCGGCCACCTCAGAATCAGGCACCTGCACCCACCCACAGTCCCAGCTCTCCCGAAGCAGGTCACACTCTCCTCAACTCACAGACATTCTCATTCATTTAAACACACACACGCTCAATCAAAACAGCAGAAAATACCACCTGCGACTTCCCTGTATGTCCTGTTGGGTGTAAACTCAGATATGTTTGGAGAACACTTGAAAGAACCTAAGGATCAGTAGGGTCTAAAATTGAGATTTCAGATTAGCTTCTTTTCACCTGTAGAGGGAAAAAAGCAAGATGCAGCAATTCAAGACAGGAAGAAATTCCGTCGGGCCCCTCATCCCAATTACAAGTGTCGCCCGCAACAGAGTTCCTCATAGCCAGTTTTAGCTTCCCTCTCACTTCTGCTTTGGGTTCTGACCGCCACAGGCAGAGCCTGCCTGAGGGCTGCGCTGGAGGAAAGCAGGTTCCTGGGCAAGGGCCAGGAGCAGACCAGGGTGACTTTCCAGAAAAGCCCTCTTCTCCCTTCCAGGAAAACAGTGCTACAAGGATTTCTACCTTGACCAGGAGGGTCATGTACTTCAATTTCTAAACATCCCTCTCAGAATAACTAAAAAATGTGCTGAGTACTTCCCAGTTATCAAAAATAGATTTAGCTGGAAGTTTCACCATATTTTAAATGTCTACAATATGAATCTGACTGCGCTGTGGCTTCCATTATAAAATTACAGATGCATGTAGCAGAAAACACCTCCTGACACACTCAGCAGGAAGCATCTGGTGGAGGAAGGACTGGGCGTTGCTTGCCTTGGGTCCCCCAGTTTCTGGAGGCTTTATCTGAGTCCCACAGTCAGATAAAAATTTGCCAGTAGGGGTTCCCCCCATTTGTCATCCACTCTCAAAACTTCTAATGTTGGAAAACTATTTCTTTCTTTTACAATCATCATGAAGGTTTGAAAAACTTCTGTAACGATGTGATCTTAAAATAAGGTACACACGCCAGGTACGGTGGCTCACGCCTGTAATCCTGGCACTTTGGGAGGCCGAGGCGGGCGGATCATTTGAGGTCAGGAGTTTGAGACCAGCCAAGGACCAACATGGAGAAACCCCATCTCTACTAAAAATACAAAATTATCTAGGCATGATGGCGCATGCCTGTAATCCCAGCTACTCGGGAGACTGAGGCACGAGAATCACTTGAAACCGGAGGTGGAGGTTGTAGTGAGCTGAGATTGCATCGCTGCACTCCGGCCTGGGTGACACAGCGAGACTCTGTCTCAAACCCTTACTAGAGTTGGAGAACATGGCTCTGGGAGTTACTCCAGCTTGAGGGTCAAGACATAACTCTGATCATGACCCTCTAGGCCAAACCAGCATTTTCTCAAAGTTGAATCTGCCTCAAAGCAGCATTAGAATCCCACGGGCTCCACCTCAGACCCACTGAGTTACAATTTCTTGGGCACGTGTCTGGGATCTGCAATTTAATAAACTCCCTAGCTAATCACCAGAACTGCAAGTGTCAGACCCACCGCACCGAGCCTCACCCACTGTTGACTGAGGCAGCAGGTGGGACCCCAGCAGCTCCGTCTCTCCCTCAATCTCCTTTCCAAAGCTGAGGCGATGCGGCCAGTCCGTAACACTTGTTACTCTGACTTCAATTGCAGCGGATGAATGCTTCAGAGACAGAAACAGGAGAGAAATCCCTGTGGCCCTGGGCCTGAGTATCACAGGACTGCTTGTCATTTTGCTAACCGCATGTCTGGTGGCCAGAAAGAGGCCCCGTAGAGGATATGGACGCATGTAAAGCCCCACTTCCTTCAAAATGTGCAAGCTTAAGGCCCCGGGAATTCTGGCATCGCACTCAGTCCGAAGTGAACGGACTGGCCTCCCCATTGCCTGCTGCAGCCTCCAACCTCCCTTTCCACCAAAGGGCTATCCCCGGGCCGGGAAACGGCACCCCCGCCTCCTCCTGACGGCTTGGGGAGGCCATGCCGGGCGTGCTTGAATATACCAGGGCTGGCTTCCAGAATTAGGGGCAGTAGGCAAAGACGTGAGCAGGGTGCTTGTGAGAAGGAGAAAGCAAAAACCCGGAGGGAGAACTGTGGGGAGGACATTTGCAAATGGACTGATTTTTCTTATACATTTTCAGGAGTCCTGATTTTCAGCTTCTAAAAACATTACTTTAAAAAACCCATGCATTTCAAAGTTGATTACAAAATGATTTAAACTCCTGGATTTTACCCACATTTTGGTTTACTTAAATTACAGATGATCTTAGTATACTCTTATTATTTTTTTAACCCTACTTTATTGTAATGTATTACTAGTTTAAGAAATTAGGAAACGGCCGGGCGCGGTGGTTCAAGCCTGTAATCCCAGCACTTTGGGAGGCCGAGGCGGGTGGATCACAAAGTCAAGAGATCGAGACCATCCTGGTCAACGCGGTGAAACCCCGTCTCTACTAAAACTACAAAAAATTAGCTGGGCATGGTGGCGCGTGCCTGTAATCCCAGCTACTCAGGAGGCTGAGGCAGGAGAATTGCCTGAACCCAGGAGGCAGAGGTTGCGGTGAGCCGAGATCGCGCCATTGCACTCCAGCCTGGGTAACAAGAGTGAAACTCCGTCTCAAACAAAAAAAAAAAAAAAAAAAAAAAAAAAAAATTAGGAAACAGCCTATTTCACTTTTTTAATTTAAAGCGCATCATGGCAAAAGATGAGCAACTCAGTAAATGTGAGCTCTTCAGTTCCTTCAGCTTCTCGTGTTGTCTGCCTTCCTAGCTACCGTTTTCCTGGTTTGTCAGCTTTTCTTTCATGCTGTTTTATTATTGCAAGTGTCTCCACTTGGATCATTGCAGGAGAGGAAGTAGGTAGGCCTGCCGGGAGGATCACACATTCCCCTTTTCTGCAAACATTCACCAAAAGCAGTACATTCCTGATTTGGGGGCAACTGAGAGCCGAGGGAGAAATTCTACTAAAATATGGCTTAGGATGTTATTCACAGTTTTCTATTATATCGATTGGGGTTTTTTGTTCCGAGAAAACGGAGAGGAATGTTCTCGATTGATTCTACTGACTGGAAGTTTTCTTGTTTTTCCAAATTTTCCAGAGGTGCCATTCATTATTTTTTGACATGACATTTGTGGAATTTGGCAATAACTCTAAAACTACTGCTTACTTAGGACATGTACTGGCTCTCCCAGGGGGCACGTTTGCTCTCTTGGCTTTCTCAGAAGTGGAGCTGTGGGGAGGGCGCACGGCAGCTTCAAGAGAGCACTGAGGGCCCCTGGGTGCCAGGAAATGCCTCTTCCTCCTTCACACGGGAAATGTGGATGGCAATGTGACATGAGGACCTGGGAGTTCCCCACAGTGACTTGGGCTTAACAGCAAGAGCTGGGCTTTGGAGGGCTGCGATCTCCTTCCACCTCCTTCCTCAAACTGGCACCTGCTCCAGCCTCCCCTGTACCCAGTGTTAAGGGCTCTTGAAAGTTCTGTAGTGCAGAGCACGAGGTGTTTATTCACCGGCCACTAGCCTTCTGCTGAACGATTAACGTAAGATTTCTCTTCTAGCATATGGAAATTTCTCCATGGCACACAAAACAAGAAGCAGAATTTAAAGTCAAGTGTAGTGGGATGTGACCAGTCACTTAAATTTAATTTTCCTTCCTACCTTCTACAGTGAGTTCTTCTGGGTGATGGCCCCTGCTGGGACTCCTGCCACCTATTCCCCCGATCCCAATGCCAATTATTCTTAAAATTAATATGAATTAGCACTCTGGTAATCACAGAAAGCAAAGGTTTCACTGGAACGGCCAATCAGTAAACGCTTGGATGTGTAATTTACTCACAGTCCTGCCCACTTTCCAGGTGGAGAGCAGAGGGGAACACAGAGGTGGGTTCCTCACCTGCCTGCCCTTCTAACTACACACATCCGCCCCAAGAAGCCTGCGATGAGAGGGAAAAAACTTCTGTGAACTCCTCCATTACTAAATCTGGAAGAGTAAAAAAATTGTGGGTTGCTTTATCTTCTTCCTTTTCTGACCTAGGATTAAGACTGGGGAGAGTAAAGGTAGGGACTGATGGGGGTGGACCGGGAAGCAGCCCCAAAGCAGAGGGTTGCTCCAGGCTGCGGCCAGCTTGCATGCTACGAAAAAGGGGATAGAAGCCAAGTACCTAGCCCAAAGGGAAACATTAACTGATCTCAGATGCCTTGGAAACAGACCGTAATTCACCCAAATGGCATCGTGGGAAATGGGATTTCTGGACTGACATGCTCAAGCATGAGCAAGATGAAAGCAAACTGCATGGCCGCAGTGCAAAGCTCCTGCAGCAACAGAGCAATAAGAACAGTGTGAAATTCAGAAAAGGAGTTGGGGTGTGTTCATTTGCTAAGACTGTCTGAACAACTTACCACAGTCTGGATGCCGTAGATAACAGAAATTTATATTCTCACGATTCTGGAGGCAGCATTGCCTTTCCTGAAGCTTCTCTCCTTGGCTGTAGATGGCCTATGTCTGCACCTGGTCTTCTCTCTGTATCTGACTGTATCCAAATGTCCTATGTGTGTAAGGATACCGTTCGTATTGGATAGAGGCCCATCCCAATGACCCCATTTTAACTTAACGACTTCTTGAAAGACCTGCATCCTAATACAGCTATGTTCTGTGGTCCTGGAAGTTAGCACTTCAACATGTAAATTTGGGGCCAGGGAGGGGACACAATTTAGTCCATAACAGAAAGTTAGAAGTGAAAATAGTAAAATACAAATAAAACATAATTCAAGGAACAGAAAGAAAGTCCTGACAATTGCTTTATGCTGAGAATCACTTAATGTGAATTTCAGGTAATCAGAGTTTAAAGATAAGATGTTAAAATGAAAGACTAAGACAACAAGATGAATGTCAAAACAATACACTATATAATGTCTAGAAACAGTAAGAGGCAGAATAAATATGGAGGAAATTATGTTATTTTCATAGAGAGAATGACTGAGATCATGACAGGTAATACAGATAAACCTTACGATCAAAGCATTACAGGGAAGCTACTAGATACAGACGTTATTCAGCCCATCCAACATAAGTATAATTGGTGCTTGTGATGTAGAGACCTTAAAAATAGAATGAAGATATATTTGAAGATTTAAGGAAATTTCCTTGAGATAAATAATTGAAGTTGGGATTAAAAGAGTACAGCTTGTCCCAAAAAAGAATTGATACAGGAAGTTTAACACCAGAACATATCTGAAGCAAGCTATAAAACTTCAAACAGTGGCTCACGCCTGTAATCCCAACACGTTGGAAAGCTGAGGCGGGCAGATCATCTGAGGTTGGGCATTCAAGACCAGCCTGACCAACATGGCAAAATGCTGTCTCTACTAAAAATATAAAAATTAGCCAGGTGTGGTAGTGGGCGCCTATAATCCCAACTACTCAGGAGGCTGAGGCAGGAGAATCTCTTGAACCCAGGCGATGGAGGTTGCAGTGAGCCGAGCCAAGATCACGCCATTGCACTCCAGCCTGGGCGACCCAGGCGACCCAGTGAGACTCCACCTCAAAAAAAAAAAAAGAATTCTTTAGGCCTTTATGGAAAATAAAATTACCTATAAATAGGGAAAGTTAAAGTTGACCTCCAATTTCTTCACAATAACATTTAAAGCCAGCAAATAACTTCTACAATGATCTACGTAAAGAAAGTATGACCCAAAAATATGAAGTATAAAGGCGATAGGCAGATATTCTTAACCATGAAATAATTCAAAGGATACAGCACAAA
Organism: Sapajus apella; assembly: GCF_009761245.1. Lineage (NCBI taxonomy): Eukaryota > Metazoa > Chordata > Mammalia > Primates > Cebidae > Sapajus > Sapajus apella. Next base: position 18,207,225 of record NW_022436978.1, read on the forward strand.
TAAGCCCTTCTAAAAAAATATTGTTTGACAATGAAATTCACTGAGAGAGGAGATGAGTCACAATATAAACAAGGAAATAAGCAGACTTCAGGAATAAAAAAGTCACAGCAGGCCCGGCACAGTGGCTCACACCTGTAATCCCAACACTTTTGGAGGCTGAGGCAGGAGGATTGCTTGAGCCCAAGAGTTTAAGACCAGCCTGGGCAACATGGGAAAACCCCATCTCTACAAAAAATACAAAAATTAGCCAGTGGTGGTGATGCATGACTGTAGTCCCAAAGACCTGGAAGGCTGAGGTGGGAGGATGACTTGAGCCTGGGAGGTCCACGCTGCAATGAGCTGTGACCTCCACTGCACTCCAGCCTGGTGGCAGAGTCAGACCCTGTCTCTAAATAAAACAAATTTCACAAAAATACTGATGCTGGTGAATAGTATACCCATTTATATATAAAACATACTAAACAATTATGAGTCTGAGAATACAAACACGCCTTTGCGTATATGAAATGATATTTGTACATGGTTATTCATGACAACATTATTTGTAATAGCAAAAAACTGAGAACAAGCCAAGCGTCCATCAGTGGGGGCCAGATTTTAAAGCTATGATTCAGGTCAGGCCCAGTGGCTCACGCCTGTAATCTCAACACTTTGGGAGGCCGAGGCAGGCAAATCATGAGGTCAGGAGTTCAAGACCAGCCTGACCAACATGGTGAAACCCCGTTTCTACTAAAATAAATACAAAAATTAGGGATTGAAGTTGGGTGTGGTGGCGTGTGCCTGTAATCCCAGCTACTCAGGAGGCTGAGGCAGGAGAATCGTTTGAACCCAGGAGATGGACGTTGCAATGACCCGAGACTGAGCCATTGCACTCCAGGCTGGGCAACAGAGTGAGACTCCATCTCAAAAAAAAGAAAAAAAAAAACTGTGATTCATCCCACAATGGCATCCTGTACAGCTGCAAGAAGAATGAGGATGCTAGTATAAGGAAAGAGTTCCAATATATATTATTATATCAAAAAAGCATAGTGCCCAACAGTATATTCATTATTGTTCTATCTGCACAAAGAAACAGCAGAAATATAAATAAGAAAAGTAGTTATCTCATGGGGACAGAGAGAGCTAAGAAGATGGGGAAAGGGTGGAAGTGAAACTTCTCAACGTACAGCATCTTGTATTATTTTGACTTTTTAAATCATATGAATGTGTTAAATATTCAGAACATATTTTTAAAGACTACAGGGATGATAGTTACCAAATAGAATGGAAGTATCATAAACCTGGACAGTGGGTCAGGGTCAGAGATTGTTTCCTTAAGTTGAAATCGCAACCAAAATATTCATACAGGGGCTTGCGCTGCAGCTGCTGGCAACATATTGTATTGTGGGCTCCTTAATTTAATGAGAAGATTTAAGCTAAAAACATCAAAAAGTTTATAGCTTTTAAAACATTTTTCGCTAACAGGCAATTGAAATGCATGGTACAAAAATAAGTGATAAGGTTATTGTAAAATGAAATGGACAGAATAAATATTTGATTTAATTTTCTGACTATGAGAATTTCACAATAAAATCAGTTTACTTCGTAAAATAAATAAACCTAGACTTTAAAAACAGTAACATAACTTCAAAATTTGTAGGTGTCTGGGCACAGTGGCTCACACCTGAAATCCAAGCACTTTGGGAGGCTGAGGTTGGAAGATCACTTGAGTCCAGGATTTCAAGACCAGCCTGGGCAACATAGTAAGACCCCATCTCTCCAAAAACATTTTTAAAAGTAGCTGAGTGTGGTGGCATTTGCCTGTAGTACTAGCTACTTGAGAGGCTGAGGCGGGAGGGTGGCTGACCTCAGGAGCTTGAGGCTTCAGTGAGCTATGATTGTGCCACTGCACCCCAGCCTGGGCAACAGAGCAAGACCCTGTCTCAAAAAAAAAAAAAAATTGGAGTTGAAGAGAGGGGAGATGGATGGGAATTCGTTAGTGCTAGTCTTTCAAAGACAGTATCAGTAGATAATGTTTAAACTGGAAACAACGTTTAGAAAACACAAGTCCAATTTACTACATAACCTCTTCATGTATTTCATAATTATTTAATGCATACTTCATAATCTCTTTTTAGAACTTTAAAAGGGACCCTTTATGATCCAGTAGTTCCTATGACAAAGAAACATTGGTGTGTGATAATTCCTTCAGTTTCATTTAAGTTTTTTTCTTCTACTAAATGCAAGTAAAATTGAAATTAACAAATGTAGCCGGGCGCGGTGGCTCAAGCCTGTAATCCCAGCACTTTGGGAGGCCGAGGCGGGTGGATCATGAGGTCAAGAGATCGAGACCATCCTGGTCAACATGGTGAAACCCCGTCTCTACTAAAACTACAAAAAATTAGCTGGGCATGGTGGCGCGTGCCTGTAGTCCCAGCTACTCAGGAGGCTGAGGCAGGAGAATTGCCTGAACCCAGGAGGCGGAGGTTGCGGTGAGCCGAGATCGCGCCATTGCACTCCAGCCTGGGTAACAAGAGCGAAACTCCGTCTAAAAAAAAAAAAAAAAAAAAAGAAATTAATAAATGTAATAAAATAGCACTTGTATGATCCTATCTTAATAAAAGTATTTCTATTTATTTTTCTAACCTATCTCTCCTTATAGTTCCAAAGAAAGATGCCTGAAATAATGTTTGTCTATGTTAACAATGACATTTCTGGGTGGTGGATGGTCTTGGGGTAATTGGTTTTACTTTTTTATTTGTGCTTTTCTCCATCATTTTAGTTGTTTATAGTGGGCATAGACTATTTATTTAAAATAGAGTGATTTTTCTGGGGTTTTTTTTCTTTTTCTTTTTCTTTTTTTTTTTTTTTTTGAGATGGAGTCTCAGTCTCGCCTGGGGTGGCGTGCAGTGGCACAATTTCAGCTCACTGCAACCTCCTCCTCCCAGGTTCAAGTGATTCTCCTGCCTCAGCCTCCCAAGTAGCTGGGACTACAGGCACATGCCACCACACCTGGCTAATTTTTTATATTTTTAGTAGAGATGGGGTTTCACTGTGTTAGCCAGGATGGTCTCTATCTCCTGACCTAGTGATCCGCCTACCTCAGCCTCCCAAAGTGCTGGGATTACAGGTGTGAGCCACCGTACCCAGCCAGAGTGATTTTTCTTTAAGCATGCATGTGAGTTTGCACACATGCACACACGCACATATTCACAGAGAAAGCACATGCCCAAAGAGGTTTATAGTGATTGATTCAACTAGAAGAAATGTGGAGATTGGATGGCTACTTTTCTTTGTGTGTTCTTTTGCATTTTAGAAATGTTTAAACACTGCTACATAATTTAATAGTTTGACAACCTATAGAGAGAGTAAAGCTGCCCTCCACGTCCCTCCCAGTCCTCTTCCCAGTTTTGTTGTGTATCTTTTCACACCTGACCTACAGGCACATTGGTCTGGGTTCATGTGATGCTTCTCGGAGCTTAGGGAATCCCTGTTACAGCGCACTGCGACCTACCACATTTTTCTCAATGGCCATATTATTTTCTATTGTCTGAATACGATTTTAGTTTTTATGTACATTTAAATTGTCTCTCGTAAAATGGACGTTGCTATAATAGATCTCTGCATGCTTGTGTGAATATATTTTGGTATGATTTCCTAGAGATGGAATGATTGGGTCAATAGGTGTGTGCTTTACATTGTGTTTTCACTTTTTGTATTTTTTCACTCATTTTAATTCATTAACTTGTCAAAGTTCTTTTTTGTTTAAGAAATATAGGCCAGGTGCTGTGATCCCAGCACTTTGGGAGGTCAAGGATTGCTTGAGCCCAGGAGTTTTGAAACCAACTTGGGCCACACAGAAGACCCCAACTCTAAAAAATAAAAAATTAGCCCGGTATGGTGGCACACACCTGTAGTCTCAGCTACTCAGGAGGATGGGGCAGGAAAATGACTTGAGCTCAAAGTTCCAGGCAGAAAGAAAAGAGAAATATATATAAGTAACAAAGTGTCATGTACTCCAAAAGGTGTCATCACGGAAAGCAACATCTCCCTGTCCCCCTGCCTCCCTGCCCCAAGACACAAAATACTTTTAACTAATTTTAACAATTTCTTCTCATTGCTATCTCCATAACTCCAAAAAATGAAGAAGCTTATCATGATAGTTCCTAATTGATCCATTTTAGACTTCCTGCTATGGCACATAAGGATTTATGGTTATGTAACTATTTTTGATTAAATCAACAAGGTATTCAGGTATACGTTATTATAGTTACGTAAACACTGCCCTCTGTCAAGCCAAATAGTGTACTACAAGTACAGTTTCTTTCTTGTCCAAATTTTCTTTTTCCTGGAATCTCTAATTTCCACTCTGTCTTCTCTGACCTCTTCTGATCCTTTTTTTCTTGGATCTCAGGTACATGGAATTGGGTTGATGGTGATCCTTGGTTCAGGACATAATTTCATTGTGAGTTCAAACAATGACCTCACACGTGTATCTTTTTAGCTATCTATCACTAAGACATAGTTCTTCATTTATTTGCTCTTTTCTCCCAGTCTCTTCATTACAGAGTATTCCATCAACTTCCCCTTTTCCCCAAGACCACCCCATCTTTCCTCAGTTGAGATTTATTAGTCTCTGACTCAATCAGTTACATTTTACATGAATTGAGTAAGTGCTTTCTAGTGCTCTAAAGAAAAAACAGTCTCTTTGGAGGCCAAGGCGGGCAGGTCACCTGAGGTCAGGAGTTCAAGACCAGCCTTACCAACATGGTGAAACCTCGTCTTTAAAAAATTAAAATTTAAATTTAAAATTAAAAAAAAAAAGAAAAAACAGTCTCGATAAGTTTATAAACTCTCACTTTTAAGCTCATAATTTGGTCTGTTTTCTAATATTAGCTAAAAGGGATACAATAAAACCTTAGAATTGGCAAAAATGTTTTTTATAAAGTGGATAAAAATCACACTTTTCAAGAGATCATCTGTAACCTGGTCACACAAATGGTCTTTCTTATGTAGGCATATTCCACTTAGCAGGAAGTATGCCTGGAGTGACTTCTTAGTTCAGGAAATGAGGATGATGATTATTGAATATTAATTACTGAGAAAATAAGGTTATTTGATTTAATCTTCTGACGTCTTACATATTATTTGCTTACTTTATACGTTAGGAAATTGCAAGGTAAATCACCTGCCCAAGATCGCAAAGCCAGTTAATGGTGGAGTTCAAAGCCAAGCTTTGACGCCAAAGCTCATATCCTTTCCCCTCTAGCCCGCTTTCTGGACTGCATCACCAAGCCTTACCCACTGTATGTATTTGTTTTCTCTCTTAGTGGATGAGTGCCCGTCTGACTACACAGTTGTGCTTCCCGTGATTGGGGCCATTGTGGTTGGTCTCTGCCTTGTGGGTATGGGTGTCTATAAAATCCGCCTAAGGTGTCAATCATCTGGATACCAGAGAATCTAACTGTTGGCCAGGGGAGATGAAAACAACGGAATTTAGAGAATTCTTTCATCACTTCCAGGATGGATGTTGGGAACTTCCCGTAGAGTGTGGGTCCTTCCAACACTGTAAACCACCATCTTCCACTAGAACCAAGTGAATCATTTGTGATTTAAGTTCAGGCAGCACATCAATTTCTAAGTACTTTTTGTTTATTTTATGAAAGATATAGCGAGCTGTTTAAGAATATTTTCTAGTTTCCTTTAGAATATTTTAACCACTCAAAAAAAGTAACATTTGAGATGTGTTGAATTAATACAATATACATAAAGTGGAATAAGCCTTCAAATTATAAACCAACGGTCAATTGTAACTGATACTACCTGTGTTTGCATCAAAGATTTTATTTTTCCCTTGATCTTTTCCATTTAAAAAAAAGTGCCTTTGTCTATCGAATGGACTTCCAGTGCTTTTACTATCTGTATTGTACGGTTTTATGCAACGTACATATGCCTGGTGTAGTACCTAAGTGCTTTTCCACTTTAAATGTTGTGGTTTTTTTTCTTTTTCTTTTTCATTGCGACGAGTTTTGCTCTTGTCACCCAGGCTGGAGTGCAATGGTGTGATCTCAGCTCACTGCAACCTCCACCTCCTAGGTTTAAATGATTATCCTGCCTCAGCCTCCCAAGTAGCCAGGACTACGGACACCTACCACTATGCCCGGCTAATTTTTGTATTTTTAGTAAAGACAGGGTTTCACTATGTCGGCCAGGGTGATCTCAAACTCCTGACATGAGGTGATCCACACACCTTGGCCTCCCAAACTGCTGGGATTACAGGCGTGAGCCTCCGCACCTGGCCTTAAATGTTTTGTTTTATCATCAAAAGGAACAACATATCTCAGGTTGTCTAACTTTTTTTTTTATGTAAAACCAACAAAAAGAACAAATCAGCTTATATTTTTGTATCTTGATGACTCCTGCTCCATCATCACTAGACTAAGAATGAGGTGGCTACAGGCCATAGAACTGAATAATAAGCAGGAGGCAGTAATCATTGCCCTTAATTGTTAAACACACAAGTGCCAGACTCCAGGCTAAGCACTCTACCTACATGTCATTTAATTCTCACAACTTGTACATGAATGAGTAAACTAAGACTTACGGGAATGAAATCACTCACTGACGGCACAGCCAGAGCTTGAACTCATGCTGGTCTGACACCGAGGTCTTTGGTCTTCTCACTGCACCACGTTGCCTGCAAGAACAATGACACCAACCTGTGCCTGAAGCCTCACACCAGCACACGCTCACCTTACCGGGGAAATGGGCTTAGCCAGAATCGTGAGACATTAGGGTAGACGAAAGGAGAGCTTTGCAGGTGACAGAGCAGCCTGTCCTGCATAAATCCACCACTCCCTTGAAGGAGACTGAGGGGCTTTGTAAAACATTAGTCATGCTCTCATTTTTATGGGGTTGTTTAGCTGGGCGGTAAAGAGGAAAGCATAGAGTAAACTTCTCGAGGTATTTTTAATTTTTTTTTTTTGATCATAGAGAAATCTCACTAACCAGCTGTTCTTTCTTGAATGTACAGCCCCCTCTTGTGGTAATTTACTGCTTCTGCACTTCATATCCATATTTTCATTAGTAGTTCACTAGATTCTGTAGCGCAGCCTGCCAAGAATTTTATTCTTGCTGTTAAAGAAAGGAACTAAGTCAGGATGTTAACAGAAAAGTCCACATAACCCTAGAATTCTTAGGGAATAATTCAAGTCAGCTTAGAGACCATGCTGACTTTCGTCATGTGTTTTCTTATGACTCAGTAGGTGGGCAAGGTCCTGACTTTAGTCTTAACAAAACATTGAATTATATTAGAAGTTTTTGCAATAAAACATTGAATTGTATTAATAAAACATTGTTAGTCTTAATAAAACATTGTCTTAATAAAACATTGAATTAGTCTTAATAAAACACTGAATTGTGTTAAAAGTTTTCATAATAAAAACTTATTTTGGAGATTTGTGCATGTCATTTATTTTTTATGATTTATTTTTGTGTTGTCTAAACTTTTGTTTACAATCTTCTTTGGTTTTTCCTCAGATCAATAAGTGATAACATCTTTCTATAGCTCGTTTTATTCTGTTCTCCATTGCCACATTATCACTTGGTAAGACTTCCTGAGAAGATACACCACATTAAAGTTACATATGAAATGTCTCATCTCTTAGCTTGGACTGTCTGCATTACTTAAATATTGCCACATTTGTTCATTCTCTCATTTGACCAGCATTCTTCAAGGATTTGCTAAATGCCAGGTACTCTTGTAGGAGCCGAGATGAGTAAGAGGTCCTGTATTCATTATCTATAGTGATCTGAGAGAGAGACTGACCAAGATGAAGCCTGCCATGTCTTTTATAACGTAATCACAGGGGAAACATACTATCACTTCTCTGTTTTTTATGGGTCACACAGACCATCCCTGGTACTCCTGGAAGGGGCTACACAGGGCTTGAATACCAGCTTTCTTAGTCCATTCTGTGCTCTTATAACAGAATGCCACAGATTTGTGGATACCTTATAAAGAATAGAAGTTGATTTGGTCGTGGTTCTGGAGGCTGGGAAGTCAAAGGTGGAAGGGCCGAGTCTGATGTGCGTCTTCTCGCGGCATCATAACATAGGAAAAGGCACCACCTGGTGAGAGGACGCATGAGAGAGGCAAGAGGGGGCCCACACTCGTGATAATAGCATTCACCCATTCGTGAGGCAGAGCCGTCATGACCTCATTGTCTCTTAAATGTCCCTCTTCTCAACACTGCTGCATCGTAGAGTAAGTTTCCATCACACTGTTGCATTGTAGATTAAGTTTCCAACTATGGTGCAGGAACACATTCAAACCATAGCACCAGGAGCGGGAGGAGCCACTGGAGGCCTTTTGGGTGCTGGCTACCCCAGGTGCCTGCTGTCAAGGTGCATGTGGTGCAATTAGGGGTTTACTTTTTGGAGGGAACTTGGGTAAATAAATTCCAGTATACCTACTAAGAGAAGTGGATTCATAGGAACCTATACAAAGGACCACGAGAGCAAGGCCCTTTCCAGCCACTTCCAAACCTGCCCCAGGCACGGCACTTCCTCAGGGACACAGCCTCCCAAGCCCTGGTGATGCGAGTCGTGAGCACAGAGGCTGGTGTTGACCCATCGGTCTGCACGCTCGTGTCACGGCTTCACCTCCCTTAAAGCAAGTAGGCAGGATGGCTCCAGCCCCTACCCATTCTCCCCCACCTTTGTCCTCACACTTTTCTTACTTTGGAAGGCCCTAGATCCCCTCTCGGGATTCCTGTTCGGGGCTCTAAGCTTGAAGGCCAGGAAGGTCGGAGGACACAAATACGTGAGCTACTCCTTCCTGACCTGGGACTTGGTTCTGTAGGATGACTCACTGTGAGGTTTCACTGCCCACTAAGTAAAAGAGGTATCAACGATAAAAAGGGATGGAAGAAGAATCTCTGCCACGAAAGAAGAGCTTCTTTTCTAACAGTCTGGCCCTCCCTCATCAACAAGTTCCTTCACCCACCTTCGTGCCTCCAAGAGATGCCAATTTTGGTCAAGAGCTGGCAGGCATACAGAAGAGATGTTTAGGCCGGGTGCGGTGGCTCATGCCTGTGATCCCAGCACTTTGGTAGGCTGAGGCAGGTGGATCACCTGAGGTCAGGAGTTCGAGACCAGCCTGGCCAATATGGTGAAGCCACGTCTCTACTAAAATTAAAAATTAGCCGGGCGTGGTGGGGGGGTGCCTGTAATCCCAGCTATTTGGGAGTCTGAGGCAGGAGAATCACTTCAACCTGTGAGGTGGAGGTTGCAGTGAGCCGACATCATACCATTGCACTCCAGCCTGGGCAATAGTGAGGCTCTGTCTCAAAAAAAAAAAGAGAGAGATGTTTTGTTTTTAACTTAACTGGTTTTATATTAAGAGCAAGGCTGATTATGAATAAAATTGTGAAATAAATTCTGTTGTTAAAATTCTGAAACCTCTATTGCTTTCCAGATATTCCCTCAGGCTGTCCTGGCAAACTTTCTTCTGAAGTGCCCGTGTATTCTTCTAACTCCTCACAGCTCCACCAGCCCCACCGCCCCACCCCACCCCAACATGCTTCAGCTGATCCCCGCAATGTTATTAACTCACTCAATATCTTTTTTTTGGGGGGGGGGACGGGGTCTTGCTCTGTCACCAGGCTGGAATGCAGTGGTGTGACCACAGCTCACTGTAGCTTCAGCTTCCCAGGCTCTGGTGATCCTCCCACCTCAGCCTTGCAGGTAGCTGGGACGACAGGTGCGTGCCATCACACCCGCCTAATTTTTTTTTTTTCTTTTCTTTTTTTTTTTTGAGACGGAGTTTCGCTCTCGTTACCCAGGCTGGAGCGCAATGGCACGATCTCGGCTCACCACAACCTCCGCCTCCTGGGTTCAGGCAATTCTCCTGCCTCAGCCTCCTGAGTAGCTGGGATTACAGGCATGCGCCACCATGCCCAGCTAATGTTTTGTATTTTTAGTAGAGACGGGGTTTCACCGTGTTGACCAGGATGGTCTCGATCTCTTGACCTCGTGATCCACCCGCCTTGGCCTCCCAAAGTGCTGGGATTACAGGCATGAGCCACCGCGCCCGGCCAGCACCCACCTAATTTTTAAAATTTTTTGTAGATATGGGGTCTTGCTGTGTTGCCCCAGCTGACCTAACTTTCTGGGCTCCAGTGATGCACTCATCTCTGCCTCCCAAAGTGCTGGGATTACAGGCTTGCAGCCCCTCCTAGCTCATCACCGTGTTAGCAGCCCATGGTGGAGTTATCTTTTATTTGCTGTCTTTTAGTCCTCCCAATGCCACGTGCATCTTGTCAAAAGCCATTAGCTTAATCCAGAATTGATGGCAGGTGCCTGTAATCCCAGCTACTTGAGAGGCTGAGGCAAGAGAATCACGTGAAATTGGGAGGTGGAGGTTGCAGTGAGCCTAGATCAAGCCTCCATCCTAAGCGACAGAGCAAGACTCCGTCTCAAAAAAACAAAGAAAGCAAAGACTTCACCTCTAATTTTCTTCCAGAAATAGGTGAGTTCTAAATAATAGATATCCAGATCATAGGCAGATATTTGAATACAGAATTTTTTTTTAAGTCGGGTCTGGCTCTGTTGCTCAGGCTGGAGTAAGGTGGCTCAATTATGGCTTACTTTAACCTGAAACTCTTGGGCTTAGGTGATCCTCCCACCTCAGCCTCCCAAGTAGCAGGAACTACAGGCATGCACCACCATGCCCAGCTAATTATTTTTTTTCTGTAAACACATAGTCTTGCTATGTTGCCCAGGCTGGTCTTAAACTCCTGTCCTCAAGGAATTCACCCACTTTGGTCTCCAAAACCACTGGGATCACAGGCGTGAACCACACCACACCTGTGTGGCCAGAATAGAGATTTTTTTCAAGACCAGACTTTCTGTCTTCTTTGACTTATGATTTGAAACTGTTTATCAAGATTTCCTTGAAACTCGGCTGGGTGTGGTGGCTCACATCTGAAATCCCAGCACTTTGGGAGGCCTAGGAAGGTGGATCACTTGAGGTCAGGAGTTAGACCAGCCTGGACAACATGAGGAAACCCTATCTCTACTAAAAATACAAAAATTAGCCAGGCGTGGTGGCTAGTGCCTGTAATCCCAGCCCCAGGGAGGCTGAGGCAGGAAAGGATGGCTTGAACCCGGGAGATGGAGGTTGCAGTGAGCCGAGATCGCGCCACTACACTCCAGCCTGGGTGACAGAGCAAGACTCTGTCTAAAATAATAATAATGATGATGATTAAAAAAAATAAAACCCAAAGAAACAAAAAATCACAAGCGGTTTTGATGTGGGAGGGAGGAGCTAATTTGAGGGTCTGGAGGGCAAGGTTGGGGAGTCATACTTTGTTTTCAATTAGATCTATCTATACACTTCCATGTGGGTCACCGAGGGAGAAGATTTTGAAGAAAGATGGCTAAGGAGAGAATTAGGGGGAAAACCTAAGTTTTGTTTCCCCCAAAGGATGTGTAGTTTTATGTGTCAACTTGACGAGGCTACAGTGCTCAGTTATTTAATCAAACATTATTTGAGGTGTTGCTATGAAAATATTTTGTAGAGGCTGGGCACGGTGGCTCATATCTGTAATCCCAGCACTTTGGGAGGCTGAGGCGGATGGATCACGAGGTCAGGAGTTCAAGACCCCCCTGGTTAACATGGCAAAGCCATGTCTCTACTAAAAAATACAAAAATTAGCCGGGCGTGGTGGTGGGCGCCTGTAATCCAAGGTACTCAGAAGGCTGAGGCAGAAAGAATTGCCTATACCTGGGCGGTGGAGATTGCAGTGAGCTGAGATTTTGCCACTGCACTCCAGCCCGAGCAGCAGAGTGACACTCCCTGGCCCTGGGTGGCAGCTCAGTTGCTAAAAATTTCATTGGTAGACCGGGAACAGTGGCTCACACCTGTAATCTCAGCACTTTGGGAAGCCACGGTGGGCAGATCATTAGGTCGGGAGTTCGAGACCAGCCTGGCCGACATGGCAAAACCCCGTCTCTACTAAAAATACAAAAATTGGCTGGTTGTGTTGGCAAACGCCTGTAATCCCAGCTACTCGGGAGGCTGAGGCAGGAGAATTGCTTGAACCCAGGAGGCGGAGGTTGCAGTGACCCGAGATCGTGCCATTGCACTCCAGCCTGGGCAACAAGAGCAAGACTCTGTCTCAAAAAATAAAAGATTTCATTGGTGGTGACCTGAGAAAATATCCTGTTGGAGGGGAATGCAGTGGCAGGTGTGATTTCACAAGCGCTTAACACTATGGGAGAACAATGCCTGCAGAGACAGCAGAAGGGGTTGCTTCCTGCTACATTGTATTGATGGTCCCGCAGGCTGTTAACAAGCCTGACAGTAGGAGGGCCTGGGGGGCAGCTTATGAGAAAGGCATTATCTTCTATAGAGGAAAGACGGTTTTGAACAGCCGTTCAAAAATCTAATTGCAAGCTGGGCTTCCTGGCTCATGCCTGTAATGCTGGCACCTTGGGTGGCCGAGGTGGGAGGATTGCTTGAGACCGGGAGTTTGAGACCAATGTGAGCAACATAGAGATTCCTGTCTGTGAATAAATTAGCTGGGCATGGTGGTGCTCACCTGTGGTCCCAGCTATTCAGGAGGCTGAGGTGGGAGGATAGCTTGAGTCCAGGAGGTCACGGCTGCAGGGGGCAGTGATCTCGCCACTGCACTCCAGCCTGGGTGACAGGGCAAGACCCTATCTCAAAAAAGAAAAAAAAAAAATTGGAAGTCTATAGAGCTTCAAAGACATTTGAATGCCTGGTGCAGGCAGGTCTGGTATGCAAAGGGCAGGGCCCTGGTGGGGAAGTCTAGGATCCTGAAGCATGGGGCAGGCACACTGAGATGGACTCCACCAGTGATATTTGGCTCTGGGAAAGCCCGGCACTTCCGGGATTTCAGATGCAGCCCAGCGTCCCCAACGTGGTGCTAGCACATTGGCTGCCTGAAAGATGCTCCTGAAGCCTCTCTCACAAGGCAAGAGGTGGCCCCCGCAGGAGTTGCCTCACCTCCTCTCCTCCTTGCCAGGCTGAGAACTAGGATTAAAATGCAAATGAACGCATGCTGGGCCTGACTGAGGCAGGAGAATAGGGGAGTTGGCGTTAGCAGGGTTTCAGCAGGTGCAGCAGTTCCCATGGGCAGGGGAACAGCAGGTGCACGAGCACACAGGAGCAGGAGAGCCGCAGGCACCACGTAGAGGTCACACCCTTGCTGCGGTGACAACAAGCCACTTCAGCCCCGATTGGCTGCCGGCCAGTCCTTCGTGGGGTATGGTCAATTGGAGGCCTCTGACGGGTGCCTAGGGGTTTTGCTGGGTTCTTTCCTACTTAATAAAAACCCTAACTGAGGAGGCTCTTCAGCAGCTGCTTGCTCTAGCCCGCTCCCACTCTGCGAATCGTCTTCCAGAAATCTGTACCCATTCTGTGGCCTTGTGTTTAATTCTTTGTCCAATACGCCAAGAACCTGGACAACTCACATTTAGGACTTTCTTTTTTTCTTTCTTTCTTTATTTTTTTTGTTGGGCACCTATAATCCATTTATTTTGAGACAGTCTCACTCTGTCGCCCAGGCTGGAGTGCAGTGGCGCGATCTTGGCTCATTGCAACCTCCGCCTCCTGGGTCCAAAGGATTCTCCTGCCTCAGCCTCCTCCCAAGTAGCTGGGATTATAGGTGCCCACCACCATGCCTAGCTAATTTTTGTATTTTTAGTAGAGATGGAATTTCACCATGTAGGGCAGGCTGGTCTTGAGCTCCCGACCTCAGGCGATCTTGGCCTTCCAAAGTGCTGGGATTACAGGCGTGAACCACTGCACCCTGCCCCAGCTAATTTTTTAAAATTTGGGGTCTCACCATGTTGCCCAGGCTGGTCTGGAAATCCTGGACTCGAGTCATCTTCCCATCTTACAAAGTGCAAAGATACAGGTATGAGCTACCACACTTGGCCTACACAAGTCAACAAATGACCTCAGCCAGTGAGTTAGCTAGCCTGTTACAGAGGACAACAGTGTTTGCACAATGTGTACATGAGTGGATGAACATGGTGGCAGAGACAGAGGCTACATACAGAACCAAACGCATGGCTTCCCAGTTGCCAAGGCCAGTCTAGCTACTGCAGGTTAAAACCACAATGAGATATCATTCCACAACCTCCAAAATGGATGCAATTCAAAAGACCGGCAATACCCAGTGTTGATGAGGAACTGCTATCAATTACTGATAGAAAAAAGATACCATCTTTTTTTTTTTTTTTTTGAGACAGAGTTTCGCTCTTGTTACCCAGGCTGGAGCGCAATGGCGCGATCTCGGCTCACTGCAACCTCCGCCTCCTGGGTTCAGGCAATTCTCCTGCCTCAGCCTCCCGAGTAGCTGGGATTACAGGCACGCGCCACCATGCCCAGCTAATTTTTTGCAGTTTTAGTAGAGATGGGGTTTCACCATGTTGACCAGGATGGTCTCGATCTCTTGACCTTGTGATCCACCCGCCTCGGCCTCCCAAAGTGCTGGGATTACAGGCGTGAGCCACTGCGCCCGGCGATACTATCATTTTAGAAAAAACTTTTTGGTGGTTTCTTATAAACTTAAACCTATAACTATCCCCAGGTTTGGCAACCCTTTTCTGTAAAGGGAAAGACGGACAGTAAATATTTTAGGGTTTTTGGGCCAGATGGTTTCTACGGCAACTATTCCACTCAGCTGTTGTGGCATGAAAGCAGCTGTAGACAAGGTGTTTAAAAAAAAAAAAAAAAAAGAAAGGCTTGTCTATATTCTATATTCAGAAATCTTTATTTGTAAATATAGGTAGCTGGGCCAGGCACGGTGGCTGACACCTGTAATCCTAGCACTTTGGGAGGCCGAGGAGGGTGGATCATGAGGTCAGGAGTTGGAGACCAGCCTGAGCAACATGGTGAAACCCTGTCTCTACTGAAATACAAAAGTTAACCGGGTGTGGTGGTGGGTGCCTGTAATCCCAGTTACTTGGGAAGCTGAGGTAGGAGAATTGCTTGAACCTGGGAGGCAGAGGTTGCAGGGAGCCAAGATTGCACCACTGCACTCCAGACTGGGTGACAGAGGGACACTCCATCTCAAAAAAAAAAAAAAAAAAAAAAAAAAAAGGTTGCTGGGCTATGAGCTCTAGCTTGCTGGCCCCTGTTCTCTTTACTAGAAATTCAACAACTAGGTATACACGCACGATGAGTAAGTACTATGTCCACAGAAAGAGGCGAAAAATACTCACGGTGGCTTTATTCAAAATCATCAAAACCTGGAAGCAATCCAAATGTGTATCATCATCAGGAGAACAAATCGTGGTAGTTTCTCACTTTTCCTTTCTTTTTTTTTTTTTTTAGATGAAGTCTTGTTCTTTCACCCAGGCTGGAGTGCGGTGCTGTGACCTCGCCTCACTGCAACCTCCGCCTCCCAGGTTCAAGTGATTCTCCTTCCTCAGCCTCCTGAGTAGCTGGGATTACAGGTATGCGCCACCATGCCTGGCTAATTTTTGTATGTTTAGTAGAGACAGGGTTTCACCATGTTGGCCAGGTTGGTCTTGAACCCCTGACCTCAGGTGATCTGCCCCCATCACCTCCCAAATTGCTGGGATTACAGGCGTGAGCCACCATGCCAGGCCAATTGCGGTATTTTCATTTAACAAAACACACACAACATGAATAAAATTCAGACATATATTGAGTTAAAGAAGCATACCACTAAAGAGTACATACTGTGTATTGGTTATCTTTTGCTGTATAACAAATCACCCCAAAACTTAGTGGCTTAAAATAACAGCTATTTATTCAGCTCACGATTCTGTAGAACAGCAATATGGACTGGGTTTGCTAGGGCTATGTATTAGTCAGAGTTCTCCAGAGACAAAACCACTAGGATATATATAGGTGTATGAGAAGGGATTTATGAAGATTGGCTATGTGATTATGGAGGCTGGCAAGTCCCATGACAGGCTGTCTGCAAGCTGAGAAGACCCCAGGATGCTTAATGGCATGGGTCAGTCCAAGTCCAGAGGCCTAAGAACCCAGGGTGAGAGTGCAGGGGACAAGAGGGGACTGATGTAAGTCCTCGAGCCCAAAGACAGAAGAGCCTCAAGGTCTGATGTCCCAGGGCAGGACAAGTGCGTATACCAGCTCCAGGAGAGACAGAGGCCAATGAGCTTTTCCTTGGGTTTTGTTCTCTCTGTGTTCCCAGCGGACTGGATGGGGCTGCCACGTGAGGATGGATCCTCCTCACTTAGTCCACTGAATCGCACATGCCACTCTCCTCTGGAAACACCTTCATAGACACACCCCAAAATAATGTGTGATGGTTAATACTGAGTGTCAACTTGACTGGATTGGAGGATACAAAATATTGATCCCGGCTGTGTCTGTGAGGGTGTTGCCAAAGGAAATTAACATTTGAGTCAGTGGGCTGGGGAAGGCAGACCCATCCTTCATCTGGGTGGGCACCATCTAATCAGCTGCCAGCACGGCTAGAACATAAGCAGGCAGAAAATGTGAAAAGAGAGATCGGCCTCGCCTCCCAGCCTACATCTTCCTCCCAGGCTGGATGCTTCCCAGCCTCGAATGTCAGACTCCAAGTTCTTCAGTTTTGGAACTCGAGCTGGCTCTCCTTGCTCCTCAGCCTGCAGGAGGCCTGTTGTGGGACCTTGTGATCGTGTGAGTTAATACTTAATAAACTCCCCTTTATGTATATATATCTATTCCTCTAGCTCCGTTCCTCTAGAGAACCCTGACTAACGCATAATGCTTCACCAGTTATCTGGATGTTCTTTAATCCAGTCAGGCTGACACCTAAAATCAATCAGCACAGGCTGATCTGATCTCGGCCAGGTGCCCTCAGGCATCTGCGGTCACCTGCTGGGTCAGCTGCTGCTGGCTGGTAGAACCACCAATTTACAGGAAATGCAAAGGACAAACGACCATATTAAAAGAGACTAAGAGGAGACAGTAGCAAAACCTGAACTTTGGGAAACTACAGAACAATTTAAATTCTTTTTAAAAAGGAGTCAAGGGAATTAAAAGAGATATAGAAGAACCTAAAGATTGAGAGAATCACAAGAAATGTACCAACCGACTGTAAAGGCTGGACCTTTTTTGGAAGATGGTTCAAATAAACTGCAAATATTAAATTGTATAAAGTTTAAAAGGAAGAAAAATATAGTCCAGTTGGAGTGGCTCATGGCAATTATTCCAATACTTTGGGAGGCTGATGGGGGAGGATCACTTGGGCCCAGGAGTCTGAGGCTACTGTGAGCCATGATCATGCCACTGCATTCCAGCCTGGGCTACGGGCTGTTCTAAAATACGATCAGTGGGTGGAGTTACAGAGAGCAGCACACCAGCTTCCATCTCTGTACCACCACTTCCACGTCCCCCCCTCAGTATTTTCTTCAATCGGATTTAAACATGACTCGTTAAAGTCATGTCTGTTTCTTGTAGAACTTTGCAAAGTGTAGAACATTATTAAGAAGTGATGTTGAGAAGGAGTGGTGAATGAAACAGCTCTACCTCTCAGAGACAAAACCATATGGAATGTTAAAAAATCAAAAAGCATTTACCAAAAAATTAGCCAGGTGTGGTGGTGTACACCTGTAATCCCAGCTACTCAGGAGGCTGAGGCGTGAGAATCACTTGAATCTGGGAAATGGAGTTTGCAGTGAGCCGAGATTGGACCATCGCACTCCAGCCTGGGCAACAGAGCAAAACTCCGTCTCAAAAAAAAAAAAAAAAGAAAAAGAAAAAAGAAACATTTGGGAAATCCAGGTGAAGACTGCTATTCTTGCAGCCTTTCTGTGAGTTTGAAGCTATATCAAAACAAAACATGTTAAAATTATGTATTTTTGGATAGTATCAGCCTAAATAAGGAACAAAGAGAGGTTATATACAAGAAAAAGATACTGATTTTGGAATAAGGCATTGCAATGGGAGTAAGCTCTTTAACGGAAAAGACGAGGAGTGTTACATAATCGTTTTGAAATAATGATGCTTGGCTACAAAGATGAATAACATGGGTGATGCCAGTGCAGGGTGGCACAGGCAGCTGCCGGATGCATGTTCTTACTGAAGTACTTCTTGTGTAAGGTTGTGATGGCCTTTGTGCAAGGTTGTGGTTGTCAGGCCTGCACGTACAAGCCCGGACCCAGAAAGTCTGAAGTCCCGCCTGCCTCAGAGATCACCCCCCATCCCCCCCACCCCTCCCACCTCCCACCCCCCCACCTCCCCCTACCCCTCCCACCTCCCACCCCCGCACCTCCCCCTACCCCCCCATCTCCCACCCCCCCACCTGCAATCGCCATTATGCCATTATCCCTCATCGCCCAGAGGAGCTTCCCCCACATTGAGCTTTTCACCCCACTATGCCATCTTTTTTTTTTTTTTTTTGAGACGGAGTTTCGCTGGTTACCCAGGCTGGAGTGCAATGGCGCGATCATCTCCACTCACCGCAACCTCCGCCTCCTGGGTTCAGGCAATTCTCCTGCCTCAGCCTCCTGAGTAGCTGGGATTACAGGCACGCGCCACCGTGCCCAGCTAATTTTTTGTAGTTTTAGTAGAGACGGGGTTTCACCGTGTTGACCAGGATGGTCTGGATCCCTTCACCTTGTGATCCACCCGCCTCGGCCTCCCAAAGTGCTGGGATTACAGGCGTGAGCCACCGCGCCCGGCCCACTATGCCATCTTAATTGTTCTTATGATAATATGAATACTCCTCACCCCACCCTGCCATCTAAACTGTTCTTGCTCTGTGAATACCCCCCCACCCAGCCCACCCTACCATCTTAACTACTCTTAGCCTTACCCCACCCCCCATTGTAACTGAACTTATGGTAATGTATTCTCCTTGCCCCTACCGGCACCACTGTAACTGATCTTACTCTGTAACACCCCTGCCCCCTCCCCAAATGATTTGCCCCAACCTATAAAACCAACTCCTATCCCACTGCCTTTTGCTGATGCCCTTTTCGGCCTCGGCCCACCTGCACCCAGGTGAATAAACAGCCAGGTTGCTCACACAAAGCCTGTTTGGGTGGGGGGGTCTCTTCATTCAAAGCTCCTGTTTTAACAGTGGTTTGGCAGTCTTTTGTGACACTTTTTGTTATCAGGAATGCAAGCATGAAAACACTCTCTTTTTAAAATTGTACTTTAAGTTCTGGGGTACACATGCAGAACGTGCAGATTTGTTATATAGGCATACACGTGCCATGGTGGTTTGCTGCATCCACCATCAGCACGTCATCAAATTCGCTATTTCTCCTAATGCTATTCCTTCCCTGTACTCTTACAGTGTGGTATTCTTTTCATATGCTACAAGATACTTTAATTTTTTTGATTTCTTGGAGACAATCTCTCACTGTTACCCAGGCAGGAGTACAATGGCATGATAAGAGCTCATTGTAGCTTCAAACTCCTGGATTCAGGTGATCCTCCTGCCTGGGTCTCCCAAGTAGCTGGGACTACAGGCATGCATCATCATGCCCAGTTTTAAAAAAAAAAATTTGTACAGATGGGGGTCTCACTATGTTGTCCAAGCTGGTCTCAAGCTGCTAGGCTTAAGCGGTCTTCCCACCTCAGCCTCCCAAAGTGATGGGGTCACAAGACATGAGCCGCAGCTGCCAGGAACTCTTGTCCAGCAAGAGGATCCAACCTGAGTGGGGGGTGCACGGGAAGAAAAAGGAGACAGAACAGGCAGGGTCAGGAGAGTTGAGGAACAATGTTCCACCAACAACTTTATTCCACAGAGACTTCGATTATATACATTTTTCAGGTTCTGGTTTACGTCAGTGTAAGAGAAAAAACAGATCACTAATTCACATACTCTATACATAAGGATGGCAGACACACAATCGGTGGTCGTAAAAGGTAATGGTCATTCCTGGTGCTCATAAAAAACGTTTACATCAAGACATCGTTCCTTGTGACCGCAGGGTTTCCTGGTTCCCATCACCTGGTTATCTTTTAACAGGATTCTCCTTTTTCTGTTCCTGACTCAACTTTATCTCAACTTCCCTCTTTCAGGTGTCCCTGTGTCTGGGCTCCACCACCCATCTTGTGAAACTCACTTTGCAAGTATTCATATGTTGTATTGGACCGAGTGTAGAAAGTTATCACCAAGACAAAAGTATGCCAGATTGCAGGGTCATTTATTATGCCGGCGACCACAGAGGACTCACGTCTCTTCAAGCTGTGGTGCCAAAAGGAGGGTGCCATGATTTTTTATACCCGAAAAACCACCTTGGGAGTGGGGGTGAGGGGCGGGGATGGGGATGAAAAGGTTTCGGACATTCCAAGGGCTAGGGGATTCTGTGATTCACCTCCTGCGTGGAGACAAGGGCGGGGGTCTCCAGACATTCCAAGGGCCAGGGGACTTTTGTCATTCTGTTTGTTACTTCAGTGGTTTACAGAAGTCAAGATATACATTTGTTTACACATCGTCTGGGTGGTGATAGAAGTCACAGATTTTAGCAGTTACTGATAAGAAAAGGTAAGCAGCTTTACATAGTTTTGAAGAACAAACTAGCAGTTCTATTTACAGAGGCCAAGGACAGTAGTTATTGTGAGGAGAATGGGGCAGCCATTTCAACTTATCTAAAAACAGTTTTGCATTTTATAAAATAGTGTTGCTCAGGTTCTGGCTCTAGGCCAGCACAATATCACACATATATGGTTGGGTTCCCACACGCAGCACCCAGTGCAGTTAATATTTTATTTAGAATTTTTCCATTGATATTTATAAGTGAAAATGATCTGTCGTGTGCATGATATCTTTGTTGATTTTGGTGTCAAAATGTTTACTTTTTAAAAAGAATTTGGAACACTTCCATCTTTTTTATTTTCTGGGAGAGAATTAATAGCGTTTGAGTCAACTACTCATTTGTGTGGAATTTTGTTGCAGGACAAGGTGGGCTTTTGTAACTTTCCGGGGTGAAGGTGAAGGTGGAAGTGGGGGGTGGAAGCAAGGGCAGTTCTTGATCAACTTCTCTAGTTTTTCTATGGTAATGGTTTGCTTAAATTTTGTCTCTTCCAGGATCGATTTTGATAAATTGTATTTTCTTGTAACATCATTCATTCCATCCAGAGTTCTAAGTTTACTTGAAGTTAAGCAAAATTAGTATCTTACAGATCTACAATTTGTTTCCCCTGTCTGTGATTTTTCCCTGCTTATGTTTTTTAAATCATGTCAAATGTGCGTTTTTCTCTCTTTATTTCTGATTTGGTAACTATTTTATGAATTTTTGTGAACCTGTGGGTATATTAGTCCTTTGATACTGGCTTTCGGAATTCATTTATTTCTTCCTTTATCTTCACTAATTTCTTCCTCCAGCTTTCCTCCCGAAGCATCCACCTGTAGTGTTTGCAGCATCTTTAGCCTCTAGATATTCCTCTTTGCTGTTTGACTTCCTCTTTTTCCCAATAGAAGGAACACGTGTTTCAAGCTCAGGTGGTTTAAAGATTTTCAATTTAGCTTATTTATTTATTCTCCCCTGAGAGCACTAGAGAATTGTGTATCCTGCTGTCCATCCGCATCTGGCTTTTTCCCACGGGGTCTTTTCCCAGAAGCTGATGAGGGCGAAGGAACCCCGCGAGGGCAGGAAGAAAGTGACAGAGAGCCAGGAGGCCGAGGAAGGGAAAACCCCTTCCCGGAGTCGGCGCAGGCTCAAGGGGCGCAGAAACAAAGGCCACACCCCCCGCGGGCACGTGGCCAGACTGACCAATCGTCGCTGCGGAAGCCGGACTCTGGCCTCTGATTGGCGTTTGTGGAGACGCCCTCACAGTCTCGGATCGGCCCCAAGCGAGGCCGAGGCTCCGACGGTGGCCGGCAGGGCTCTCGAGGCTTCGGGGCGGAGGGTCCGGTTCGGCGCGTGGGACGCGGCCGCAGCTGTGCCGGGGAGTAGCGGAGCGGCGGGGACCCAAGGACATGGCGGCGGTCTCCGCGGTGTCGGCACTGCTGGCGGCGGCGGCGGCGGAGAGGAACCGGTGGCAGCGGCTCCCGAGCCTGCTCCTGCCGCCGAGGTGGGTGGAGGGGCCATGGCGCCGAGGGGGGCGCTTGCACCCGGGTGGGCGGCGGGACGGGGGGTCGCGGTGGGGAGGACGGAAGAAAGCCCCGCCGCTGGCGCGGGGTCCTGCGGGCAGTCTCGGCGTCGGGAGGACCCCCACGGCGGCCTCCGCGCACCTCGCCCGCGCGCGCCGCTCTGAGGAGGGGCCCGCCGTCCCCCGGGCGTCGCTCGCCGCCGCGGCAGCTCGTAGCCGTTTTCCTCGGCGTCCGCGGCGCCCCTTCGGTGGGAGCGTGGCGACCATCCCGCTCCAGGGAAGCCCCAGCGGATCCGCGGCTTGCTCAGCGGACAGCTGGTCAGGACGGGGGCCAGGATGCCCGCGAAGCCGTTTTCAGCTCGGCTGTGCCCCGCCGGGCGTCGGTCCTGGGAAGGACGCCTGCAGTTCCTTCGCGTGGTTGGAAGGAGCGACGTCGTCGGGAGGAGAGGGTTCCTTCCACCGAGCTGGGGAACCTCGCAGCCGGGGTCCAACAACGCTGTCGCGTGACTCCCTTTAGCTCACCTGCCTCCAGCTCTTGTTTCAAATCTTGAGCTCTGGCCTTTGGTGGCGGTAACTGGCAGCGAAAACACCCTCGGGCTCGTAGATAGCTTGCTGCTTTGTTGTCTTTGGGTTAATGGCTATCGTCATCCTCCGTCATTGTGGAAAGACAGTTTAGTGTTCAGGGGCACAGACTCTGCAGTCAAGGTTGAGGTCTTGTTAGCCACTCACCAGGTGTGTGACTTTGGATAAGTTGCTTAATGTTTCTTCTTTAATTTCCTCACCTTGGAGGAGATGATACTAGTACCTTGGGTTGTGAAAATTCAATGAATTAACGCATGGAAAGAGGTTTAAGCAGAATCTGGTACATAAAATCAACCTATAAATGCAAAATCAACCGTTTACATGAACATTTGGTTGCATTTATTTTCCAGAAATTATTGTAGATGGCCTTTTTAGTGACTTGTAGGGCTGCCCAGAGAAACATGAGAAAATTGGTTCTTTTGTTCCCCTGGTTTTTCTTTTCTTAGGTGTGCAGGGCTCTTCAGGATACAGACCCATTTTCTCCCTCTCTTCCCTTTCAAAGATTGGCTATTGTCTACAGAACTATTCTCAAGTATGTGTCACCCTGGAGAGTGTTAGAGTTGTTGATGGCTTATAAAAGTAAAACTCTGGGCCAGGAGAGTTCATTCATGCCTGTATTCTCAGAACTTTCCCAGCACTGTGAGATCCAATGTGGGTGGATTGCGTGAGTTCAAGACCAGCCTGGGCAACATAGTAAGACCTCATCTTTACAAAACATTAAAAAATTAGCCAGATGTAGTGGCACACACTTGTAGTCACAGCTACTTGGGACGATGAGGTGGGCGAGGATGAGGTGGGCGAGGATGGGGTGGGCGAGGGTGAGGTGGGCGAGGGTGAGGTGGGCGAGGATGGCTTGAGCCCAGGGGTTCCAGGCCACACACCACTGTACTCCATCCTGGGTGACATCCGAATCAAAAAAAAATCAGTACAGATAGTTTACATTATTTTTATGTTATGAATCTCTAGTAGCTCAAAGAAAATAATCTCTAGTGGCAGAATTATAGATATGACAATAAGCTGGTATGGAGCTACCTTGAATCTGGGAAGCAGCTTCTTAATCTTGTTTAAGCCATTGTTTTTACGCTTCAGCTTAGATAATTGTGAAAAATGGAATAGATGGATCATAACATTGTTGGGATAGAAGATTATAGTTAAGTGTGATCTCTCTCTCTCTCATTCTCCCTCTTTCTTTCTCTTTCCCTTCTGTCTTCAATAGAAGATTGCAAAAGAAAGCTTTACGTCAACAGTAGCTTGAAACTTAATCAGACTCTTAAGCTAGCTTTACCAAGAAGCAACCATTTAATAGATAACGTCTGCCAGAATAGGCCTTGAAACTTATCAGAAACCTGTCTGAAGAATGTGAAGGGCAAACAGTGCTAGACAATACCTCATAAAGATCAGGAAAAGTGATCCCCCTCCTGCAAGGTCGAGAAGGCAGGGCTGACTGAATTGGAAAGGAATGGGAGAGTGGCAGTCTCCTGAGGAAGCAGCTCATGGAACTCTCCTGCCAAAGCTGTGGGTCTTCCCAGCAGCCCCTCATGGATGGCAGCACCAGATTGTACATTGTAGGGGGATGAGTGTGTGACACATATAGATGTATAAATGTCTCCTGCATCTCAGTGCCAGTGAAATAAAGTATATACTGCTATCTAGTTACATAGATTCAAATGCACCGCTGTGCTTTTATCTTGTGCTTTGTGAATCTAAAACAGCTAGTTAGTCCTTTATAACTGTATCTTCCAGGTATAGACAAAAGGGTAGGTGGAATTGCTTCTGTGATTTGTTGGTTTCCCTGCCTATGCTCTTTTTTTTGTTTGTTTTTTTGAGACAGAGTCTTACTCTGTCGCCCAGGCTGGAGTGTGGTGGGGTGATCTTGGTTCACTGCAACCTCTGCCTCCCGAGTTCAAACGATTCTCCTGCCTCAGCCTCCCGAGTAGCTGGAATTATAGGTGCCCGCCATCATGCCCGGCTAATTTTTGTATTTTTAGTGGAGATGGGGTTTCACCGTGTTGGCCAGGCTGGTCTCGAACTCTTAACCTCAGGTCATTTGTCCGCCTCAGCCTCCCAAAGTGCTGGGATTATAGGCATTAGCCACCGTGCCCTGCCCACATAGGCTCTTTAGCTGATACTTCATAGACATTTTATTTCTTTGTTCCTAAAGTGAATCTGGACTGTTTCCTGTCAGCTTTTGGTTAATGCTTCAGTGTTACCTTATTATATAAACAGGTATCATGAAACTTAAAAAATTGTTGATACTTCTGCCTCAAGATGCTGTAAGTCATTTTCTCTCCCCATTTCTCTATTTTCTTTTAATACAAGGATTTGGAATAGAATTGTATAGTACTTTCAAATCTGAGAGGTCCCTTTAAGATTACCTCTTGCAGTCTCACCTCAGGTTGGAGAACACTGAGGCCCCAGATACCAAATCTTGCTTCCTCAACGGGGATGATACCGCCACCAAAGGGGTGGAAATGGATTCTTGGGAGGGCCAGAAAACCATGTTGTCATGGTTCACGGCCTTCCGAAGCTCAACCTCACCCCTCCCTTCCTACAAGGAATAAAATCTTTAAAAAATTTTCTTATTAGGAGGGTAATAATGGAAAAAAAAAAAAAAAAACAGTTTGAGGAACACTGATGTAAAGTGACTTGACGCTGGGCAAGCTGGCCATTGGAGGGACTTGGATGAGAACTTGGCGCTTCTGATCCCACAGCCAACATTCTTTCTGCTGCCTCTGTTTACCTTCTGTTTATTTCTTTGGTCTTACTTTTTACACGTCTGATGTTTAAACCTGATTAGTATTTTTCAAACTGTGGATTGACCAGCATATTTTAATAAAATAGGATAGAACTGAAAGTACCAAAAGGCAGAATGAGTCATTGTTAACAAAACGTCTGTTTTAATTGTGTGTGTCCTGGGTAGTTTGTATCGTGAGTTGTAGCCAAAATGGTTTCAAAAGGCTTAACTAGATGATCTTGATATACCTTGGTTGGTTAATCATCTCTGACCTTGTGGTCATATGCCAGCCTCAGGACCAAACAGATTGAGTGACATGCTGAAGGACAGGCAGTACAAGGGAAAACAGCCAGACCTCTAACTCTTGATTTCTAGGTTAGTTTTCTATCCACCAGGAAAGCTTTACTAAATCACTGTTATTTGGCTTAAGGTTTTGTGTTTTAAGAAACTTAAATTCTTTTAAAAGAATAATTGTGTTGCTTATTCTGTTTAATTACAATTCCATTTGGATTTATGTTATAGGACATGGATGTGGAGGCAAAGAACCATGAAGTACGCAACAACCACAGGTACTGAGCGGCTTTGTTCTGCCTGATTGTGCTTCAGATTGTGAACTAAGAAAGGGAACTGTTTAATCCCTTAATATGTGCGTAATAGAATTAGTTATAAATTTTGGATTTTCATGATGATTTTTAGAAAGTGTTAAGTCGTAGTTTTCACCTCTTTTTTATCAAATCTCTCTTGATGTTGAGCCTAAAATACAGAGCGCAGCCAGGCCGGTGTCTCACGCCCATAATCCCAGCACTTTGAGAGACTGAGGCAGTCAGATCAACTGAGGTCAGGAGTTCTCAACCAGCCTGGCCAACATGGTGAAACCCTGTCTCTATTAAAAACTACAAAAATTAGCTGGACATGGTGGTGGTTGCCTGTAATCCCAGCTACTTGGGAGGCTGTGGCAGTAGAATCTCTTGAACCCAAGCAGTGGAGGTTGCAGTGAGCTGAGATTGTGCCACTCACTCCAACCTGGGCGACAAAGTGAGACTCTGTCTGAAAAAAAAACTAAAAAATAAATAAAATGGCCGGGCGTGGTGGCTCATGCCTCTAATCTCAGCACTTTGGGAGGCCGAGGCGGGTGGATCACCTGAGATCAGGAGTTCAAGACCAGCCTGGCCAACATGGTGAAACCCTGTCTTTATATAAAAAAAAAATTTAAAAATAAAATAAATAAGTAAAATACAGAGAGCAATAATGGAGAAGATTTTATATTCGTGTTGTTCTGTCTGTTTGACCCTCTTAGTGTATTGGATTGGAAAATCCTAACTACGATGGTCAAAATCAGTGCTTTGAAAAAGCTATTTTAAGTAGCAAAACGCTTTTTTTCCACATAAAATTGAACATGGAATTCCCAACTATAAAACATATAAAAGTGTAATAAAGTACAACTTCCAGTTGATTGGGTATAACCCTCTACCTACCTGCTCTCCTCCCCTGCCCATACACATACATAGTCATCCAGCAGCCCCTGTGACAAGTCTTGGGCTCTATGGAGCCCCATGGAAAGACACTTAAATAATGTGCAACCTTATTGTTTTTTAAATAAGAGATAACTTTATTATGTTGAGCCTATGGATTATATTGAAGAAATAACTTTATTATGAACCGTCGAAGAACATTTATTTCATATGTGATATTAGAAGTACATTTTATATATGTATATGTTAGAAGTACATTTCATAAATTAGCCGGGTGTGGTGGCACACGCCTGTAATCCCAGCTACTTAGGAGGCTGAGACAGTAGAATCGCTTGAACCCAGATGGTGGAGGTTGCAGTGAGCCAAGATCACGCCACTGCACTCCAGCCCAGGTGACAGGATTCCGTCTCGAGGAAAAAAAAACCATTTTCTATACACAGTAGCTTGTCATTATGGTGGCAATGCCAGTAGGCTGGTGTAAGAGTCACTTGTGTTGCAAGAGAACCACACACCCCTGTGTACATAGGGGTAGAGGCAGAGGAACAGAGTGACGCAGAGCTAGGTTCAAATCCTGTATTCTTCCTTTAGCTCTGTAATTTTGGGCATAATAATAGCTTGAGCATTGGTTTCTTCATCTTTGAAATTGAGGTAACAATGGTAGTATCTATTTCATTAGGATTATTGTGAAAATTTAAGTCGTCGTTGAGTCTTTAGCACAGGACCCTGAGGCAAAGAAAGTGCATATTGAATGTTAGTTATTATTGGCCGGGCACAGTGGCTCACACCTGTAATCCAGCACCTTGGGAGGCCGAAGCAGGCGGATCACCCGAGATCAGGAGTTCAAGACCAGCCTGGCCAATGTGGTGAAACCCTGCTCTACTAAAAATATAAAAATTAGCTGGGTGTGATGACGGATGCCTGTAATCTCAGCTCCTCGGGAAGCTGAAGCAGGAGAACTGCTTGAACCCAGGAGGCAGACGTTGCAGTGAGCTGAGATCGCACCATCGTACTCCAGGCTGGGTGACAAGAGCAAAACACGGCCTCAAAAATAAATAAATAAATAGACTAAAGATTAGTTATGATTAACGATGATGATTTTTAACACTATTGTAATTTGATCCTTGGCAAAACAAAGCATCTTTTAATTTTAAGTAGTTCTGTATTTTAAGTTGAAAAAGCTGAGTAATTTATGTTCGTGAGTATCTTTAATTTCAGTGAAAAGAAGTGCACTAATATTAAAGTGGTCATTTTGGGCTCAGTTTTGCTAGTTTTACCAAAAAGCTTGAACTTACCAGTTCGAGTCCCAATCAGTCAGTTAATATCATATTCTCATTCTCATTCTTTGCTCTCCAGTAACATTTCTGTGTGATTTTCATGGTGTTTTAAACAGGAAGAAACATTACCAAGGTCCTCATTGCAAACAGAGGAGAAATTGCCTGCAGGGTGATGCGCACAGCCAGAAAACTGGGTGTACAGTCCGTGGCGGTTTATAGTGAGGCTGACAGGAATTCCATGCATGTAGATATGGTATGTTGTTAAAAACTGGAAGCCACATCTTACAAGTGATCACATTTATTCATTTACTGTGTCAGTATTTTAGTTCTTTATGATGACAGTTGATATTTGCTAATGGTAACAGGGTTGAAGTAGGTAAGTTCAGACTGCTCACTAATAATCCTTGGAACATTTTTCAAATACAGTGTCAGTTGAACTAAGCGGGGTGCTTCGTACAACAGTTGATTTACAGGCGAGGTCTTTATCTCCTTGAGGATTGATTAAAACAGTTCACAGAATGTTACTGATCCACAGACCACACTGAGTAATTCATGTCCGGAGTCCCTGTATACAAGGAGAAACATCCAGGCTCTATTTTTAGCAACTGCTACTTAGTGGCTAAGTGACCTTAGCCAAGTCACTTCATGTTTTGGAGCCTTGCTTCATCTGTAAAGTTATAACTAAAAAGACCCAACTCCCCTGAACTTTGTAAATATTATGAGTGAATTATTACTAGCTTTTTTTTTTTTTTTTTTTTTGACAAGAGTCTCACTCTGTTGCCCAGGCTAGAGTGCAGTGGAGTGTTCTTGGCTCACTGCAACCTCCGCCTCCCAGGTTAAAGTGATTCTCATGCCTCAGCCTCCTGAGTAGCTGGATTACAGACACATGCCACGGTGCCCAGCTAATTATTTGTATTTTTAGTAGACGTGGGGTTTCACCAGGTTGGTCAAATTCTGGCCTCAAGTGATCCACCTACCTCAGCCTTCCAAAGTGCTGGGATTAGGAGCATAAGCCACCACGCCCAGCCTATTAGGTACCAGCTTTTATCCACTAGAAAGAACTGTAACCATGGATGAATTCAGCTGTTGGCCTTCATTATGCCTGCAGCAAGACGCCAAGCACTGGCCCAAATCCATGGTGAGCAGTCTCACCTGGGCTTTCCTCACTGTACAGCAGGCCCATGTGGCTCACTAGCCACTTTTTTTCTCATTCTGTGCAATGACTATTTCAAACCTGTTTCGCTTCATTCCAACCTCCAATTCTCCTCTACCCACCTATTCACAGCAGATGGTCTTGATTTCACAGAGAAAATAAAATTGAGCTTCCTACCACAGAATCTGCTGACTTAGTTATGTCTGTATACATCTCTTCCCATCCAAGGCCAGTGCTCTGGATCGCTTTTATTTTTGTCTTTTTAAGAATTTTCCCAAAATAAGAGAGTAAATTTTGAATGTCTTACCATGAGAAATAACAGGTAAGTGAGATGATGGCTAGGTTAGTTAGCTTGATTCAATCATCACACATTGTATGCATGTGGCAAAACATCATATTGTACCCCATGAATATATACAATTATGATTTGTCAGTTAACATTAATAAAATGTAAAGCAAAACGAGACACTTCTATGTCAAAAAAGAATCTTCATTTTTTAGTGATGTGTCTTCAGCCACTCTCTACTAGGCTAATAATGTCCATGTCCCTAAATTTAGTGGAGTCTCCAGGCCTGAGCTGACTTGACCTCCCAGCAGGATTTAGCACCCTAGTAAACTGCTCCCTTCTTTTAGAAATAAATTCGTCTATGGCTTTCCCAACCTCTTGCCTTCTTGTCTTTTCTCAGTGCACTTTCTCTGGACCCTACCCATCTACCAGACCCTTCTGTTAAAATTCCTTGGGACTTGGTCCTTGACCCCTTTTTCTCAGTGTTTTCTCTTGTTCTGGCTCATTTCACATACTCCTATAGCTTTGAGAAAAACTCCCAAATTTCTATTTCAAGCCCAGACTTTCTTTTGAGCATGATACATCTATATCCAACAGCCCATTCAACTTCTCCACTTTGATATTGTCACAGGTACCAAACTAATGTGACTGAAATTGAACTCATGACCTTTCATCTGTACTGAACCTGCATTTCTTACAGACTTCCCTAACCCCATAGAGGACAACACCACGGCTAAGAAAAACAATAATGGCAGAGATCCAGAAGTCTTTGAACATTTTTCTCTCTTCTTTCCTACTCTAGATCCTTTTCCCTCTCATCTAGTAAATGACCAAGTACCATTAATTCTGTTTCCCAAACATTTCTATCCTCTTCTTTCTACTCCCTCCCACCTGTAACTTAATCACCTACCTACCTACCTTCCTTCCTTCCTTCCTTCCTTCCTTCCTTCCCTCCCTCCCTCCCTCCTTCCTTCCTTCCTTCCCTCCTTTTCTCTCTCTCTCTCTCCCCCCCTTTCTTTCCTTCCTTCCCTCCCTCCCTCCCTCCCTTTCTCTCTCTC
>NW_022436978.1:18238222-18307116 GCF_009761245.1 Sapajus apella
TCTTTCTTTCTTTCTTTCTCTTTCTTTCTTTTCAGAGTCTTGCTTTGTCGCCAGGCTGGGGTACAGTGGTGCCATCTAGGCTCACTGCAACCTCCCAGATTCAAGTGATTCCCCTGCCCCAGCCTCCTGAGTAGCTGGGACTACAGGCATGTGCCACCACGCCTAGCTAATTTTTTGTATTTTAGTAGAGACAGGGTTTCACTGTGTTGGCTAGGATGGTCTCAATCTCTTGACCTTGTGATTCACCCGCCTTGGGCTCCCAAAGTGCTGGGATTACAGGTGTGAGCCACTGCGCCTGGCCAAATGCTTTAAACTTTTATATGATCTACCAGCTTATCAGTAATTTAAAAGGTGGATAATATTGAGTGTTGATGAAGGTGGTTAGAAATTGGTATGTTGGCCGGGCGCGGTGGCTCAAGCCTGTAATCCCAGCACTGTGGGAGGCCGAGGCGGGTGGATCACGAGGTCAAGAGATCGAGACCATCCTGGTCAACATGGTGAAACCCCTTCTCTACTAAAACTACAAAAAATTAGCTGGGCATGGTGGCGCGTGCCTGTAATCCCAGCTACTCAGGAGGCTGAGGCAGGAGAATTGCCTGAACCCGGGAGACGGAGGTTGCGGTGAGCCGAGATCGCGCCATTGCACTCCAGCCTGGGTAACAAGAGCGAAACTCCGTCTCAAAAAAAAAAAAAAAAAAAGAAAAAAAGAAATTGGTATGTTGATGGAAATATATATTGGTAAAACTATTTCAAGGCTGATTACCCAGAAGCTATTAAACTTGCATGTCCTTCAGCCTTGCCCACATCCAGTTTTCTGCCGTTATAACCTAAGTGCACATTAAGAGATACGTGATTAAATGAACTGTGTGATGCCTCCATACTACGGAATGTTTTGCAAATGTTATACAAAATGAGGTAGGCCTGTGTACTAGCAAGAAAAAGAGCTCCCAAGATGTACCGTTAATGAAAAAAGCAATTGCAGAAGATAGCTATGTAGTGTGATCCTGTTTCCATAAAAACAAGAATGAAAACTGCATGTGTTTATGCAAATCTATATGAATAGTTAGGAATGTGGATATGGAACAGTATGTCCCAAGTTGATTGTAGTGATGTTCTGTCTGGAGGGTGAGTGCAATGGTGAGAGCACCAAAGGGCTACTCTGCATTTGCATTATAATAATCACGTTCTTTAGAACGAGAAAAGATCTGTGTTTTGTGGAGGTAAAAGGAAAAAACAGGCTGGGTGCAGTGGCTCATCCCTGTAATCCCAGCACTTTCAGAGGCTGAGGCGGGCGGATCGCCTGAGGTCAGGAGTTCGAGACCAGCCTGGCCAACATGGTGAAACCCCGTCTCTACTAAAAATACATAAATTAGCTGGGCATGGTGGCACACGCCTGTAATCTCAGCTACTGTGGGGGTTGGGGGGGGCGTTTAGGGGGCGGCGAGGCAGGAGAATTGCTTGAACCTGGGAGGCAGAGGTTGCAGTGAGCTGAGATTGCACCACTGCACTCCAGCCTGGGGCGACAGAGCAAGACTCATCCCCCCCCAAAAAAAAAATTTAAATGATCTCTTTGTGTCCTCCCTTAGGAGAAAGCCCAAAGCTTGTAAACTCTCACAGGCCCTTGAAATCTGTGCCCAGCTTTCTGTCCAGCATCCTTTCTGGCCCCTGGACCCCTTGCTCACTGTGTTCCAGCCACACAAGCCACCTTCAGTTGCTCAGATGGACCAGGTTTCTTCCCACCTTTATGTAGGTTGTTTTCTCTGCCTGAGAGACTCATCCTCCGCTCCATTCCTATTCCCAACTCCACATTCTGATCTGTTTGCCAGGCAAAGTCTTGGTCATCCTTGAGGAGCCTCCCCTGACTTCCCTCCTAGGTGCCTCCTGACCACCATCAGACCAGATCAGGCCTTCCTCCTGCAGCCGTTATGCCCTTGGTTTTCCCTTCATGACGTTCATCAGAGCTGTCATTAAGTGTTTAATCTCTGTCTCTCCCCCTGGTCAGGGACATTTGTCTTGTTCACTGTGGTACAGGCAGCTCCCACCTGAAAGAGTGGCACATGGTAGGCCTTCAGTAAGTATTGGGATGAATGAACGATGTGCTTTATTTGGTCTATTTCAAGGGATGCTATGATTATGTGAAAAATTTAAAGAATAGTATAAAATAATTCACTAATGTATGAAAGCATTATCATACTCTGATAATTATATACAGTTTAATCAACGTTGTAAGCTTTTTTCTTCCTTTGTACATCTGTCACGTATTTTGTTTCTATTATTAAATATAAATTTTTGGCATTAAATACTTTTAAGGTTATGATTGTTTTAGGAATAATATGACTAATCCCTGTTACTTTCTATCCCGAAACACTGTACTTTCACACCAGTGTGTGGCTTATGCATGAAAACTAAGTTCTGTTACTCTCTTCATGCAAAAGATTCTAAGACTGGCTTATTTTTATAACATAGACATACACTGATACTTCAGTTTGGGAATTCTTGCACTGTGCTTGAGGGGCTGGCATTTTTATTTACAATAATAAAATGACCCCACAGCAGTTCTGTATAGTGTCTGAGTATGTACTAGTCACAGTCTTTTAAGCATGTGATGTTTCCTAAACAGGCAGATGAAGCATATTCCATCGGCCCTGCACCCGCCCAGCAGAGCTACCTTTCTATGGAGAAAATCATTCAAGTGGCAAAGACCGCTGCTGCACAGGTGAGGGTTGTGAAGAGATTTGCAGTGCTAAAGGAATAATGTTTTATGCAATTGATGTAGAGCTACTTACAGAAATTTTCTAATTTTAGCCCTTCCCAAGATCTTTACATTTGATTATTGGATTATCATTGTAAACTAGGCATGTCCCATCTTATTTCTTAGCCAGTCTGCCTTTTTACTGAATCCTGTGCACTTTAGATTTTTTGGGAAGTAGGTGGAGAGAGGGTCTAAATTCTAAGTTCAAATTAGGAGAGAATTCAGCTCTCTGTCCTCAAAACTATTCAGCTCAAGTCCTCTGGGAGAAATAGGTAGGTAGAGCTCTAAATTACAAGGTAAAATATAAGCAAGCAAGAAAGATTTTTCCATCCCAACTTCCCAGTCTCCTTCTAGGGCCATGTAAGGAGCTTCAGGGAGACGGTTCAGGCATATGGAATTGCCAGGACTCTGAGATGATAACAAGGTCGCTGTTCAAGGGGGAAAAGTGCTCAGAGCGGCTGGAGCGAAGGCAGTGAGGGGCTGTGTCACTCAGGTATGGTCAGTAAAACAAATTCCGTTTGACATTTCAGCAGAAGGAACTTAGTTTAGGAATTAGTTCCAGTGTGAGAGCACTGAAGCGGGGCGGGATGTTGAAATTACCCCATAATAATAACAGAAATTGACAACCACCCTTTGGGTTGGAGGAGAGACTGGCAGAGGGACCTTCTGCAGCTGTCGTCAGATCTGTGGAGGGGCCTCCCTGGCTGCAGGGGGCTTAATGAGGCTGGTTCTCCAAGTTCCAAAAGAACCTGAAGACTGGAGCCAGCGGCCACTGCCCTGAGCGAGGAAAGAAGCTTCCTCGTCCACGTTTCCCTACAGCGACCCCTACTGGCGAAACCTAACAGGAAGCCCACTGGCAAAGAGGCAGAGCCCCTTCACAAGGCGCCAGCTGGAATCGGTTTGCAGCTGGGAGAACCAACTGACAGGAAGAAAGTGGTAGGAGACGATGGGGCAGAGGGAGCTAGAGGGAGGTAGGGCTAGCGTCATTTACAACATTATAGGTCTTTGTTTTTTTGAAACAAGGTCTTTGCTGTGTTGACCAGGCTGGAGTGCAGTGGCACCATCATGGCTCACTGCAGCCTCCAACTCCCAGGCTCAGGTGATCCTCCCACGTAGCTGGGACCACAGGTGCACACCACCACGCCTGGCTAATTTTTTATTTTTTGTAGAGCTGGGGTTTCTCCATGTTGCCCATGCTGGTCTTGAACTCCTGGGCTCAAGTGATCTGCCTGCCTCAGCCTCCCAAAGTGAGAACATTATAGGTCTCAATAAGGAGCTTGTGTTTCATTCTAAGAGCCATTGGGAGATTTTTTTAAAGCTGAGGAATAAAGTGATCTGCTTTACTTTTTAATGAAATCACTGTGGCTTCTGGGTGGGGAAATGGATGATTGGAGTGGGGCAAAGGTTGGGACAGTAACAGTGAAAGACCACAAAACAATTAGGAGTAAATAGCCATAGAGTTGCCCGTCACTCTCACCTGAGTTCCTGCTCCTTAGAAATTTTATCTCCTCTAGCACTTTGATCATTCAGCGTTGGATTTCCTGTTCTAGTCATGTTTATACTTAGTGTTTTGTTTCCACGTTTAATATAGAGGTTGGCTCCTCCTTTGTGCTGTCCTAAGGGAAGAACTCACATCTTACACCGTTTTTTAGCATACCTCCTAGCAACCCAGTGAGCCTGTACACAGTCCTCAATTTATTTTTGTTTTTTGAGACACAGCCTCACTTATCCAGGCTGGAGTGCAGCAGTGAGGGTTCAAGCAACCCTCCTGCCCCAGCTTCCCAAGTAGCTGGAACTACAGGCTTGCATCACCATGCCCAGCTGATTTTTTAAATTTTTGTAGAGATGGAGTCTCCCTACGTTGCCCAGGCTGGTCTCAAACTCCTGGCCTCAAGTGATCCTCCTACCTCAGCCTCCCAAACTGTTGGCATTACAAGTGTAATCCAGTGCACCCAGCCAAGTCTTTAATTCAAATTAGTGAGTATGTGTAGTTGTTTTGTATTGATGTGTCCCCAAATCAGTGTTCTCTTCTTTAGAATCAGAGTTCCTAAACTGAATAGGTATTAATTTATACAAACATGTATTTAAAATATGCTTGTTTATAAAGCTTTTTTGGTTGTAGCTTGAAATAAAAGGTCCCTAGGAAGGTAAGGAGATGATACTACGTGGACATACATATACATTCCCACACATATATATATCACCTGTCCACAGGAATTCAGGCACTTTAACATAAATATCACTTTATGTGTTTATCATGTGTTTAAGCATAAATGCTGTGGTATTATTACCTTCATCTTATGGGCATCAGATCTAATGCACACAAGGTGGCATGATGTTATTCCAAGTCATCTAAATCTTGCTACTCAAAGTGTGGTCCACAGACCAGCACATTTGGCATTCTTTGTGAGCTCATTAGAAATGCAGACTTTTGAGCTGGGCACAGTGGCTCACATCTGTAATCCCAGCTAATCGGAAGGCTGAGGCAGGAGGATTGCTTGAACCCAGGAGTTTGAGGCCAGCCTGTAGAAGATAGCAAGACCCCATCTCTAAATAAAAAACAATACAGCCTTTAAGTCCTACCCTAAACCCACTATAATTTGCATTATATGCAAAATTTGCATTTGTAGCAAGATCCCCTGGTGATTTGAAATCAAAACTTGTCTAATCATTGAAAGAGAAAGGATGAAACGAGTATTCTGTCTCCCAGCCCCTTTCCCTGTTCACTGGACCAGGCTGAGCAGAACTTTCTTGTGCTGCATTTTGGAAAAAGGGAAGTTGCTGTTTAATTGGAAATGTTTATTAATTAAAAATTACTTCCCATAGGCCAGTGAGCTTCCTTTTTATTTTATTTATTGCTTTCTCTTCTAAGCTGCCTCCTTCTCAAGAGTTGAAAATCCACTGTCAAGGCCGGGCGCGGTGGCTCAAGCCTGTAATCCCAGCACTGTGGGAGGCCGAGGCGGGTGGATCACGAGGTCAAGAGATCGAGACCATCCTGGTCAACAAGGTGAAACCCCGTCTTTACTAAAAATACAAAAAATCAGCTGGGCTTGGTGGCGCGTGCCTGTAATCCCAGCTACTCAGGAGGCTGAGGCAGGAGAATTGCCTGAACCCAGGAGGCAGAGGTTGCGGTGAGCCGAGATCGCGCCATTGCACTCCAGCCTGGGTAACAAGCGAAACTCCGTCTCAAAAAAAAAAAAAAGAAAATCCACTGTCTTTTTAATGACCATTTTTCGGAGACCATTTTTTAGTTTAAATAACAACGCTCTAGCAAATGTGTGATATGCTAATTCCAGGAACTTTATCAACTTTGTACCTGTTTAAAATAGTGTCATTTAGGTGCAGCAATAGCACAAATGATGAGAAAGGAATACTATTTATTTTAAAGTATGAATCAGAGAATGTTTGAAAAGAATAAAATATTTTTAGACAGTATTTTTAAAAGAATAAAATATTTTCAAAAACTTCATTTTGCCTTGATATTCAAGATTCGAGGTGGCTTAGAAAAATGAGTGGTGAGAACAAAGGATAAAAGAGCAAAAGCCAGGTAACCAGAGTGAGTAATGTTGGAATTAAATCAGAAAATTTAGCCTAAGTAAAGCTACTAGCTCTTTGCAGCAGTCCTGATCAGAAAGGAAATTTGGTGGGTTATAATTTACAAAGCTCTCTTTAATAAAAAGATAACTTGTCAATTAGGAGAGCAAACCTTGCTTTAATGTTGACTTTAAAGAAATGTATTGACCATCTAATAAAGGACATTGAATAACACTTGTATGATGATTTGAAAGAAGTTTTCTAAAACTCTAGAATTGTTCTTAATATGGCCATTTTAACATAAGCACTTTTAAAGAAAAAGTAAAATTGACAGGTGAGCTAAATTTCTGGTGATGCCTGGTGATATGCCTATATTGAGAAACTCGAGAAGATGTAAATATTTTTTAGGCTAGCTTTTTTTTTTTTTTTTTTTTTTTTTTTAAGATGATGTCTCACTCTGTCTGCCAGGCTAGAGTGCAGTGGTATGATCATGGCCCACTGCAGCCTTGAACTCCTGGGCTGAAGTGATCCTGCCACCTCAGCCTCCCAGGTAGCTGTGATGGGACCATAGGCGTGCATCACTATGCCCAGCTAATTGTTTGTTTGTTTTTGAAACAAAGTCTCACTATGTTGCCCAGGCTGGTTTCAAACTCCTGGGCTTAAATGATCCTTCCCTCTTGGCTTCCCGGCATGTTGGGGTTACAGACGTGAGCCAAGGCTCTGGCCACACTAGTTCTCTCGACTGCCAGTTGTCTTCTGTCTTCTCTGGTTGGGAGAGAGGTTGTAGTTAACCCTGTTTACAGATTAGAACCACCTGAGCTTTTCATGACACTCTTGCACTGCTTTGGAGAAGAGGCCTGTTGTAACTGGAAAGGAGCATAAAGAGGTCTGTGGAACGCTAGTGATGTTCTGATTCTTGAGCCGAACACTGGCTGCACAGGTGTATTCAGTTTAAAAAACAATGGACATAAGGGCCGTACACCTAAGACAGGTAACCCTTTTCTATACGTATATTATACTTTAGTCCCCTCAGTTATCTGAAGTAGCTCCTGAGCATGACTGTTTTGTAAAAGCGCTCCATTTTTTTTCTCATGTGCTACCAAGAGTTAGGAACTTTGTTACAGGTACTTAAAAATCACTGACAAGTAACTTAAATGCATATAGCAAGTCATTTACTAAATACAGGTACTCTGTAGTTGACCAAAAGGAAACCCAAATGTTTTAAGTATCACAGATGAAGGTAGGAAATTCTTGGTGTCAGGTCCCAGGGTCCGGATCCAGCCCTTGCTGAAGTCCAGTGCGAGTGGGTGGATGAGCAGAAAGAACACTTGGGGGCATAGGCAGGTAAATATGATTTTATTAATCAGCAGCTCTTACTAGCAACTTACTTATACTAGCTCTTTCACACTGTGCACCTTTACGTGAGCTGCCTGCTCTGGCTCTGTGGCTTCCGCCACCCACATACCTACAGCCACACGGCTGGCTCTCCCCTGCCTTCAGGGTCAGCAGCTTAACTCTTTCCCTCTCTGGGCATGAGCAAGCTGAGCTGTGTCCTGGCTCCCACCTGTCTGGCTACAAGATGGACAGCTTTGGCTCTTTCTCTCTGGACGCCAGTGCTGCCACCATGTCAAGCCATGTTGAGCCAAGCTGAGCCCCAAGAGCCCCTGTACAGTGTTAGCAGAGCAATTACGCCTTTTGCAGACAATAGTGGCATAGAGCCAAGTATGAGCTTACACAAACAGGTTTTATAACAAGTGGGGCATGTGCCTGCACCCTAAACTTGCTGAGTCATGCAGGTCTGGATGTCCGCGACAGCCTATGTGTTGACCATAGCTTATTACCTTAAACTTGGTAATAAGAATTTAAAGACTATGACGTGTCCCCTTCACTGTGGAAAAGACACTTTTCATGTTTGCTTGAAGGCAGAGCCAGTTTTTGTCTATTTGAGGGTAGAACCAGCAACAACTTTGCTTGTGCTTTTGAACAAGTTACCGAGCAAAGTGAATACAAACTAAAAGGTTGGAAGAAATTATTTTGGCAGAGATTTAAGGAGGAAAAGAGATACAAGTTTTCTGTGTTTACTAATAAAGGCATGTTAGTACTGTAAATGGAAAAATATCAACAGGTTTGCAATCTTATGACCCACGAGGGTGAAGTGACAACTCAATACATGCCTGAAGCAAGGAAATTAGCCCACTGGTAATAGTGGTGCTGTTCTTTTCCATTTTAACCCATTCAGATGCTCTAGAACATCATGGTTTGGGTATATTAAATTGTTCTTCCTAAGAGAAAGTAGTTAAACTTCTTAAGGTTGTTCTCAGAGTGACTGAATTTTATTTTCCCAAGGAGATAGCTCCTTTTGATTTTACTTATTGTTACGGTTTCACTGTGTCCCCACCCAAATCTCATCTTGAATTGTAACTCCCAGAATTCCCACGTGTCATGGGAGGAACCCGGTAGGAGGATTGAATTATGGGGGCAGGTCTTTCCTGTGCTGTTATTGTGATCGTGAATGAGTTTCATGAGGTCTGGTGATTTTAGAAATGGGAGTTTCCTTGCACAAGCTCTCTCGTTGCCTGCTGCCATCCATGTAGGTTGTGACTTGCTCCTCCTTTTCTTCCACCATGATTGTGAGTTCTCCCCAGCCATGTGGAACTGTAAGTCCAATAAACCTCTTTCTTTCGTAAATTGCCCAGTCTTGGGTATGTCTTTATCAGCAGCATAAAAACAGACTAATACAGAAAATTGGTTCCAGTAGAGTGGGGCACTGCTGAAAAGATACTTAAAAGTGTGGACATTACTTTGGAACTGGGTAACAGACAGAGGTTGGAAAAGTTTGGATGGCTCAGAAGACAGGAAAATGTGGGAAAGTTTGGAACTTCCTAGAGACTCATTGAATGGCTTTGCCCAAAATTCTGATAGCAATGTGGACAGTAAAGTCCAGGCTGTGGTCTCAGATGGAGATGAGGAACTTGTTGGAAACTGGAGCAAAGGTGACTCTTGTTATGTTTTAGTAAAGAGACTGGTGGCATTTTGTCCCTGCCCTAGAGATATATGGAAGTTCAGACTTGAGGCAGGTGATTTAAGGTATCTGGCGGAAGAAATTTCCAAGCAACAAAGCATTCAGGAGATGACTTGAGTGCTATTAAAGGCATTCAGTTTTATAAGGGAAGCAAAGGGTAAAAGTTCAAACAATTTGCCGCCTGACAATGTGATAGAAAAGAAAATCCCATTTTCTGAGGAGAAATTCATAGGTAGCAAGGAGCCAAATGTTAATCCTCAGGACAATGGGGAAAATGTCTCCAGGGCATGTCAGAAGTCGTCATGGCAGCGCCTCCCATCACAGGCCCAGAGACCCAGGAGGGAAAAAATGGTTGCGTGGTCCAGGCCGCGTCCCCATGCTGTGTGCAGTCCGGGGATTTGGTGCCCTGAGTGTCAGCCACTCCAGCCATGACTAAAAGGTGCCAAGGTGTACTGCTTGGGCTATTGCTTCAGAGGGTGGAAGCCCCAAGTCTTCGCAGCATCTGCAGGGTGTGGAGCTTAGGGGTGCACAGAAGTCAAGAATTGAGGTGTGGGAATCTCGCCTAGATTTTAGAGGATGTATGGAAACGCCTGGATGTCCAGGCAAAAATTTGCTGCAGGGGTGGGCCCTTATGAAAACCTCTGCTAGGGCAATGCAGAAGGGAAATGTGGGGTCAGAGCCCCCACACAGAGTTCCTATTGGGGAACTGCCTAGTGGAGCTGTGAGAAGG
Source organism: Sapajus apella (assembly GCF_009761245.1). Classification (NCBI taxonomy): domain Eukaryota; kingdom Metazoa; phylum Chordata; class Mammalia; order Primates; family Cebidae; genus Sapajus; species Sapajus apella. The sequence goes on from NW_022436978.1 coordinate 18,248,261, forward strand.
CCACTGTCCTCCAAACCCCAGAATGGTAGATCCACTGATAGCTTGCACCGTGTACTTGGAAAAGCTGCACTCAACACTAGCCTGTGAAAGCAGTCAGGAGGGAGGCTGTACCCTGCAAAGCCACAGGGGTCGAGCTGCCCAAGACTATGGGAACTCACCGTTTGCATCTGCATGACCCGGATGCGAGACCTGGAATCAAAGGAGATCATTTTGGAGCTTTAAGATTTGACTGCCCTGCCTGATTTCAGACTTGCATGGGGCCTGTAGCCCTTTTGTTTTGGCCAGTTTCTCCCATTTGGAATGGCTATATTTACTCAGTGCCTATACCCCCATTGTATCTAGGAAGGAACTAGCTTGATTTTGATTTTACAGGCTCATAGGCAGAAGGGACTTGGCTTGTCTCAGATAAGACCTTGGACTGTGGACTTTTGAGTTAACGCTAAAATGAGTTAAGACTTTGGGGGACTATAGGGAAGGCATGATTGGTTTTGAAATGTGAGGAAATGAGGTTTGGGAGGGACCAGCTGCAGAATGATATGGTTTGGCTCTGTGTCCCACGCAAATCTCATCTTCAGTTGCAGCTCTCACAGTTCCCACATATCATGGGAGGAACCCAGTGGGAGATGATATAATTATGGGGACAGGTCTTTCCTGCACTGTTACCGTGATAGTGAATGAGTCTCATGAGATCTGATGGTTTTAAAAATGGGAGTTTCCCTGTGCAAGCTTTCTCTTTGCCTGCCACAATTCACGTAAGACGTGAATTGCTTCTCCCTGCCTTCCGCCATGATTGTGAGGCCTCCCCAGCCATGGGGAACTGTGAATCCAATAAACCTTTCTTTTGTGAATTGCCCAGTCTCAGCTATGTCTTTATCACCAGCATGAAAACAGACTAATACAGTATGAAAGGAGAACATTTATCTAGTACACCAGAAAGTTATATTGAATTCAGTGTCTGTTTTTTAAATCCATTTTTTCTTTTTTTTCCATTTTTAGTTTTTTAAAAAATTTATTTAACTTTAGATGCACACTGTATCTGGCATTTCTCTGCATGTTATCCCTCTCCAATCCACCCTCTGCTCTCTCTCCCCTATCCCCCACAACTGCCCCCAGTGTGTGATGCTCCTCTCCCTGAGTCCACGTGTTCTCATTGTTCAACACCCACCTATGAGTGAGAACATGTGGTGTTTGGCTTTCTGTTCTTGGGTCAGTTTGCTGAGAATGATGGTACCAGGTTCATCCATGTCCCTAAAAAGGACACGAACTTGTTTTTTATGGCTGCATAGTATTCCATGGTGTAGTTGTACCACATTTTCTTTGTCCAGTCTATCACTGATGGGCATTTGGGTTGCTTCCAGGTGTTTGCTATTGTACACAGGGCTGCAATGAACATACGTGTACATGTGTCTTTATAGTAGAATGATTTATAGTTCTTTGGGTATATGCCTAGTAATGGGATTGCTGGGTCAAATGGAATTTCTGTTTCTAGGTCCTTGAGGAATCGCCACACTGTCTTCCACAGTGGTTGAACTAATTTACACTCCCACTCCCACCAACTGTGTAAGAGTGTTCCTATTTCTCCACATCCTCTCCAGCATCTGTTGTCTCCAGATTTTTTAATGATCACCATTCTAACTGGCATGAGATGATATCTCAATTGGTTTTGATTTGCATTTCTCTAATGACCAGTGATGATGAGCATTTTTTCATATGTCTGTTGGCCTCATATATGTTTTCTTTTGAAAAGCGTCCGTTCATATTCTTTGCCCACTTTTGAATGGGGTTGTTTGCTTTTTTCTTGTATATCTGTTTTAGTTCTTTGTAAATTCTGGTTATAAGCCCTTTGTCAGATGGGTAGATTGCAAAAATTTTTTGCCATTCTGTTGGTTGCCGATTCACTCTAATGATCGTTTCTTTTGCTGAACAGAAGCTCTGAATTTTAATTAGATCCCATTTGTCTATCTTGGCTTTTATTGCCATTGCTTTGGTGTCTTAGTCATGAAGCCCTTGCCTATGCCTATGTCCTGGATGGTTTTTCCTATGTTTTCTTCTAGTGTTTGTATGGTGTTAGGTTTTATGTTTAAATCTTTAATCCATCTGGAGTTAATTTTAGTGTAAGGTGACAGGTAGGGGTCCAGTTTCTGCTTTCTGCACATTGCTAGCCAGTTTTCCCAACACCATTTATTAAACATGGAGTCCTTTCCCCATTGACTGTTTTTGCCGAGTTTGTCAAAGATCAGATGGTTGCAGATGTGTGGTGTTTCTTTTGGGGCCTCTGTTCTATTCCATTGGTCTATGTCTCTGTTTTGGTACTAGTATCATGCTATTTTGGTTACTGTAGCCTTGTAGTATAGTTTGAAGTCCAGCAGTGTGATGTCTCTGGCTTTGTTCTTTTTGCTTAGGATTGTCTTGGCTATGCAGGCTCTCTTGTGATTCCATATGAAGTTTAAAGTGGCTTTTTCCAGTTCTGTGAAGAAGGTCATTGGTAGCTTGATGGGGATAGCATTGAATCTGTAGATTACTTTGGGCAGTATGGCCATTTTCACGATGTTAATTCTTCCTAACCATGAGCGTGAAATATTTTTCCATCTGTTTGTGTCCTCTCTTATTTCATTGAGCAGTGGTTTGTAGTTCTCCTTGAAGAGGCCCTTTACATCCTTAGTTAGTTGTATTCCTAGGTATTTTATTCTCTTTGTAGCAATTGTGAATGATAGTTCGCTCTTGATTTGGCTCTCTGTTTGTCTGTTACTGGTGTATAGGAGTGCTTGTGATTTCTGCACGTTGATTTTGTATCCTGAGACTTTGCTGAAGTTGTTTATCAGTTTGAGAAGATTTTGGGCTGAGATTGAATTCAGTATCTGTTAAAAAGAAGGGAGACTAGTAACAGACACTTTGGAAATGCAATTAAGGAAACAGTTACATTCACAATAGCAATCAAATACTTAGGAATAAAGTTAGCAAAAGCAGTTCAAGACATATTTACTGAAAACTGTAAAACATTGCTGAGAGAAATAAACAGATATTTCATCAGAACACTCAATATTGTTAAGGTGGCATTATATATTTAATGCGGTCTTTATCAAAATCCCAGCAGGCTCTTTAAAAAAAAAATGACAGGCTAAATCTAAACTAGCCAAAGAGCCTAATATATAGCTAAAACAGTTTTCAAAAAGCTTAACTAATTTGTAGGGTTTAGACTCTGTTTCAGAAGTCATTATGCCAAGTGCAGTGGCTCACTTCTGTAATCCCAGTACTTTGGGAGACCAAGGTGAGTGGATCACTTGAGGTCAGGAGTTTGAGACCAGCCTGGCCAGTGTGGTGAAACCCCATCCCTGAAAAATACAAAAATTAGCCAGACATGGTGGCAGGCACCTGTAATCCCAGCTACTTGGGAGACTGAGGCAGGAAAATTGCTGGAACCCAGGAGTCAGAGGTTCCAGGAAAGCAAGATCATGTCATTGAAATCCAGCCTTGGTGACAGAGCAAGACTCCATCTCAAAACGAAACAAACAGACAAAAAAATTATAAAGCTGCAATAACCAAAACAGTGTGGTATTGGTATAAGGATAAAAACATAGGTCAGTAGAACATGATAGAAAATCCAAAATTTGGCCAGGTGTGGTGGCTCACACACCTGTAATCTCACACTTTGGGAGGCTGAGGTGGGCGGATCACGAAGGCAGGAGATCAAGACCTTCCTGGCTAATACGGTAAAACCCCATCTCTACTTAAAAAAAAAAAAAAAATTAGCCAGGCATGGTGGCATGTGCCTGTCATCCCAGCTACTCAGGAGGCTGAGGCAGGAGAATCGCTTGAATCCAGGAGGCAGAGGTTCCAGTGAGCTGAGATTGCGCCACTGTACTGCAGCATGGGTGACAGAGCGAGACTCTATCTCGAAAAAAAAAGAAAATCCAAATATAAACTCAAACATATGTAGTCAGTTGATTTTGAATAAAGGTGCTGAAGTATTTCAATAAAGGAAACGAGGATTTTTTCAAAAAATGGTGCTGGAGTAATTTGATATTTCTATAAAAAGATGAACCTAAATTCTAGATCCTAGACTCTTACCTCACGCCTTAAACAAAATAATAAATTTACAGTATATTATAGACCTAAATGTAAGAGTTAAAACTATAAAACTTCCTTTTTTTTTTTTAAGACAGGGTTTCACCATGTTGGTCAGGCTGGTCCTGAACTCCCGACCTCAGGTGATCCGCCCACCTTGGCCTCCAGAGTGCTTGGATTTCATATAAAACTTCTAAAAGAAAGTATAGGAGAAAATCTTTGAGACCTCGGATTAGGCAAAGATTTCTTAGACACAATACTATAAGAAAGGTTTATGAAAGAAAAAAATGATAAATGGACTTCAAAGCTTGAAATTATTGCTAAGAAACTCAATTTTTAAAAAATATGCAAAATATTCGAATAGATCCTTCACTAAAGAAGGTACACAAATGACCAGAAAGCCCATTAAAAGATGTTCAACATGTAAGCTGTTAGGGAACTACAAATCAAAACTTCAGTGAGATACTACTTCATTAGGGTACTATAATCAAAAAGAGATGATCACAAGTATTGGTGAGGACTTAGAGAAATTGCAACCCTTCTCCATTACTGATGAGAAGGTAAACTGGTACAGCCACTTTGGAAAACAGTTTTGCAGTTTCTCAACAGATTAAACATAGAGTTACTTTATGAACTAGTACCTCCACTTCTTCAGTATATACCCAAAAGAAATGAAAATACATCCACATAGAAATTTATATCTGAATGTTTATAACAGTAGTATTTACAGTAGCCAAAAAAGTGGAAACAACACCAAAGTCTATCAACTGATGAAAGGATAAATAAAATGCAGTATAGCCCTACAGTGGAGTATTATTTTGCCATCAGAAAGGAACGAAGTACTGATTTGTGTCAAAAAATGGATGAACCTTGAAAACATCACGTTCAGTGACAGAGCCAGTCACTAAAGACTGCAGGTATTATATGATTTCATTTATATGAAATGTTCATATAGGTACATCTGTAGAGACAGAAAGTAGATTCACAGTTGCCTAGGGCGGGGGGTATTTGGGGAATGGGAAATGGCTGCTGATAGGCACAGGACTTCTTTTTTGGGGTGTTAAAAACTTAAATTATTAGATGTTAGTATTTTATAGTGAGATTGTGCAACTCCAGGTATACTAAAAATCATTGGGTTGGTTGGCTGAGTTTTAGGGTATGTGAGTTATATCTCAAGAACTATGTTTAAAAAGTACAGTAACACTATGCACCCGCTAGTTTGGCTAAAATAAAAAAAAAAACTGACATTACAACGTGTGCAGGGATGTGGAAACACTTGAAAGCATCATACATTGCTAGTGGAAATGCAAAATAAAATCATCCCTTTAGAAAAATTGTTTGGCTGTTGCTTGAAAAGTTAAATGTATTCTTAACATATTATGACAAAACAATTGCACTGCTGGGTATTTACCCAAGAGAAATGAAAAATATGTTCACACAGACTTGTCTGTGAACATTTATAACACCGTTATTCATAATAACCACAAACTGGAAAACAATTCAAATGAATGAGTAAACAAAATGTGGCATATCCATAACCCGGAATCCATATTATAAAAATAAATGAGCCACTGATGCACTCAACAACATGAGTAAACCTTGAAAAATTATGTGAAGTTAAAGAAGCAGACAATGCTATGTACTATACGATTCTATTTGTATGGATTTTTTTTAAGGCAAAACTATAGAGACAAAAAACACGTCAGTTGTTGCTTGGGCCTGGGAACAGATTGCCTGTGAGCACATGGGAACTTCGTGAAGTGATGCAAGTGTTCTAAAACTAGGTTGTAGTGTTAGTTGCACAATTGTATAGATTAACTAAATTCATGAAACTATAAATAGATGAATGCTATGTATTATAAATCATATCTCAAAAGAAAACCCAAACCAGGGAGGACTAGGACATAGGTCTGTTTCATTTGCCTAGTATAAATGTTTGACCATTGTATATAAATACTCAAATTGTGGGAGAAAATATTTGCAAACTTTGTGTCTGACAAAAGTCTAATATCCAGCATCTATAAGGGACTTAAACAGATGTACAAGAGAAAAACAATGCCATTAAAAAGTGGGCAAAGGACATAAACAGAGACTTCTCAAAAGAAGACATACATGTGACCAACAAACATGAAAAAGAGCTCAATATCACTGGTCATTAGAGAAGTGCAAATCAAAACCACAGTGAGATACCATCTCATGCTATTCAAAATGGCTATTACTAAGAAGACAAAAAAAAATAACAGACGCCAGGAGGCTGTGGAGAAAAGGGAACACTTATACGCTGTTGGTGGGAGTGTAAACTAGTTCAACCATTGTGGGAAGCAGCAGGATGATTTGCTTAAAGAGCAAAAAGCAAAACTGCCATTTGACCCAGCAATCCCATTATTGGTTGTATACACAGAGGAATATAAATCATTCTGTCATAAAGACACATGCTTACGTATGTTCTTTGCAGCACGATTCACAATAGCAAAAACATAGAATCAGCCTAAACGGCCATCAGTGACAGATTGGATAAAGAAAAGGTGGTACATATACACCACGGAATACTATGCAGCCGTAATAAAGAATGGTATCATCTGTTTCTGGGAACATAGATGGAGCTGGAGGTCATTATCCTTAGCAAATTAACACAGGAACAGAAAACCAAATACTGCATGTTCTCACTTAGAAGTGGGAGCTGAATGATAAGAACTTACAAACGCAAAGAAGAACAAAAGACACTGGGCTCTGCTTGAGTGGGGAAGGCAGGAGGGAGAGGAGCAGAAAAGATAACTATTGAGTACTGGGCTTAGTACGTGGGAGATGAAATAGTCTGTACGGCAAACCTCTGTGACATTTATTCACATCTGTAATCTTCATATGCACCCCGAAACCTAAAATAAAAGTTAGAAAATTGAATCTTGGTTTAAAATAAACTCCCAACTGGCTGTAAAATGTAAAATGTGACTATCGAGCATTTTTATCGTATCTGGCATTTTACTGTTTCCTGTCACTAGGATGTGGGTTTTTCTGTACGTGTAAGTTTCCCAGACATCTGAGACTTACCCCTTTAATCTTGAAATGTTCTTTGAATGTAACTGTTTTGAAATAGGGTTGGCTAAGCTTTTGTTTTTTACATTGTTTTGGTCATAATTATAATACTCATTATTTTAGAAGAACAGATCCCCTCAGAGCTACTGATGTTGAAGAGAGAGTGGCTTCATCACTCATTAAATCATCCAAGCCCACTCTGCCTTTGCTTTCTTCTGTTTCTTCCCTTTTTGCTGTCGGTGTGTTCACTCTTAGAAATCTTGCTCTCCTCCAGTTACTGAATTTCCTTTTCTGTGGGCTAAAATACCAGTAAGTATGTTTGTTAAAATTCTGAGTAAATTAGAAGTAACTAGGCTGAAGTCAGAGGGATGCCTTTTTCACTAAATGTATGCATACAGTAGTCCCCCTTTATCCATGGTTTTGCTTTGACTGGTTTCAGTTACCTGCAGTCTACTATGGTTTGAAAATATTAAATAGAAAATTCCAGAAATCATTAAGTTCTAAATTGCACGCCATTCTGAGTAGCATGATGAGGTCCCACACGGTCTGCTTTGTCCCTCCCAGGTTGTGAATCATCCCTCTGTCCAGAGTCTCTATGCTGTCTATGCTCCCCACCTGTTAGTCACTCAGGAGCCATCCAGGTCATCAGATCGAGTCAGAGTACTGCCATGCTTGTGTTCAAGTCACCCTTATTTTATTTAAATAACGGCCCCAACGTGCACGAGTAATGACGGTGGCAATTCGCTTATGCCAAAGAGAAGCCATAAAATGCTGCTTTAAGTGAAAAGGTGAAAATTCTCAAGGAAAGAAAAAAATACATATGCTGAGCTTTCTTGGTTCTTGGTAAGAACCAAGTTTCTATCTGTGAAATTGTGAAGAAGGAAAAACAAGTTCATGCTATTTTCCTGTTGCGCCTCAAGCTGCAAAAGTTATGGCCACAGTGCATGGTATAAGTGCTTAGTTAAGATGGGAAAGGCATTACATTTGTGGCTGGAAGACATGAACAGAAGCATGGTCCAATTGTTATCAGTCCAGTTATGTAGTAGTCATAGTTTCAGGCACCCGCCAGGGGTCTTGGAATATATACCCCCTGGATAAGGGGGCACTCCTGTAGACTTGAATATATGACTTTCATTTGCTTCTTAGCTTTTTTTCTGGAAAGATGACATTGGTAGACAGTGACCTGAAGATAAATGAGGTATTGAGCCAGTGTTCTCTTTTCAGCTTTTGGATGCCATGATTTCAATTCTAGGCCAGTTTTACACAGAGACAGAATAGACAAATTCCCCTCACCACGCTGAAGCCCTTTACTTCTTGACATTCTACCCTAATTGCAATATTGTTTTGAATTTAAATACAGAAACTTCTGTCCCATATGATCCAGCAATTCCACTTTTGGTATACAGCTGAAAGAATTTAAAGCAGAGACTCAAATAGATACTTGTATATCAGTGTTCCTAGCAGCAATATTCACAGAGTATAGAAATAGCACATATGTCCATGAAGAGATGAATGGATGAACAAAATGTATACAAACTGGATATTATTCAACCTTAAATGGTTGGGAGGCCGAGGCGGGTGGATCATGAGGTCAAGAGATCGAGACCATCCTGGTCAACATGGTGAAACCCCGTCTCTACTAAAAATACAAAAAATTAGCTGGGCATGGTGGCGCGTGCTTGTAATCCCAGCTACTCAGGAGGCTGAGGCAGGAGAATTGCCTGAACCCAAGAGGCGGAGGTTGCGGTGAGCCGAGATCGCGCCATTGCACTCCAGCCTGGGTAACAAGAGTGAAACTCCGTCTCAAAAAAAAAAAAAAAAAAAAATGGAATTCTGATACGTGCTACATGAATGAACCTTGAAAACATTATGCTAGGTGAAATAAGCCAAACTCAGACAAATTATTATACACTTCCACGTATGTGAGGTACTTTGGCTAAGCAGATTCATTAACACAGAAAGTAAAATGCTGGTTACCCGGGACTAAGGAAAAGGAAGGAACAGAGAATTACGTTTGGAGGCCAAAACATCCTGAAGGTGGATGGTGGTGCTCATCATATTGAGTGTCCTTAATGCCACTGAGTTACATACTTAAAAGTGACTAAAATGGCAAATATTTTGTTATGTATATATTTTCTCAATAAAAAGAACTCCAGGTTCGTCTGGTTTTGGTAAGGCTTCAGAGCTTTCCTCTGAATGTTTCAGATGTTTCTTTGGAAACAGATTTTGATAGCGATCATACTATTAGCAGTGTAGGGAGAGGCCTCTGAGGAAGACAGCTTCACCTGCCTTAAGGTGTTGACAGCTGAGCACTAATGAGTAAGTTTTCATTTTATTTCTCATTTCTAGGCTATCCATCCAGGATATGGCTTTCTTTCAGAAAACATGGAATTTGCTGAACTTTGTAAGGAAGAAGGAATTATTTTTATAGGTCCTCCTTCATCTGCAATTAGAGACATGGGTATAAAGAGGTATGAGTTTATATCTTTTAAAATATAACTGTATCAGGCCGGGCGCGGTGGCTCACGCCTGTAATCCCAACACTTTGGGAGGCAGAGGCGGGTGGATCACAAGGTCAAGAGATCGAGACCATCCTGGTCAACATGGTGAAACCCCGTCTCTACTAAAAATACAAAAAATTAGCTGGGCATGGTGGCGCGTGCCTGTAATCCCAGCTACTCAGGAGGCTGAGGCAGGAGAATTGCCTGAACCCAGGAGGCAGAGGCTGTGGTGAGCCGAGATTGCGCCATTGCGCTCCAGCCTGGGTAACAAGAGCAAAACTCCGACTCAAAAAAAATAAAATATAATATAACTGTATCAAGATCATTTGAAATAGTTTGGGCCAGGCATGGTGGCTATTCCTGTAATACCAGTGTTTTGGGAGACTGAGGCAGGAGGATAGCTTGAGGCCAGCAATTCAAGACCAGGCTGGGCAACTTATTGAGACTCTGTCTCTAAAAAATATATATATTTTTAAATTCAGCTAGGCCTTGGCACAGTGGCTCACACCTATAATCCCAGCACTTTGGGAGGTCAAAGTGGGAGGGTCACTTGAGTCCAGAAGTTCAAAACCAGCCTGGGCAACATAGGGAAACCCTGTCCCTACAAAATGTTTTTAAAATTCCAGGCATGGTGTCATGTGCCTGTGGTCCCAGCATCTTGGGAGGCTGAGGTGGGAGGATTGCTTGAGCCGAGGAAATCAAGGCTCCGATGAGCTATGATCACACCATCCTACTTCAGTCTGGGCAACAGAGTAAGACCCCATCTCAAAAAATAAGCTCAGCTGGATTTAGTGACAGACATCTGTAGTCCAAGCTGCTTAGGAGGCGGAGGCAGAAGGATCACCTGAGCTCAGGAGTTGAAGGCTGCAGTGAGGTATAATTCCACCACTGCACTCTGGCATGGGCAACACTGAGACCTTGTCTCTAAAAAAAAAAAAAAGTTTGTTTTACCTATAATAGGTATTTTAATTCCACCCTTCTGTTGTCATATGCATAAGTTATTTGCGACATAGGGAAATTCCATTGAGTTACAGAAAATATTTAATGTTTCTAATCAATATGTTAGTATTTTGGGATTAAAAATAAGGTGAGATGAGCTACCACATGAAATGAGGAAAACTAATAGACCATAAATTTGTATTATTTTGTTATCTCAGACTCAATGTTTTCTTTAAAGAGTTCCATTGTGATTTATAGACTGGGCTATATGTATGTTTCTCTTGAATGAAATAATTTGTAGAATTGGCACATGTTGTTTTCTTTCCCACTCTAAAGTACATCCAAATCCATAATGGCTGCTGCTGGAGTACCTGTTGTGGAGGGTTATCATGGTGAGGACCAGTCAGACCAGTGCCTGAAGGAGCATGCTGGGAGAATTGGCTATCCTGTCATGATTAAAGCCGTCCAGGGTGGAGGAGGAAAAGTAAGGTTGTGCATGCTTGTGTTCGCCATTTCAGGCTCATCTTTGTTTTATTTATGTGGTAGTCATAATCTTTTCTCTCTTAGGGAATGAGGATCGTTAGATCGGAACAAGAATTTCAAGAACAGTTAGAATCAGCACGAAGAGAAGCCAAGAAGTCTTTCGGTGACAGTGATGTGCTGATCGAGAAGTTTGTAGACACACCGAGGTGGGTTGATCTTTTTTTTACTGATTCAGATTTTTAAAATTAAATTGGAAAAATAATGCATGCACACTTTATAAAATATAAAACTTTAATAGTACATAAGTATATTATTGTAAGTTTAGTTTCCCAGTTCTATCCTGTGATGTAACCACTGGTTGTAGGATGGCATGAATTCTTCCAGGCATTTTCTGTGTGCATAGAAACGTAGATACATATACATACAGCAAACAAAATACATACCTAAGAACAGTGAGTAGAGTCTTACACACTAATATATCACAGACCTCTTTCCATGTCAGTAAATATTGGTCAGCCTCATGCTTTTTGTTGGTGACCTAGTGGTTCCATGATCTTGATATACCATTAATTCATTCAGTATGCTTCTTGTTGATGACATTTAGGGTTTTTTTCAATATTAGCAAATTATTGTAATAAATTCAGTTATATTTATAGAACTGCATGTTAGTTGACATGCTCAGGAAATGGAATTAATTTCCTAAATTGAATTTTAAGTGATTTAATAATAGCAGCTAACACTTGTATTACACTTATCATGTGCCAGATTTTAAGAATTTTACACATGCTAAATAATCTTGCTGTTCTTCTAATTTGAATGTAATTCTTACAATAACCTCATTAGGTAAGTACTATTTTCATTTTACAGGTGAAGACACTAAGCAACAGAGTGGTTGTGTTGTGTTAGTTGTCTGAGTCTCTCAGCTGTTAAGTAGTAAAGCTGAGATTTGAACCCAGGCATTTTGACTCCAGAGCTCGTATCTAAGCCACTGCACTAAGCTTCTCCGGATACCACTATAGGAAATGCAATGTGAATCCCTACTTTTTTTTCTGGAATGTTATTTTCATGTTTGTTGTTTAAAGTAAGATGCTGATTATAAAGTTTCTCATTTCATAGATTTTTATGACAGTTGTTAAAGATTTTATTTATATATATATATATAAATTTTATATATTTAAATAAATTTAATTTTTATTTAAATTTTATATATAAGTATGATATATATTATATATCATATTTATATAAAAATATATATTTTAAAAATATATAATATATATAAATATACAATATATTTATATATTATATATTTTAAATAAATATTTATATTATATATTTATATATATAAATAAATTTTTTAACAATTGTCATAAAAATGTGAAATGAGAAATGTGTGTGTATATATACACACACACACACGTGTATATATAAAAAATATATATACACATACATTGTGTGTATATATATAGTATTTACAGGATATAGATGTCCTGTAGTAATACTGTATAATACTTACAGGATACTTATAATACTTACACATACAGTATTACTTATAATACTTGCATATAATTATAGGATATTATAATGCTGTATAATACTTACAGGAGAGATATATGTAAGAATATATATATGTAATAGATATATGTAAGAATATATGTAATATATATGTAAGAATATATATGAGATATATGTAAGAATATATGTAATATATATGTAAGAATATACATATATGTAATATATATATGTAAGAAAAAATATATATATATATATTCTTACATTTATCTCTCCTGTAAGTATTATACAGGATTAGTGAAAAGAATAATTCATTTGGGAACCATGACTGGAAAAGAGATTTACCTTGAAGGTAACAGACTTGAAGCTTTAGGCACTTCTTTGGCATTCACCTCTTCTAAGACCCTGACCTAATTTTGTATTTGCGGTTTTGTATTCTTCTCCTTAAAGAAGGCTCCCAAATTGTTTTTTGTTACAGCCCGTATAAAACTGAGAACTGTCCTAAGCATGGCATAGTCAATGAAATTCAATTAGAATTTGATAGTTAAAAAAAAGGAAGTCAATCTTAAAATTGGTAAATCGACTAGGAGAACACAGCCTATGCCATCTGTCAGTGGGAAGTAAGTAAAAAAAAAAATGGAGGCAGCTCTAAGGTAAATTGAAGGCTTCCTTTCAAGAAAGAATAGGATAGCCATCCAAATTAGCATGCTCTTAAGTTAGCATGGTGGAGACATCAGTAGCTTATTTCAGTAACTATGTAAGTCAATGCCTGCAACATTTTTTGAAGATGTAAGTTCTGTACTTGGGAAATGTTAGCCATACACTGCCTCACATTGTAATGTATTCCCCCAACAGCTGAAAAACCCCTGGGAATCAAAGACCTGGTAGTATATACATTTTTATTTTTTTGTATATATTGCCTGGCATACTACTTTCATTGTAATAGGCATCAGTAATATTTTTTGAACTATAGAAGTAATATGAATACATTACAAACTTCTGGAAAATGTGGAAGATGGAAGACAAAATAACCCATAATTGTATTCTAATTATTGTATTAATATATTAATATTAATATTTCTGTATATAGTCATGTGTTGCTTAACGACAGAGATGCATTCTGAGAAATGCATTGTTAGGCAATTTCATTGCTATGCACACATCATAGAGTGTACTCACACAAACTGAGTGAGAATGGCATGCTTTCCTAAAGGAATCAAACTTGACTTTAAAGCCAATAGAAGCCCCTGGGGAAAACTGGTCTCATTCCTTGTCTACACCCTCTCTGTATAGGTCTCCTAACCTGTAGTAAGTAAGGAATGTCACTTTCTGTCAGATCCAGGAGCCCCAAGTTATCTTGGGACCTCATGAGGACCTTTTATCAGCAAGGTCCTTACGATCTGTATCTTGTGCTGACCTCCTATCTCTTTCTGTGATTAAGAATGCTTTAACTTACTACTGGAAATGCAGCCCAGCAGGTCTTAGCCTTATTTTACCCAGCCCCTATTCAAGATGGAGTTGCTCTGGTTCAGATGCCTCTGACATTTCCCCCCTTGCTTTTATAAGAGAATGCTTAATCCTAAGGGTTGCAGAGGGACAAAGATCCATCATCTGTAACCTTCAGGCTGAATGGGGCAATGATATTCCTGCTAATTAGGCTCTCATGTTCAGGATAGAGAGGAGCTCAGTTAGAAAGCATCAGTATGTCGAGGGCCACTCATACCTCTTGAGTTCTGACAAAAGGTGAAATCTGGAAGATTAATAAAATAAGATTAATAAAAAAAAATTTGGCAAGCTTATCCTGCATTTCTACACAAAGAGTACAACAATAATATATTTCACAACAGTAAAGCACAATAAGCAAGATTATCCCAAGTTAGCAAAATTAGAATGGTTTCCATGAACTGGGCAACTGTTGGAACCAAGCTGATATAGAGTTGCTAGATGATTCCAGTACGTGCCCAGGATTAGAATATTGATCCAGATTTTTACATTACCAGTCCCTCTTGTTTCTTCTGAACAGCAACCACAGGAATAAGCAGGGTTAGTCTAAATTGCAGGGAAACTCAAAAACCACTGATGAGACTAGAATTTAATAACAAGTATACCATAGTTTTTGAAACATAATTTTTCTTGCTCCAGTTTTCCATTTTTACTAAAGACAAATCATGGTAAGACCGATTTGCTTTATTATACATGGCCTGATTATTTGTATAAAGTGCAGCAAGAATAATTATTTGCCATATAGGCTTTTAAAGTTGGTTTTGATGGAATTCTTCCATAAGGACTTGCAGAGAAGACCTTTTTTTTTTTTTTTTCTCAAGCCCAGCCCACCCATGGGTTTATACCCTGAAATACTATGAGTTAAGTAAATTTCTCTCCTCTTAAGGTCCCAAGATAACTTGGGGCTCCTGGATCTGTCAGAAAGTGACATTCCTTACTTACTACAGATTAGGAGACCTATACAGAGATGGTATAGACAAGGAATGAGACCAGTTTTCCCCAGGGGCTTCTATTGGCTTTAAAGTCAAGTTTGATTCCTTTAGGAAAGCATGCCATTCCAGTCAAAGCCTTGGTAAAATAACCTGTTTCTCCAGTTGTGTCCTGTTGCAAAAGAAAACAGATTCTTATTGCATTTGTGCAAATAACTATATTGCCATAAGTTAAGATCCTCACAAAGAGTTTCC
The DNA here is from genome assembly GCF_009761245.1 of Sapajus apella. Lineage (NCBI taxonomy): Eukaryota > Metazoa > Chordata > Mammalia > Primates > Cebidae > Sapajus > Sapajus apella. The sequence continues at coordinate 18,263,478 of NW_022436978.1, forward strand.
AAATTCTGGAGAAATCAGAGAGAAACAAATATGCTCCAAATTTTGTTTATGAGTGTGTACATTTCTTAATTGTTAAAAGCTGTGAATAGCTTAAAAGAAAGGTTTCCTTCACTCTGAAAAACCAGAGGATCAGCAATGTTTTAAGCAAAAAGTCAAAAAAGATTACTTTAGACTTCAGTTCATGCAGTCAACTCCTGCTTGATATACATGAACATTTCAGCTTTCCATGAGAGTTCTGAAAGTTTCTTTTTCCCTTTTCTAATGTCACAATCTCCAAACTTACATGAAACCTGCATTCAAGAACGCATGCTAGAGTTGTATAGTTTATTATAAATCACCTTTTGGGCCTGGGTGCAGTGGCTCATGACTGTAAAATCCCAGCACTTTGGGAGGCTAAGGCGGGTGGATCACCTGAGGTTAGGAGTTCGTGACCGGCCCAGCCAACATGGTGAAACCCTGTCTCTACTAAAAACACAAAAATTAGCAGGGCATAGTTGGCACGTGCCTGTAATCCCAGCTACTTGAGAAGCTGAGGCACAAGAATCGCTTGAACCTGGGAGGCAGAGGTTGCAGTGAGCCAAGATTGCACCACAGCACTCCAGCTTGGGCTACTGAATGAGACTCAGTTTCAAAATAATAATAATAAATCTCCTTTTGAAGAAGATCAAAACAAGACAGTTGTCTATGGATGGCAAAAAGCTTTAGGGCAACCACAGTTAAAAACACAATTGACAAAGAACTTTGGTTACTTCTGTGCCATACAATGATTTTATGGAACAATTATAATGTACACTAAGTTATAGCAGAATTATAGGAGTTTCCCGTTATTTTGGAACACATACTATAACATATTTTTACAAATATAGCCCAAAGAAAGCTAAACACCATTTCACATTTGACACTGCTTCCTGTATGAGTTTTATATCAAATAAGCCCTATTTCACCGTTACATTAGTGTACTATTAATATTAAACCCAATTTTCAATAAAACCTTGTTGACATACCTACCCAATTTTAATGTTTGACTATAAGGTGAGGTTCTCATAAACTTTTTAATAACCCTTTACGAATTTTTGTTAAAGAGCAGATCAGTGCTCTAAGCAAAACCTGTTGTGCTTTTATTCCAATGTTCAATTTCTGGAAAAACTGAACACCCCTTTAACCTGAGCCAATATGTTCACACACACAATTTCTTTTACAAGATTAATTTTTCACAAACCTTCCACAACTTGCTTAAACCTTTAGCTTTATCTTATCTAACTTAAAATAATCCTTTAACTTTTTAATCTAGGCACAAAAAAAAATCCACATTCGTATGCCTTCTTATAATCTTTTACCAAAAACACATTTCACTTTCCTTACACACCTTACGTGTAGAATTGACGTAAACTAAAAGGCATTACACATTTTACTTTTCTGACAAAATATTTGACTTACGCACTTATTTTTAAACCAGATAATCAAAGCTGTTTCATATCACACACACAACACATAAATACACAGGCAGACAGAAGAAAAGGATTCATTCCCTAAGCCAGGAATTGAACCCTGAACCTGGGTCACCATTGTAAAAAAACAAAGCAGGGCCACATGGGTACAAGGTCAAGCCCCCAAGGACATAGAAGGCAAGAGGAAAACCTCATCCAGTTTTCTTTCACGGACCTGCAGCAAAGTTTATAACTGACTAGTACCCTGGGCCACCTTGAACAGTAGGCTTATGGGATTCTAAGCCTGTGTTTTAGCCTGAGGTATACCTCTTTATGACAGAACAATACAGAAAGACACGTAAAGCACACTAGATTCACTACAGCTTAAGACTGGCCTCACAAATTCCTTTTTGTTAGTTAAAAAGCAAGGAGAGGCCGGGCGCGGTGGCTCAAGCCTGTAATCCCAGCACTTTGGGAGGCCGAGGCAGGTGGATCATGAGGTCAAGAGATCGAGACCATCCTGGTCAATATGGTGAAACCCCGTCTCTACCAAAAATACAAAAAAATTAGCTGGGCATGGTGGTGCGTGCCTGTAATCCCAGCTACTCAGGAGGCTGAGGCAGGAGAATTGCCTGAACCCAGGAGGCGGAGGTTGCGGTGAGCCGAGATCGCGCCATTGCACTCCAGCCTGGGTAACATGAGTGAAACTCCGTCTCAAAAAAAAAAAAAAAAAAAAAAAAAAAAAAGCAAGGAGAGAAACAGCGATTTTTGCCATTCATTCAACCTGTTTGCACAGAGGGGAAAGTGGAGGGAAGGGAGAAAAGCATTGCTTGTGGAAGGTGGGGAAGGCAAGGTACTCAGGGAGGCCAGAGAAAGACTCGCCCATTTCAGGCAGCCACTTGTCAGTTAGGAAGGGATCTTTCCTAGCAGTCCCAACAGCACTCAAGTTTCCCCTTGTAGGGAGGTAAAAGCTCCCATGTCTCACCATCCTGTTTATGCCTAATCCTGTCGCCCACCACTGGCAGCAGAGTGCAAGGCAGATTAATTCAAACAGAATGGCAGTTAACATTCATAGTGCCAAGCCCATTCTTAGCCGAGAGGGACATTACTGAGAGGGGCTTCTAATCCCCTAAATCTTAGGAAGGAATCTAACTGTCCTAAGTTGGGCCTCCAGCCAAAGTTCAGTCAAGCATGCTTGCCTTTTAACTCCACTAAATTGGGCCTCAAACCCAATTCTATCCTTTACCTGGGTATATGCACCCCACTTATCCAAAGCTGGCCAATCAGTGCTGCAATCTTAGGAGGGTCAGAGGGTGTCCTCAGTATTGCCCCTTCCGTGGTTCACCAGAAAGATGTTGCCATACCGGCACTTACCCAAAGTTAGCTGTTGGGTCGGGATTTCCTTAGTATTGTCCCTTCTGTGGCCACCAGAAAGGTGCTACTGGACAGGAGTCCTGATCAAGACCCCAAGAGAGGATTCCTGGATCTCACACAAGAAAGAATTCAGGGCGAGTTCATGCAGTAAAGTGAAAGCAAGTTTATTAAGAACGTAAAGGAGTAAAGGATGGCTACTCCATAGGTAGAGCAGCCTCTAGTAATAACATTTAAATATCATGAAATTGTACTGTGTATTCTTTATGTCCTGCTAAATAATTACCTGTGGAACTAATGGAGTGCCAGAAGATTGTCAGAGTGGTGCTGGTAACTAAGAAAAGTCAATATCAAAATATTTTTTTAAATTTTATCAGAACTATTTAGTGTATCTGAAAGACTGGGTTAAGAAATCTTTTGAAAGTGTAATATTTTAGAAAAAAAACACAGAAATCAGATTCTTTCTTTAGACACTGTGCTCCAGAAACTCTAAGTTAGTTAAAGCTACACAGAAAAGGGTTAATCAGAAAAAGGTAAAACTGATTTAGTGACTGCAGAAATCATAACACAGATCTTCATTGAACTTCCCTTATAAGCAGCCAAAGGAAAAGTATTTCCAGCCTCTAAGACCTCAGACAAGAACTGCTCTGTGCTCTTGATGCAGCCTCCTACGTATTCCCTTCATAACCTGGAGTGCCTGCTATAGTGTTTCCTTACCTGGAGCAGCTAAAAGATGAGGGAGAGTCAATAGAAGTGATATGTGTTAGTCCATTCTCACGCTGCTAATAAAGACATACCCAAGACTGGGTAATTTATAAAGGAAAGAGGCTTAGTGGACTCAGTTCCACATGGCTGGGGAGGCCTCATAATCATGGCAGGAGGTGAAGGAGGAGTACAGCCATGTCCTATATGACTGCAGGCAAGAAAGCATTTGCAGGAGAACTGCACTTTATAAAACCATCATATCTTGTGAGACTTATCATCACGAGAACAGCACAGGAACACCCACCCCCATGATTCAGTTACCTCCCAGCGGGTCCCTCCCACCATACATGAGGATTATGGGAGCTACAATTCAAGATGAGATTTGCGTGGGGACACAGCCAAGCCATATCATGGTAGAATTTTACAATTGGAATTTGAAAAACAAGCACTTCAGCTCCAACATGTAAAGAGCTTGAAAGTCATCACTCACATCCAAAAACCAAGAAAACAGCTGAACAAAATAAGTAAGTGACTTTAGAAGAACCATCAGAGAATTGAGGCCACGGGACAAGCCTTCACTCTCAAATCTGGACAAGCATGCAAGTACAGTGAGTCAAAGCCAGATGAGTTTACCTGGAGCAGAAGCTGCTGGATCTCTAACACTTACATTGGAGTTTTGAAAAATGGCTGAGGCTAAGTGTGGGCCAGTGTGAAAGTGAGAAACTCCTTGGGGCCCAGTCTTAGAGGGACCTCCCACTTTCATGGGTTTTGCCTCCAAGAACCTCACCAGGTTCTCACAGTAAAAATCCAGGGGAAAAAAAAAAATCCCTTATGTTTTACAGCACGGGGAGGGGAAAAGTAACCATTTTGAAAGAGATCGGTAGCATTCTATTCTCCCTAACAAAGGAAATTCTAACTCCAAGGGAAATGTCTCCAGAGCCTTTTTTGTTCTAGGGAAAAGGTAGTTAGCCAACCACAACCTCCTTTATAGTCTTCCAATATCACCTAAGGGAGAAAAGAAAAACAACTAAGAAACGCTTCTCGGCACAAACACAAGACCACTGAAAGACTGAGATTTAATCATAAGTTTGTAGAATGCTTTCCCTCCCCACACCGTACTACCATGTTGCTATGTTTGTGTCCCTCCAAAATTTACATGTTGAAGCCTAACCCCCCATCCCCAAGGTATTAAAAGGTAGGCCTTTGGCAGGTGATTAGATCATGAGTGCTCTGCCTTGATGAATGGAATTAGTTACCACAACAAAAGAGTTTGAGGAACCTATTTGCCCCTTCCCTCTTCCTTCATGTGAGGACACAGCAACGTGGTGTTATCTGTGAGGAACAGGCTCTCACTAGACACTGAATCTGCCAGTAGCTTGATCTTGCATTTCTCAGCTTGAAAACTATAAGAAATAATTTTCTGTTGTTTATAAGTTACACAATTTAAGGTATTTTGCTATAGCAGTACAAAAAGACTAAGACACATGTCTTCAAGACTCCAGTATAATAACAATGGATTACAAACGGAGAAGCTCTAACTATGTAAGAAGGAATTCTTAGGGAAACCAGAGACACTGATATTAAAAACAAAACACAACAAGGACACTAGAGGATACAGAAACTTCTGGCACCCACAGCTACTGCAGACATTAAACACAGCCTGCTTGCTAGCCAGATTAACCTGAGGCTTCACCTTAAAAGACAGTTTACCTTAGATCCTATTACCTAATGCATCATGTTCTACTTTTAACAAAACAATTAAAAAGCATGCTAAAAGGCAAGAAAAAAAAAGCACAGACTAAAACAAAGTAAGCAGTACTAGACTGATATGATACAAATTTAGGAATTATCAGATAAGGAATTTAACTGATTAATATATTAAAAGCTCTAATGGAACAAATAGACAACATGCAAGAACAGATACATAATGTAGGTAGAGAGATGGGAACACTGAAAATGAATCAAAAGAAAATGCTAGAAATAAAAAACATTGTAATAGAAATGAAGAATGCACTTGATGGGGCCCATCAGTGTATTAGACACAGCTAAGGAAAGAATCAGTGATCCTGAACATAGATAAATAGAACTTTCCCAAACAGAAATGCAAGGAGAAATAAAAATTAAAAAAAAAAAAACCAAAAACAGAATATATAAGAATTGTGGGACAATTTAAAAGGGTGTAACACATTATTTGAATACCACAAGAATTAGAAAACAGCAGGAGAGATTGTTGAAGTAGTAATAGACAAGAATTTTCCAAAATTAATGACAGACACAAAACTACAGAGACAGGAAGCTCAGAGGACACCAAGAAGAATAAACACCAAAATATATACACCTATGCACATCATATTCAAATTACAGGAAAAGAAAGACAAATAGAAAATACTGAAAGAAGCTCCAAGGAAGGAAAATACTAGAGGAATAAAGATAAGAAATCTTATCAGAAACCATGCAAGAAGAGAGTGGAATGAGAAATAATGTTCAGAGAAAAAGTACCAACCTAGTTTTCTATATCCAGTGAAATTATTCTTCAAGTGTGAAGGAGAAATAAAGTCTTTCTCAGACAAACAGAAATTAAGAGAATTTGTCACCAGTAGACCTGCCTTGCAGGAAATAATAGTTCTTTAGAGTGAAATAAAATGTTTTAGGTCCGAAATTTGGATCTAGATAAAGAATAGAAAATAATTGGAAAAGGAATAAGTGGAGGTAAAATATTTTCCTATTCTGATATAGGAGTATTTACCCATTCTAAATGATTTAACAGATAACAGTTTGTTCAAAATAATGGCAACAATGTATTTGGTTATTAGCTTATGGATAAAGAGGAAAAGTCAACAAGGCAAGAAATCCAAAAAGAAAAAATCAGCTCTAAGAATTTTATTAAGAAAATGTATTAGACAGCTTAGAAAATTCAAAACTGGAACATTCAGAAAACATGATATATCAAGATAATTTTTTTTTTTTTAGATAGAGTTTCACTCTGTCACCCAGCTGGAGTGCAGGACACAATCTCAGCTCACTGCAGTCTCTGCCTCCCAGGTTCAAGTGACTCTCATGCCTCAGTATCCTGATTAGCTGGGATTACAGGTGTGCACCCCAACACCTGGCTAATTTTTGTATTTTTAGTAGAGATAGGGTTTCACCAAGTTGCCCAGGCTGGTCTCAAACTCCTGGCCTCAGGTGATCCACTGGCCTCGCCTTCCCAAAGTGCTGGAATTACGGGTGTGCACCACCACGCCCAGCAAGAAGATTAATTTTTTGAGGTGGGTAAATGAAATACTTCATGAAGTAAACAAGAAGAGAAATGACCTACTGTACTAAAGCAATATGTTTATAAGACTTCCTGGCTTTTTTGTCTCTTCTGTATTTGACAGCTTTTATTTTAAAAAATCAATAGAAAAACATATTTGCTGATCACTCATTTCTATATTACGGTGGTGAGTAGGTGAAGTGAACGACAGCGTGACCATGTCACAATAAACCTACTGAGAAGAATGCTTTCATGTTCGCCAAGTAGTCCATATTAGCCTTATTTTCATAAAGGCTATGTGCATTCACTCTTAATATGATTTCTCATAATTTTACTATTTTATACTCAACATTTAAGTGCCTTTGTTGGTGGGTTTTTTTTCCTTATAGATGGGGTCTGACTTTATCAGCCAGGCTGGAGTGCAGTGGCACCTCAAACTCCTGGGCTCAAGGAATCCTCCTGCCTGAGCCTTCTGAGCAGCTAGGACTACAGGCATGTACCAACATGCCCAGCTTATTAAAAAAAAAAAAATTTTTTTTTTTTTTTTTTTTTTTTTTTTTTAGAAACAGCCTCACCCTGTTGCCCAGGCTGGTCTTGAACTCCTGGACTCAAGCAATCCTCCTGTCTTGGCCTCTCAAAGTGCCGGGATTTATAAGTGTGAGCCACTGTGCCTGGCCTTTTTTTGGGTTTTATTATGATTTATTGTCAGTATATTTCTGAGATACTAATGATCCATATTAATTTAATGTATTTAACTCTTCTGGGTAAGCCATTTTAATTTCAGTCTTCTGTAGTCATAAAATCTAAATGTAAGAGTTGCTTAAAAACAAAAAGTGGTCTTAAAAATTTTTTCATTGGTCTTTTGACAATATGAAGTGACTGTAATTTGTAATTTTGAGGTAGTCAAATTTGTCAGTCTTTTCTTTGAAAATTTGTTCTTTTTACTGCTTATCCCTACTTTAGTCTCCATTTTCTGTCTTTTAAAAATATTCATTCATTCATTATTCTTCAGGTTGGAGAAATGTCTTTTCTTATTTGTCATTTTAGGTAGAGATTTTTTCCCTTTAATACTCATCCTACAAATGGTAACTTTTTCGTTGAGTTTTACAAGATTATAATTTGTTTGTTTTGACAGGGTCTCTCATTCTGTCACCCAGGTTGGAATGCCGTGGCACAATCTCAGCTCACTGCAGCCACAACCTTCTGGGCTCAGCCTCCTGAGTAGCTGGTACTACAGGCGTGTGCTACCATGCCTGTCTAGTTTTTTGTAGAGATGGGGTTTCACTATGTTGCCCAGGCTTGTCTTGAACTCCTGGGCTCAAGCATTCTGCCTTAATTACAGATGTCAGCCATCTCATCTGGCCTGTAGTTCTTTTTCTAAGTCCATAATCTCTAATTTGAGGTCAAAATGTCAGACCTTACTTAAAGAAAGTAAAAATAGAGAAATCCTGGTGATTGGGCCTAGCAGTTTAGCTTCACGAATGTGATATTTATCACGCCTGACAAATACATTAACATATGTGTTTGCTTTTGTCTAGGCATGTAGAAGTCCAGGTGTTTGGGGATCACCATGGCAATGCTGTGTACTTGTTTGAAAGAGACTGTAGTGTGCAGAGGCGACATCAGAAGATCATTGAGGAGGCCCCAGCGGTAAGGATCTTGGAAGGAAATTTGTAAGCTTCTCTGTAATGTGAATCTCATTAAGTCTGATTTTCACATCAGAAATCTTTGAAGCTGGCGTCTCTTAGCCCTCAAACCCCTGCTGGACAACTGTGTTCTAATAGCAGTGTAATGAAAGACCTCCTGCAGTACTGGGAGTAAGGAGGAAATTGATGTTTTCAGGGTAGACACAACAGGGCCATGTTCCTTCTGGATAAAATACTGAAAATCTGCTCTGATTCACCTCTCTGATTTACAGTGAAAAGCTGTATAATGAGGTTTCAATGCACATTTCAAATTGTAATTAACTAGAATCAGTTACTAGAATGGAATGGTCTGGTTAATTGGATTTATTTTTTTATGGAGAAGCCTTTTCTGTTTTAATTACCATTTTAGATGTTCTGAAAATATGTTAGTGATTTTCCTGCCTTAATGGTTGTATTATAGAGAAGAGAGGATCACTCGTTTGGCAGCTTTTGCTCCCTTAACATTAATTGTTTACATATCTTGGAGCCTTACTCTTGATTGGTTTAGGGGATTATCTGGGTCAAAGCTTGCTACTGGGACTACTTGTTTTTGGATTTACATTTCTGTGGAGGTTGCTACTGCCATGGGTTCTTGTTCAAGGTTATGTTTTTTTTTGGTGGTTTTTTTTTTTCCAGTATATATTGATTTCCAAAGAGTCAGGGATCAGAGGTTTCTGGTTAATAAGTATATTATTATTATATTCAAATTTTAATTTATGTTGCAGAATATATTTATGTTATAGAATATATTATACCATTATACATTGTACCAGAATGTTATGCCATGAATATTGACGCATTAAATGTCAATAGGAATTGCAGTAAAGCCTTATTTTCATGTGGTGATCACCTAAATTTATATCTGTATAGCACTGTTTTAAAATGTTGAAAACTCTGCTTACTTATTGACATACATTTCTTTTTATGAACCTTTCTTATTAACTTGAAATCTCAAGGTTTCCCATTATTTTAAGATAATCATTAGGCACGTGACTCAGATTGCCTATCATCCTGAAACAAAATAAGGATTGTTGAAAGTTACCATATTGATACATATAGTTTTGTTTTGTTTTGTTCTTTTGAGACAGGGTCTGACTTTGTCATCCAGGCTGGAGTGCAGTGGCACGATCATAGTTCACTGCAGTCTCCAACTCCTGGGCCCCAGCACTCCTCCCCTCAGCCTCCTGAGTAGTTGAAACTACAGGTGCATGCCACCGTGCCTGGCCAATTTTTTAAATTTATCGTAGAGATGGGTTCTTGCCGTGTTGACCAGGCTGATCTCAAACTTCTGGCCTCAAATAATCTTCCAACCTCAGCCTCCCAAACACTTGGATTACAGACCCGAGCCACAGTGCCCAGCCTGAAACACATAATTTTAAGTGAACATATAGTTAAGAAAGTTGTCATGTAGATAGATACAAGGGACAAAGATATGTAATTATGATGAGTAATATCTGCAATGCAGAGAAATTAGTAGCAGAATCATTGAACTTGGGTATATTGACATTTAAACTAGGATAGGATAGTAGTTTTTGATGAAGTGTATAATAGCTTTTTGTCTTTTTTAATGTAGTATTTGATACATAGAAATATAATGCAGTCATGCATTGCTTAACAATAGGAATACATCCTAAGAAATGTGTCCTTAGGTGATTTTGTCATTGTGTGAACATCATAGAGTGTGCTTACACCTAGATAGTAATTACAGCCCCCTGCACAGGTAGGCTGCTGGTAGAGCCTATTGCTGCCAGGCGACAAACCTGTACAGTATATTCCTGTCCTGAATACTTCAGGCAGTTGTAACACAGTGGTAAGTATCTAAACATATATAAAATAGGAAAGGTACAGTAAAAATACAGTATAAAAGATTTGTGAAATGGTACACCTGTGTCGAGTACTCACCCTGAATGGAGCCTGCAAGTTTGTAAGTTGCTCTGGGTGGGACAGTGAATATGAAGACCTAGTACAACACTGCCACTTTGTAAACATTGTACACTTCCACTAAGTTAAATTTATAAAAAATATTTTTATTTAATAAATTAGCCTTAGCTTACTGGAACTTTTTTACTTTATATATGTATATGTTTATAAGCTGTTAAATTTTTTTTTTCTACTTTTTGACTCTTTTTAAGTAATACTTACCTAAAAATACAAACACATTATACAGACATACAAAAATATCTTTTCTTGGGTGGGTGTGGTGGCTCATACCTGTAATCTCAGGGCTCTGGGAGGCCAAGATAGGCAGATCACTTGAGGTCAGGAGTTTGAGACCAGCCTGGCCAACATGGTGAAACGCTGTCTTTGCTAAAAATACAAAAATTAGCTGGGTGTGGTGGCAGGCACCTGTAATCCCAGCTACTCGGAGGCTGAGACAGGAGAATTGCTTTAAAAACCTGGAAGGCAGAGGTTGCAGTGAGCCAAGATCACACACCACCGCACACCTGCCTGGGCAACAGAGCAAGACTCCATCTCAAAAAAGAAAAAAAATTATAGCCTTATTCTATAAGTTTTTCCTGTTTTTACATTTTTTAATTAAATTTTTTTGAGATGGGTTCTTGCTCTGTCGCCCAGGCTAGAGTGCAGTGGCACGAACATGGCTCGCTAGACCCATGACCTCCTGGGCTCGAGTGATCCTCCCACCTTAGCCTCTGGAGTAGCTGGGACTGTAGGTATGTACTTTCATGCCTGGCTAATTTTTCTATTTTTGTAGACGGGGTCTCGCCGTGTTGCTCCATGGTATGAGTCTCGCCAGGCTGGGATCAAACTCCTGCACTCAAGCGCTCCACTCACCTCTGCCTCCCAAAGTGTTGGGATTACAGGGGTGAGCCACTGCACCTGGCTTTTTCTAACTCTTTAAACTTTTTTGTTAAAAATGAAGACACAGGCTGGGCACGGTGGCTCATGCCTGTAATCCCAGCACTTTGGGAGGCCAAGGTGGACAGATCATGAATTCAGGAGATTGAGACCATCCTGGCTAACACGGTGAAACCCTGTCTCTACTAAAACTACAAAAAATTAGCCAGGCGTGGTGGTGTGCACCTGTAATTCTAGCTACCTGGGAGGCTGAGACAGGAGAATTGCTTGAACCCAGGAGGTGGAGGTTGCAATGAGCAGAGATTGCGCCATTGCAGTCTGGGCAACAGAGCGAGACTCTGTCTCAACAACAACAAAAAAATGAAGACACAAACACACACATTAGATTAGACCTAAACGGAGTCAGGATCATCAGTGTCCCTGCCTTCCCTCCGCATCTTGTCCCACTGGAAAGTTTTCAGGGTCAATAACTTCTGTGGAGCTGTCATCTTCTGTGATAACAATGCCTTCTTCTGAAACACCTGAAGGACCTACCTGAGGCTGTTTTACAGTTTAACTTTTTTTAAGTGAAAGGGACACACTTTAAAATAACTGTAAAAATTATATCATATAGTAAATATATAAACCAATAGCATAGTCGTTTATTATCGTTATCAAGTATTATGTACAGCACATGATTGTGCTATACTTTTGTATACTGGCAGTGCAATTGTTTTGTTTACACCAGCCTCACCACAAAACACATGAGTAATGCACTGTGCTGTGATGTTGTGACAGCTACACTGTCACTAGGTCATAGGAATTTTTCAGCTCCATTATAATTTTATGGGATTAACTGTTGTATATGTGGGCCATTGTTGACTGAGAAACATCATTACGTGGCACCTGACTGAATTGAATTTTAATGGAATTTCTAGTAAGGCAAGCTACTAATGGAGATTTACTTAAATATTTTTTTCAAAGCCTGGTATTAAACCTGAAGTAAGAAAAAAGCTTGGAGAAGCTGCAGTCAGAGCTGCTAAAGCTGTAAATTATGTTGGAGCAGGTATGTTAAGATTTGCTTCAAATGGAAGAGATGTAACGGTGTTTAATTTACATGTCAGAAGGCAAGAGAAACACAGCTTTTAAATCAGTTGCTTTCAGGCTGCTTTGAACATATTCACAGTAATAAATATATTTTATATTGAGACCTAGTATGTACACATAAATGTTTATTTTTACGTATCTATATATTTGAAACAAATGTTTCATTAAACAGTACTTGTCTTAATTATATGATATTTGATCTTTTGTATTCTATTTTAAAATAAAATCACTAAATTGGTATTTTTACTTCTTTATAGTTAATAAACTTTATTTTTCAGAGCAGTTTTAAGCCCACAGCAAAATTGAACAAAAAGTACAGAGAATCCCTGTATGCCCCAGTCTCCCCCGAAGCCCCCAACACACAAGCTCTTCCCTGCAGCAGAGTGGTGCGTGTGTTTCAATCAGTGACCCTGCATTCACACGTGATTATCAGCCAAGTCCATAGTTCACATAAGGGCTCACTCGTGGTGGCGTACATTCTATGAGTTTCGACAAATGCAATAATACGTATCTACCATTGAACTATGCTATGGAATAGTTTCAGTATCCTCTGTGCCCTCTCTGTTCATCTCTCCATTCCCCCTAAATCCTGGTAGCCATTAATGTTTTTACTCCCTCTATAGTCTTGCCATTTCAAGAATGTCATATAGCTAGAATCATGCAGTATATAGCCTTTTCAGATTGGCTTCTTATCTTTATAATATGCATTTCAGTTTCCTCCATGTCTTTTCATGGCTTGATAGCTCATTTCTTTTTTTATGCTGAATAATATTTCATTGCCTCAACGTCCCACAGTTTATTATCCATTCAGCTACTTAAGGACATCATAATTGCTTCCAAGTTTTGGCAATTATGAATAAAGCTGCTATAAACGCCCTGAAAATAATCAGGCTTTTGTATGGACATAATTTTTTAGCTTATGTGGATAAGTACTAAGGAGTGTGCTTTCTGGGTCATATGGTAAGAGAATGTTTAGTTTTGGAAAAAACTGACAAACTGTCTTCTAAAATGACTGTACTATTTTGCATTCCTACCAGCAACAAAAGAGGGTTCCTGCTGCTCCAAATCCTCTGCAGTTTTTGGTGATGTCAGTGTTTTGGATTCAGGCCATTTGGTATCTCATTGTTTTAATTTGCACTTCCCTAATGACCTGTAATGTTGAATATCTTTTCATGTGCATACTTGCCATCTGTTTATCTTCTTCGATGAAGTGTCTCTTCACATCTTTCACCCATTTTTAAAATCAGGTTATTTGTTTTCCTATTGTCGAGTTTTAAGAGTTCTTTGTGTATTTTGAATAACAGTTCTTTATTAGATGTGCCTTTGCAAACATTGTCAGTTTGAGACTTGCCTTCACTTCTCTTGACTTTCCCTTTTTTTTTTTTTTTTAGACAGTCTCACTCTGTCACCCAGGCTGGAGTGCAGTGGCACAATTTTGGCTCACTGCAACCTCTGCCTCCCAGGTTCAATCGATTCTCCTGTCCCAGCCCCCTGGGCAGCTGGGATTATAAGCGCTTGCTACCATACCTGGCTATTTTTTTGGTATTTTTAGTAGAGACAGGGTTTCACCATGTTGGTCACGCTGGTCTCAAACAGCTGACCTCAGGTGATCTGCCTGCCTTGGCCTCCCAAAGTGTTGGGATTACAGGCATAAGCCACCACACTCAGCCCTAGAAACATTTTTTAAATGCAAATAGAAGTCAATACAAATATATATATATATATATCTTTTCTGTCCCTCTTTTGTCAGGAGGTAGAGTTTGCAGTGAGCTGAGACTGTGCCATTGCACTTCAGCCTGGGTGACACAGTGAGACTCTGTCTGAAGAAAAAAAATTGATTTTAAAATTTGCTAATGGGTTGTAACCACACTTGTAGAAACAGCTTTACATTGTATTCACTTTAAGAGAGAAAAACACAAACACAGAAGACTAGAAGCTATATAATTTCATTTAGATAAAATTCCAGGCCGGGCGCGGTGGCTCACGCCTGTAATCCCAGCACTTTGAGAGGCCGAGGCAGGTGGATCACGAGGTCAGGAGATCGAGACCATCCTGGTCAACAAGGTGAAACCTCGCCTCTACTAAAAATACAAAACATTAGCTGGGCATGGTGGCGCGTGCCTGTAGTCCCAGCTACTCGGGAGGCTGAGGCAGGAGAATTGCTTGAACCCAGGAGGCGGAGGTTGCGGTGAGCCGAGATCATGCCATTGCACTCCAGTCTGGGCAACAACAGCGAAACTCCGTCTCAAAAAAAAAAAAAAAAAAAATTCCAAAAAAACTACAGTGACAGAAAGCAGATTGGTGGTTTCCTGGATCCCAGGACTTAGTGAAGGGACTGATTGCAAATGGGAACAAGGGAATTTTTTGGATGCTGGAAATGTTCTATAGTGTCATTGTGGTTCTTTGATTGTATTCAATTGCTAAATCACACACCCACAGTTAAAATTGTTACAGTTTGTTGTCTAAAATGAAACATTAATAAAGTTAGGGAAAATTTTTTAGGGCTTAATAGATTGCCAGTAGATATTAACATAAGGTTTAGTTGCCAAACAATCTTTCAATGGGTTGCCAGCAAAAGGACTTTTAAAGGAAATTTCTAGGCGCACACAGTCAGGGGAAAAAAGTTTTCTTTTTTTCAGTGGGGTTAGAGTGAGATGGGATGTCATGGCATGAGGCTCCTGGGATCTTGGTGCCCTGAGGCAGTAACATGTGGTCCACTCTTGTTCTCACTGGCACAGCAGCTGAAACGGATTCAGAATTTGGGCTTACCATTTGCTCACAACCCCAAATAGACTTTTCCGTTGCCAAATTTCATGCAGCTCTCTATTTTTGACTAAGACTCATATGCTGTTGCAAATGCGAGATATTTTCTTCATGAAATGCAAAGTGTTAACCATTAAATGAAGGCAGCAGTAGAATTTGATGTGATGCCTCATGGAAGATTTTGGTTTGCTACTGATGATACACTCTTTAATATGACCATTGTTTTTTATCTTTTAGGGACTGTGGAGTTTATTATGGACTCAAAACATAATTTCTATTTCATGGAGATGAATACAAGGCTGCAAGTGGAACACCCTGTTTCGGAGATGATCACAGGAACTGACTTGGTGGAGTGGCAGCTTAGAGTGAGAATATTTTTTCTATTAAAGATTAGTCTTGGTGGAGCACAGTGACTCACACCTGTAGTCCCAGTATTTTGGGAGGTTGAAGTGGGTGGATCACCTGAGGTGGGTGGATCACCTGAGGTCAGGAGTTCGAGACCAGCCTGGCCAACATGGTGAAACCCCATCTTTACTAAAATTACAAAAATTAGCCAGGCGTGGTGGTGGGCGCCTGTAGTTCCTGGTACTGAGCAGGCTGAGGCAGGAGAATCGCTGGAACCCAGGAGGTGGAGGTTGCGATAAGCTAAGATTGCGCCACTGCACTCTAGCCTGGACAACAGAGTGAGACTCCATCTTTAAACAAAAAAATCTTGATGGGAGGGAGGCGAGGGTTGAAAAACTACCTGGACGGTACCGTGTTCACTGTTTGAGTGACTGTTTCACCAGGACCCAAACCCCGCAGCATTATGCAGAATACCCATGTAGTAAACCTTCACATGTGCCACCTGAATCTATAATTTACAAAAAAACCCAAAACAGTCTTGAGAATAGGTTACTACCTCCTGGCCTCCTAAAACAGGTGTCATTTTGAACAGGGTTCAGTTGCTGGTGGTGGTGATGAGAACAGGAAGATGGGAGGTAAAGAATGAAGCCACATTTGATGCTCTAGCTTTTTTTTGATACTTTGGGGGCTCAGATTCACTCCCTCTTAGGCACGGGCGGCCAGCAGGTGAGCTTCTGTCACAGAGGCTTGCTCACAACCATTACCTCAAGGTCAAACCTCATGGTCTACCAAAGACCACAGCATCCTGGGCCAGGCTATCATTCGATTTTAGAGGCAGGGCGGTTGCTAGGCAAGATGAAATGAGCTGAGGCAGAGCTGGGAATGAAGAGCCAAGGAGATGGGCTAGAACGATCCAAGTAAAGGGCTGATTTATGGCTATTGCTGGCCCATGAGTCAGTATTCATTCAGAATAAATGTTTGGAAACTTTTAAAGCATTTTGGCATTGCTATGACACGTCTACTGTATTTCTCAGACGTGTAAGTTTATAACTGTTCTTTTACTTTGGATGGTTTGAGAAGCAATGGTATACACCAGAATTCCACAAAACATACTTTTCAAAATCAAATATTAATAATAGCTTAGTCTGTTTTTGTTCTTGTTAGTAATAGATTTTACTGTAGCCTTCTTTTTCTTAGCATGAAAAAAATTTGCTAGGTAATATAGACATTCCTGATATCGGTAGGGTTCTTGGTTCCTTATATAACCTGAATCTAAATTGTTTTTTTTTTCATGGTGTGATATAAAGTCTTGATTGATAATTTTATCTTTTCAGAACTTCTGTGGATAATAGTATGATATTCCTTTTGTTGGTTCCTTGGGAGTGATTGGTGGTTTTTCTGTTTTGTTTTGTTTTTTTTTGAGATGGAGTTTCTCTCTTGTTACCCAGGCTGGAGTGCAATGGCGCGATCTTGGCTCACCACAACTTCCACCTCCTGGGTTCAAGCAATTCTTCTGCCTCAGCCTTCCGAGTAGCTGGGACTACAGGCGTGCACCACCATGCCCAGCTAATTTTACTATTTTTAGTAGAGACAGGGTTTCACCAAGTTGACCAGGATGGTCTCGATCTCTTTTATTTTTTTTTTCCCATTTATTTATTTTATTGCATTTTCGGTTTTGGGGTACATGTGAAGAACATGCAAGATTGTTGCATAGGTACACACGTGGCAGTGTGATTTGCTGCCTTCCTCCCCATCACCTACATCTGGCATCTCTCCCCTTGCTATCTCTCCCCAGCTCCCCACCCCCCATCGTCCCTCCCCTATTTCCCCCCAACTGACCCTAGTGTGTAGTGCTCCCCTCCCTGTGTCCATGTGTTCTCATTGTTCAACACCTGCCTATGAGTGAGAACATGCGGTGTTTGATCCTCTGCTCTTCTGTCAGTTTGCTGAGAATGATGGTTTCCAGGTTCATCCATGTCCCTACAAAGGACACAAACTCATTGTTTTTGATGGCTGCATAATATTCCATGGTGTATATGTGCCACATTTTCCCTGTCCAGTCTATCATCGATGGGCATTTGGGTTGGTTCCAGGTCTTTGCTATTGTAAACAGTGCTGCAATGAACATTCGTGTGCACGTGTCCTTGTAGTAGAACAATTTATAATCCTTTGGATATATACCCAGTAATGGGATTGCTGGGTCAAATGGAATTTCTATTTCTAGGTCCTTGAGGAATCGCCACACTGTCTTCCACAATGGTTGAACTAATTTACACTCCCACCAACAATGTAAAAGTGTTACAATTTCTCCACATCCTCTTCAGCATCTGTTGTCTCCAGATTTTTTAATGATCGCCGTTCTAACTGGCGTGAGATGGTATCTCAATGTAGTTTTGATTTGCATTTCTCTGATGACCAGTGATGATGAGCATTTTTTCATATATTTGTTGGCCTCCTGTATGTCTTCTTTTGTAAAGCATCTGTTCATATCCTTTGCCCACTTTTGAATGGGCTTGTTAGTTTTTTTCTTGTAAATCTGTTTTAGTTCTTTGTAAATTCTGGATATCAGCCCTTTGTCAGATGGGTAAACTGCAAAAATTTTTTCCCATTCCGTTGGTTGCCAATTCACTCTAATGACTGTTTCTTTTGCTGTGCAGAAGCTGTGGAGTTTGATTAGGTCCCATTTGTCTATTTTGGCTTTTGTTGTCAATGCTTTTGGTGTTTTGGTCATGAAGTCCTTGCCTACACCTATGTCCTGAATGGTTTTGCCTTGATTTTCTTCTAGGGTTTTTATGGTGTTAGGTCTTATGTTTAAGTCTTTAATCCATCTGGAGTTAATTTTAGTGTAAGGTGTCAGGAAGGGGTCCAGTTTCTGCTTTCTGCACGTGGCTAGCCAGTTTTCCCAACACCATTTATTGAACAGGAATCCTTTCCCCATTGCTTGTTTTTGTCTGGTTTGTCAAACATCAGATGGTTGTAGATATGTTGTGTTGCCTCCGAGACCTCTGTTCTGTTCCATTGGTCTACATCTCTGTTTTGGTACCAGTACCATGCTGTTTTGATTACTGTAGCCTTGTAGTATAGTTTGAAGTCCGGTAGTGTGATGCCTTCCGCTTTGTTCTTTTTGCTTAGAATTGACTTGGCTATGTGGGCTCTCTTTTGGTTCCATATGAAGTTTAAGGTGGTTTTTTCCAGTTCTGTGAAGAAGGTCATTGGTAGCTTGATGGGGATAGCATTGAATCTGTAAATTACTTTGGGTAGTATGGCCATTTTCACGATATTGATTCTTCCTAACCATGAACATGGAATGTTTCTCCATCTGTTTGTGTCCTCTCTCATTTCGTTGAGCAGTGGCTTGTAGTTCTCCTTGAAGAGGTCCTTTATGTTCCTTGTTAGTTGTATTCCCAGGTATTTTATTCTCTTTGTGGCGATTGTGAATGGAAGTTTGTTCTTGATTTGGCTCTCTTTAAGTCTGTTATTGGTGTATAGGAATGCATGTGATTTTTGCACATTGATTTTGTATCCTGAGACTTTGCTGAAGTTGCTTATCAGTTTCAGGAGATTCTGGGCTGAGACCATGGGGTCTTCTAGATATACAATCATGTCGTCTGCAAATAGAGACAATTTGACTTCTCCTTTCCTATTTGAATACCCTTTATTTCTTTTTCTTGCCTGATTGCTCTGGCTAGAACTTCTAGTACTATATTGAATAGGAGTGGTGAGTGAGGGCATCCTTGTCTAGTGCCAGATTTCAAGGGGAATGCTTCCAGTTTTTGCCCATTCAGTATGATATTGGCTGTTGGTTTGTCATAAATAGCTTTTGTTATTTTGAGATACGTTGCGTCAATACCTAGCTTATTGAGGGTTTTTAGCATAAAGGGCTGTTGAATTTTGTCAAAGGTCTTCTCTGCATCAATTGAGATAATCATGTGGTTTTTGTCTTTGGTTCTGTTTATGTGGTGAATTACGTTTATAGACTTGCGTATGTTGAACCAGCCTTGCATCCCTGGGATGAAGTCTACTTGATCATGGTGGATAAGCTTTTTGATGTGCTGTTGCAATCAGCTTGTCAGTATTTTATTGAAGATTTTTGCATCTATGTTCATCATGGATATTGGCCTGAAGTTTTCTTTTCTTGTTGAGTCTCTGCTGGGTTTTGGAATCAGGATGATGTTGGTCTCATAAAATGATTTGGGAAGAATTCCCTCTTTTTGTATTGTTTGGAATAGTTTCAGAAGGAATGGTACCAGCTCCTCTTTGTATGTCTGGTAGAATTCAGCTGTGAACCTGTCTGGACCTGGGCTTTTATTGGGTGGTAAGCTCTTAATTGCTGCCTCAACTTCAGACCTTGTCATGGGTCAGTTCAGGGTTTCGGCTTCTTCCTGGTTTAGGCTTGGGAGGAGGCAAGTGTCCAGGAATTTATCCATTTCTTCCAGGTTTATTAGTTTATGTGCATAGAGTTGTTTGTAATAATCTCTGATGATGGTTTGAATTTCTGTGAAGTCTGTGGTGATATCCCCTTTATCGTTTTTTATTTCATCAATTTGGTTATTCTCTCTTTTCTTTTTTATTAACCTGGCTAGTGGTCTGTCTATTTTGTTGATCTTTTCAAAAAAACAGCTCCTGGATTTATTGATTTTTTGAAGGGTTTTTTGTGTGTCTGTCTCCTTCAGTTCTGCTCTGATCTTAGCTGTTTCTTGTCTTCTGCTAGACTTTGAGTTTTTTTGATCTTGCTCCTCTAGCTCTTTTAATTTTGACAATAGGGTGTCAATTTTAGATCTCTCCTTGCTTCTCATGTGGGAACTTGTTGCTGTATATTTTCCTCTAGAGACTGCTTTAAATGTGTCCCAGAGATTATGGTATGTTGTGTCTTCATTCTCATTGGTTTCGAAGAACATCTTTATTTCTGTCTTCATTTCATTGTTTATCCAGTCAACATTCAAGAGCAAGTTGTTCAGTTTCCATGAAGCCGTGCGGTTCTGGGTTAGTTTTTGAATTCTGAGTTCTAACTTGATTGCTCTGTGGTCTGAGGGACTGTTTGTTATGATTTCCGTTCTTTTGCATTTGCTGAGGAGTGATTTACTCCCAATTATGTGGTCAATTTTAGAGTAGGTGTGATGTGGTGCTGAGAAGAATGTATATTCTGTGGATTTGGGGTGGAGAGTTCTGTAAATGTCTATTAGGTTTGCTTGGTCCAGGTCTGAGTTCAAGTCCTGGATATCCTTGTTAATTTTCTGTCTGGTTGATCTGTCTAATGTTGACAATGGGGTGTTAAAGTCTCCCACTATTATTGTGTGGGAGTCTAAGTCTCTTTGTAAGTCATTAAGAACTTGCCTTATGTATCTGGGTGCTCCTGTATTGGGTGCGTATATATTTAGGATCGTTAGCTCTTCTTGTTGCATTGATCCTTTTACCATTATGTAATGTCCTTCTTTGTCTCTTTTGATCTTTGTTGCTTTAAAGTCTAATTTATCAGAGATGAGAATTGCAACTCCTGCTTTTTTTTGCTCTCCATTTGCTTGGTAAATCTTCCTCCATCCCTTTATTTTGAGCCTTTGTGTATCCTTGCATGTGAGATGGGTTTCCTGGATACAGCACACTGATGGGTTTTGGCTTTTTATCCAATTTGCCAGTCTGTGTCTTTTGATTGGGGCATTTAGTCCATTTACATTTAGGGTTAATATTGTTATGTGTGAATTTGATACTGCCATTTTGGCGCTAGCTGGCTGTTTTGTTGGTTAGTTGATGCAGATTCTTGATTGTGTTGATGCTCTTTACCATTTGGCATGTTTTTTGAGTGGCTGGTACTGGTTGTTCCTTTATATGTGTAAAGCCTCTTTCAGGAGCTCTTGTAAAGCAGGCCTGGTGGTGACGAAATCTCTGAGTACTTGCATGTTCACAAAGGATTTTATTTTTCCTTCACTTATGAAGCTGAGTTTGGCTGGATAGGAGATTCTGGGTTGAAAGTTCTTTTCTTTAAGGATGTTGAATATTGGCCCCCACTCTCTTCTGGCTTGTAGGGTTTCTGCCGAGAGATCTGCTGTGAGTCTGATGGGCTTCCCTTTGTGGGTAACCCGACCTTTCTCTCTGGCTGCCCTTAGTATTTTCTCCTTCATTTCAACCCTGGTGAATCTGACGATTATGTGCCTTGGGGTTGCTCTTCTTGAGGAATATCTTTGTGGTGTTCTCTGTATTTCCTGGACTTGAATATCGGCCTGCCTTGCTAGATTGGGGAAGTTTTCCTGGATAATATCCTGAAGAGTATTTTCCAGCTTGGATTCATTCTCTTCATCACATTCAGGTACACCTATCAAACGTAGATTAGGTCTTTTCACATAGTCCCATATTTCTTGGAGACTTTGTTCATTCCTTTTTACCCTTTTTTCTCTATTCTTGCCTTCCCGTTTTATTTCATTGAGTTGATCTTCAACCTCTGATATCCTTTCTTCTGCTTCGTCAATTCAGCTGTTGATACTTGTGCATGCTTCACGAAGTTCTCGTGTTGCGTTTTTCAGCTCCATCAATTCACTTATATTCCTTTCTATTTTGTCCATTCTCGTTAGCATTTCGTCAAATCTTTTTTCAAGGTTCTTAGTTTCTTGGCATTTGGTTAGAACGTGTTCTTTAAGTTCACAGAAGTTTCTTACTACCCACCTTCTGAAGTCTGATTCTGTCATTTCATCACACTCGTTCTCCATCCAACCTTGTTCCCTTGCTGGTGAGGAGTTGTGATCCCTTGTAGCAGGAGAGGTGTTCTGGTTTCGGGTGTTTTCATCCCTTTTGCACTGGTTTCTTCCCATCTTTATGGATTTATCCACCTGTCGTCTTTGTAGTTGCTGGCTTTCAGATTGGGTCTCTGAGTGGATGTTCTGTTTGTTGATGATGAGGTTATTCCTGTTTCTTAGTTTTCCTTCTAACAGTCTGGCCCCTCTGCTGTAGGTCTGCTGAGGTCCACTCCAGGCCCTGCTTGCCTGGGGATCACCTGCAGCAGCTGCTGAACAGTAAGGGTTGTTACCAGTTTTCTTCTTCTGCTGTCTTTGTCCCAGAAGGATACCAGCCAAGTGTCAATCTGATCTCTCCTTTATGAGGTGACTCTTTGGATATACAGGGGTCAGGGAGCTGCTTGAAGAGACGGTCTCCTCTTTATGGGAGCTCAAATGCTGAGCTGTGAGCTCTGTTGTTCATTCAGAGCTGCTGGACAGGTACGTTTAGGTCTGCTGCAGCAGAACTCATAAACCGCTTTTTGTTCCCAGGTGCTCTGTCCCAGGGATTTAGGGCTTTATGAGTTTCCGTTATGCTGCTGCCTTTTTTTTTTTTTTTCCTTCAGAGCTGGCCTGCCCAGCAAGGAGGCAGCCTAGTCACTGTTTGCCTGTAGAGGCTTTGCTGAGCTGCTGTGGGCTCTGCCCAGCTGCCGAGTGAACTTCCCTGCAGTCCTGTTTATATGGGTGTAGTTAGAACTGCCTCGGCAATGGTGGCCCACTTCTGTTAAGGCGGAGTCTCTCTGTAGTGGCGGGTTGCCTTGGCAACGGCGGGCTGCCTCAGCATTGGTTGACTACCTCCATAGTGGTGGAGTGCCTCGGTAATGGCGGATGCCCCTCCCTCACAGAGCTGGCCCCTCCCCCACAGAGCTGGACCCTCCTGGGTTCAGCTGCGCTTGCTGTGAAACTCTCAATCCAGTGGGTTTCTGATTGCTGTTCTTTTGTGGGGGGTGGGACCAGCCGAGTCTGATCGCCTGGCTCCCTGCCTCAGAGCATTTTTTTTTTTTTTTTAAGATGGTGTTCCAGTCGCCTGTTGAAGAGGCGCCGGGGTCTCTGTATTTTCCCGTGCGGCAACTCACTGCGCTGGCTTAAACAGTGGCACTGAGATTCGTGGCGCTTTTTTGCCCTGGAATCTACTGTCTTGGTTCCCTGCTCAGTCCCCTTTTTAAACAGACGAATAGGCGACTTCCCGTGGCTCCAATCGCCAGCCAAAAGGGCACCCAGACCGGTGTATTTTGTACAGAGAACCGCTGCCGTGCCGGGCAAAGCAGTGGCGCCAGCCAGCACAGCCGCGCTGGCCGAAACAGTCCCGCTGGCGACTGGTGGAGCTTCTCCGCCTGGGAATTTCCTAGTCTGTGGGCAATAAAAATGCGGCGTCCACTCACCCTCTGCCCTTTCACTGGGAGCTGCAATCCTGAGCTGTTCCTAAACGGCCATCTTGGATCCAATCCGGTCTCGATCTCTTAACCTTGTGATCCACCCGCCTCGGGCTCCCAAAGTGCTGGGATTATAGGTGTGAGCCACCGCGCCCGGCCCGATTGATGATCTTAATTGAGCCAAAAGGTTCTTCTGGGGCTCCATATCCTAGGCCACTAATGAAAACTAGACACAGCAAGCTAGTAAGTTTTAGTGTCAAGAAAAACTGTAGTGGTTTTGGAAACTTATAGAAAGAGCATTTATATTTCCAGAATTCAAGGAAAAGCATAATTTTTCTGAAGCATTAATCAAGAGAGTTTAGACTTTTGAAATCATAGAGATAAAAAGAGTTTCTAAGGATTAAGGAAGGAGAAAGCTTTTGGGCATGAGGGAAACCAGCAGACATTTATTTCTTGTAAGAGCTTGTCAAGGCTCTTCAGGAAGAGAAGCCAGCTTTTATCATCTGGGGAGGGCTCTAGAATGTAGGGAAGCTGCCGGACCTGGTTTGTAGAGTTCAAGGCATTTGGCGTCTGGCTCCAAACAGAGGTAAAACAAAGGGGCTCACATTTGGTGAATCAAGAGTTCAGGCTCAAAGACCTACCTTGGTAGTCAGAGGCTTCCTAGAGCAAGGGTTGGATGATGACCGATGAGTGTTCTGGGTTCAGGCTGCAGGTACAGATGGTTAACGGTGTTCAGGGAAAGCTGGTGAAAATGTCAAGGTTAGGGGTTCCAGAGAGCCACTGTCAGCCTGAGGGAACTCAAATGGCACCTATCTCCAGATACCCAGAGGCCTGACTGGGGCCTGTCTCTTCTGGGCTCACGTGGAAGCCAATCTTGGAGGAAAAGGGACAGGCAAAGACAAGTCAAGGTGAACATAAGGTGGAAATGGAGCCGTTGAGTTAGAAGGAAGATCTCATCTTGGAATATGGATACATTGTCATTCTATTTTTTAATAGTAAAACATGGATTTTGTTTTTTTGAGATGGAGTTTTGTTCTTTTTGCCCAGGCTGGACTGCAACCTCCACCTCCCATTAAAGTGATTCTCCGGCCTCAGCCACCGGAATAGCTGGGATTACAGGTGCGTCCCACCACACCCAACTAATTTTGTATTTTTAGTAGAGATGGGGTTTCACCATGTTGGCCAGGCTGATCTTGAACTCCTGACCTCAGGTGATCTGCCTACCTCAGCCTCCCAAAGTATTGTGATTACAGACGTGAGCCTCTGCACCCAGCCCAATATTCTTTATTAAAACATTAAACAATATTTCATGATGAAGGATAAGGATAGAATGATAGTAGATAACATAATCCTTAGTGTATGCTAGATGCTTTTCTCTGAAGCATACAAACCTTAAGAAACTTGTCCAGATGACTGAGTATAGAGACAAAATTTGAACTAGGCAATCTGGCTGCAGAGCCTGAGGTGTTCTCAAAATACACTGCCATAAAGGCATTTAACTTAGTCCCTTTTCCTTTCATTTTTTTTTTTTTTTTCTTTTTTGAGATGGAATCTTGCTCTGTCACCAGGCAGGAGTGCAGTGGTGTGATTTTGGCTCACTGCAACTTCCGCCTCCTGGGTTCATGCAATTCTCCTGCCTCAGCCTCCAAGTAGCTGGGACTACAGGTGTGTACCACCACACTTAGCTAATTTTTGTAGTTTTAGTAGAGATGGGGTGTCACCATGTTGGCCAGCATGGTCTCGATCTCTTGACCTTGTGATCTGCTTGCCTCAACCTCCCAAAGTGCTGGGATGACAGGCGGAAGCCACTGCATCCAGCCTCCTTTCATTCTTAACTGCCGTGGTTCCTGATCTTTCATATTTATAGATTTAAAGAAATGAAACTTTTGCTTCTGTTTTGTACTTACCTGTTTAGTTGAGTGTCATGCTAAGTTACTTAGAGTCTTCTCTCCTGTATTTATATTGCTTTCTCAGGTTGTCATTTTCTCATCTTGGAAAAAAGCTTGAGAGTAAAGAGACAAAGTGACAGTATGTTCTCCAGTAGCCTTTTTCAAGTTATACTACTTAGTTGAAGAGCATGATTGGTTGTATTGACACGTAATAGCCAAAATGGTAATAATTATAGTAACAACAAACAATCCTGATCACCATGTTTATAAATTGAAAAAACATCGTAAAGCATCATGTTCCCCTTTTTTTTTTTTTTTTTTTTTTGAGACAGAGTTTCTCTCTGTCACCCAGGCTGGAGTGCAGTCACGCGATACCTGCTCACTGCAACCTCCACCTCCCAGGTTCAAACGATTCTCCTGCTTCAGCCTCCTGAGTAGCTGGGATTACAGCTGCAAGTCACCATGCCTGGCTAATTTTTTGTATTTTAGTGGAGACAGGGTTTCACCGTATTGCCCAGGCTGGTTGTGAACTCCTGAGCTCAGGCAATCTGCCTGCCCAGCCTCCCAAAGTGCTGGGATTCCGCGCCGGCCCATGTTCCCTTTCTGTTCTGCTTTTTCACCCACTTACTGATGAAGAATACAATATAGGATGATAACGCCAGCCACGCTTTTTGCATGTGAATCTAGTCCTAAACACTAATAATGTATTATTTTTAAAAAGCAATTGATTTGGGAACTGAGTGCTATTGTTTTAAATGAAAACAGTATCTTGCCAGTAAGAAATTTTGGTTTTGATTATGTGGAACAAACACTGATTTTTAGATTTGTAAGGTAGCCATCACTTTGCCTGCTTTTTCCGTTTAAGAACTCTGATACCCAAATAATAGAGTGTTCCCAAGCTGCATCTGTTTTTTAATTTATTTTTGTTTTGCCCAATACGCAAGTGAGTAGACAAAATAATAGTTTTTATTTGGATGCATTGCAAAACATAAATGTACATTTTACCTAGAAAAAAAAGCAAGACCATTGATTTACTAAGTCTTGTAGCTGCTATACGGTAGATTTCATGAGAAATACGATTCTGTTACCAGATTGCAGCAGGAGAGAAGATTCCTTTGAGCCAGGAAGAAATACCTCTGCAGGGCCATGCCTTCGAAGCTAGAATATATGCAGAAGATCCTAACCATAACTTCATGCCTGAGACTGGACCACTAGTGCACCTCTCTACCCCGCCAGCAGACCCTTGCACTAGAATTGAAACTGGAGTACGGCAAGGTCAAGTGAATAAAATAAAGGGTTTCATTCTTTCTAAGTTTTTAGTACATTATTATTTTTGGACAGATTCTTATCCCTGAGTCTTATGGAAATGTCTAGCATATTTTAAAATAAAGAATTTAAGTGATTTCTTGGTAACCATTATTTTTTCCCTTGGAAATTGTTATTTTTAAAGAATAGTGAGTATTTTTAAACAGTGGACTCTCTTTTTTTGGGATTCAGCAGTACTTGGTCAAACCTAACCAGAAAATGTTTCGTGTGTACTGTCTTACTTTTTTTTTTTTTTTTTTTTCACCTTGCCTCGTTCCAAAAATGATTTAAGATAGACTGATATCTGCTATGCTCAAGGCATACTGCCTTCAAGGGACATAAAGTCAAGTTGGAGAATTAATACATAAACTTAGTACAAGCTAAACAATAATTTAAAAAATTACAGGAAAGAAACAGTTGGAAGAGCTGTGACATTTCAGTACATGATTAATGACAGTGGTCATAACTAGTGATTACTTAGCACTTCTTACTGGCACTGCCAGGTGATTTTTCTACGTGTGTTCATTTCCTCATGAGAACTGCCTTGTGAGTAGGTGTCATTTTCATCCCTACTTTTTAGATGAGGAAACTGGAGTTAAGTAACTTGTCCAAGGTCATCCTTGGAGCCAAGATTCAGACCCAGGCTGTCTGGCTCCTGAGTCAGTGCTCTGGAGCCTCCACTGTCTCCTGACATCTTCATTTCAGTTGATGGAATAAGTTATACAGTGATGGGATATATCAATTGTCAGGGGTAAGAGCTTACATTAGACTGATATAATCAGGACAAGTTTGTTTTTGTCTTTTGTTTTTTTGAGACAGGGTCTCGCTCTGTTGCCCAGGCTGGAGTACAGTGGTGTGATCTTGGCTCACTGCAGTCGTTATCTCCGTGGCTTAAGCAGTTCTCATGCTTCAGCCTCCTGAGTAGCTGGGATTGCAGGTGTGCACCACCATGCCTAGCAGATTTATTTATTTATTTATTTATTTATTGTATTTTTAGTAGAGACAGGTTTTCACCATGTTGGCTAGGCTGGTCTCAAACTCCTGGCCTCACGTGATCTGCCTGCCTCGTCCTCTTAAGGTGCTGAGATGACAGGGGTGAGCCACCACGCCTGGCCAGGACAAGCTTTTAAGAAGATGACTGGAATGGATTTAGGCAGGTAGATTTAACAACACAGTGAAGAGTGAAGAGAACAGAAAAAAGCATGTTCGAAGAATAGTAAGAAAATCCATGGCTGAAGACATGGGTTGAAGGTGAATCATATGGTGTCTTGAAAGCCAAAATGAGGATTTAGGACTTCGCAGCATTTTGAGAGCTCTGGATAAGCCACAGCAAGATTTGGTAGTTAGTAGACTTTTTAACTTTTCAGTGAAGCGTCTCAACTCTGCTTGTCTCATGGATTCCTTCCTTTCTACTGCAGGCAGCTTTAATCTTATTAATGAGGACTCTGAGGTTCAAAGAGGTCATGTGACTGCCAAAATCCTGGAAAGACCCTGTAACAATGTCCTTTACAGCACACCACCCACTTGAACCATTTCTAACCAGTGGAATGTCCTCTGGTTCAGATTCTTGTTCTTTAGGACTGTAACCATCACAGTGATGATAGCTGCCATTGGACCTCAGGGCCCTCATGAATAAATTTATGGCAATGGTATTTATCATGCAGGGGTTTATGAGGATTAAGCGTGAAATGTACATAACAAAATGTCTTGCTCGTTGTGTTTTATTCTTTTATGTTTTGACTTGAAGGGGTTACCATGGTTTTCAATTTCAGGAGATGAAGTTTCTGTGCATTATGACCCCATGATTGCGAAGCTGGTCGTGTGGGGGGCAGATCGCCAGGCGGCGTTGACAAAACTGAGGTACAGCCTTCGTCAGTACCATGTGAGTGACCCGAGGCCATGCCAGTGACCTTGATGTGTTTGGTCAGCACAAGAGGTCAGCCTTTGCCTTTGGCAGGGCCTTGGTCTTGTCGGAGTATTTCCTATTTCCATCAGTTGCCCAAACAAAATAATTTCATAGGGGAGAATGTTGCACAGGCCAGAACAGGGTTTGAGGATTTGTTGATTTCCGTTACAAAAGAAAGATTACGGAAGTATTGTTAGTGTCAGTGCTGTGTTTCAGGGAAGTTCTGTTGACTCTGTAGATAAGGCCAGCTATACATGGTACCTTAGTAGGTTTTTTATTTTTCCTTAGAGCTGCCCACAGTAGAAAATACTTAGGAAATAAAAGCAGGTGTTTTTTTGAATGTTGTTTTCCCTGCTCAGTGTGACCTACAGTCTGGTAATTTTTCTCTGAAGTAAAATAATTATGTTCAGTTTCATCCCTTTGATAGAGTTTGTTATTTTTCTGTAGAACATTAATTTCCTTGGTGCAGAAAGTCCCATACCACACTGATTTAGCTCAGAGAAGGATTTATTAACCCAGTTATTCAACTTGTTATATGCTAATAATTGATCAAAGCTCTGGTCTCTGTGGCCGCAATCACACTGGCCGCTTTGCCACTTCTGAGACCCACTCAGCATGGAGCCATGAATTCCTGTCCAGTCTTCCAGAATATTCTTCCCCCCCACATGATTGCAGGGCTCCCTCCTGGCTACCCTGCCCCCCTGCTCTGAGCCCTTTCCCAGGCTGCCCCATTTAAAGTATGACCTTTTGTTATTCTCCATGCTCGTAGCCAGCCTTCGTTTTCTCGATGGCATATGACGTTGTATTAGATGCCTGTTTACAGACATTGTTACTTGTTTCCCTAGAATGTAAGCAGAGACTGTGAAGGCAGGGACCTCATCCCTTTTGTTCCTCACTGTGTCCCCAGTGCCTGTATCAGAGCCTGCCACCCAAGAGATGCTCTGGAAATGGCTGTTAAACCAGTGAAGGAATGATTGAGTGAATGAAGAACCTACAACTCAGAGCTGGTTTTACTTTCAATCCCATTTATTGGTATATCTGGGTTAATTTTATGTCTTTAAAAATTTTTGTATCAGTATATAAAATTTGGATTTGAGTGTTAGAAGGAAGCTCTTTTGAGGTTATTTAATCCTATCATCTCCCCAGTATAGCAATCCTGCTTGTGGTTTGCAGTCTTCCTGTTCTCTGGAAGTATTCTGAGCAGCAAGCCTTCAATACTTTGCAAATGAATTTCATGTATGTTTCTTAACATTGATTACTTTCCTAACCTGAGTCAACAAAGTGCCTCTATACTGCCTACTATAACGGCATTTCCTGCCTCCCCTTTGTCATATTAAAATGTAATTTTAAGTGTTAAGTCTGGATGGATACAGTAATGGACATAGTCATAGTGATGTGAGGTTTTGTTTTGTTTTTCCTGAGAGTTGTCCTGTTGCCACATGGTAACTTAGGAGGTTTTTATTTTTCCTAAGGGTTATTCATAGTAGAAGATACCTAGATAAAAAGAGCAGATGGTTTTCTGAACATATTGTTTTCCCCACTCAGGAGGAACTGGGGCTTTATTCTCTTCCTAGATTGTTGGACTGCACACCAACATCAACTTCTTACTTAACCTGTCTGGCCACCCGGAGTTTGAAGCTGGGAACGTGCACACTGACTTCATCCCTCAGCACCACAAAGAGCTGCTGCCCAGTCGGAAGGCTGCAGCCAAAGAGTCTTTATGCCAGGCAGCCCTGGGCCTCATCCTCAAGGAGAAGGCCATGACTGACGCCTTCACTCTCCAGACGCAGGGTATGGAAGGCTTTTCCCTTTCCTCTGCTTGTCAAGTGTTGCGAGTCAGCATTGAACGTGCTTTTCTCTCTCTATGGCCCCCTTGCCTCTCTTTTCACCTCTCAGTGACTGACACCATTCTTTGCAGATGTGTTTTTTAGTATGAAGGAAAGCTCTTGGCTTGCCATGGATGCACCCATAAACACTGTTTAACCCATTAACTGTAGCGTAACTAAACACCTAACACTGTAGAAATGGATCTCTTTTCAGTCAAGCACTTGTTCTCCCCATGTCCTGTGCTAACTTCTTACCACTTTCGTTTGTTCGCCACTCCTCAGGGGCCTGCTTTGTTATATCCTCTGTACCTCCGGCACTCCCTTTGTCCCAGAGTGTCAAGACAGAACACAGGAGGCTTAGATTCCCTGGGGTTACCCATGACTTAGTGTCGAATCACTTCTTCCTGTCTTTCCATCCTGTGATTGTCTACCTGGAGACTTCATAGTGTCATAGAATCCAAGCATGGGAAGGGCCATAGCAGGCGTACATCCTGGCTACGGCCCACATGCATTCCCTCCTACCTCAGCACACCCGCTAAGTTGTTGCTCAGCTTCTTCCTAACACCCCAGGAAACTGGAAATTCATTACCTCATAGGGTAGCTTAGAGTTTCAGCCAGTTCCCCCATTAGAAAGTTCTTCCCTTTAAATTGATACACAATCTCAGCCTTCACAAACTTGTTGCATTTCAGGCTAGCTCTGACCTTTGGAGCAAACAGAATTTTTAAAAATCTAATCGATTTTTCTCTTTCATTGGTAATTATTTTATTACCCTATACAGTTTGAGCATCCCAAATCCCCAAATCCGAAATGCTCCAGAATCAGAAGGTTTTTGAGCACTAACATGACACTCAAAGGAAATGCTTATTGGAACATTTCAGAGTCCAGATAGTTGGATCAGGGTGATGAGCCAGTTAAATATGATGCAAATAATCCAAAATCTTAAAAAAAAAAAAAAAAAAAAAAAAAAAATCTAAAATTCAAAGCACTTCTGGTCCCAAGCATTTTGGATAAGGGATACTGAACCTGTATTATTATAGGATTCCCTATTGGAATCTTTCATTTCTAGATTCATTTACATTCATTCAGGATAGCTATATTGAAAGCTTAAAATGTAAAATGTTTTAAGTGCTGAAAGCTACATCTTTAGAAGATTTTATCCTCATTTTATCCTTTCACATTGAATGAAAATGCATCTAAATATGTCCCATGTGATATTCCTGAGCCTGAACTTAACATATTTAGAATGGAGTGTTCTCTTACTGTGACCTTCCTTTTAAAAGTTTATAATTGGTACAGAGATGAGATTCAGAATAAATTATGTCAGCTTAGCTTTGCCGAAGCTCCTGGATATTGTCCAGTAGAGGAGGTACACCCAAATGCCTATAAAGGGCTAGGCACTGTGGTTCATGCCTGTAATCCCAACAATTCGGGAGGTCTGGGGCAGCTGTATTTCTTAAATCAGGAGTTTGAGACCAGCCTGGCCAACACAGTGAAACCCTATCTCCACCAAAAATGGAAAAATTAGCTGGCCATGGTGGCATGCACCTATAATCCCAGTTACTTGGGAGGCTGAGGCAGGAGAATCACTTGAACCCGGGAGGTGGAAGTTGCAGTGAGCCAAGATCATGCCACTGCACTACAGCCTGGGCAACAGAGCAAGACTCTGTGTCAAAAAAACAATGCCTCTAAGGGCTGTGCCAACAACACAGAAGAGGAAAAGAGGCCAGGTGAAAGAAAAATAGGGAATAGTAGAGGCTTTAGTGACTTGGAATGAATATGAATTTGCCCCATCAAAGGGGGTGACTGTGGTGTAGCTTATGCCACCACAGGATGAGAGTTGAGACTGCAAATATTCAGATTCTTCAGTAGATGCTAGAATTTTTAATATGGAATTCCATAAGATATAAACAAATTTCTCTCTGTAAACCCGAAACAATGACTAGCGTTTTATGTTTTCTTTTGTAAGGTGTAAATTTCATAGGCTTGATACTCATACATTTGTTACTGAATTTTAAATTTTTTCTAGATCAGTTCTCTCCATTTTCATCTAGCAGTGGAAGAAGACTGAATCTCTCTCACACCAGAAACATGACTCTTAAAGATGGTAAAAACAGTAAGTAATGTTTCATTAAAAGAGAAAGTTGAGTCATAGAAATGTAGCACATTGATCTGAAAAAGAGGGTTCCAGCCTGGTCATGATCAGTCGGTTACACTTTAAAATGCGTACCCTGAACATTGGGAGGAAAAATGCCAAAATAATAGAATTGATCCGCTCTGGGTAGTAGAGTTCATGGTATCTGCTTTTCTTCTTTGCAGTTTTCAAATGTTTTGTAAATATTCTAAAAATATGTCATGAAATAAACGTAGCAAAACAGCTGAGATGAAATATGCCCCAGAATGTTTGAAATATGCCCCAAAAAACCCCCTTGTCACCAACTATTCACATTTTTTTTTTTGCTTTGCAATTTTTCTGCAGTGAGAATGTATACTTTTAAATAAGAAAAACAATATCCAAAACTATGTCAGAGAGGGATGATTGCCCACTGCTCAGGCAGTGATTCAGGTAGAAGCGGGTCACTAGAGAGCTATAATTTGTTAGGTGCCTTATCTCATGTAAGTTTTTATCTTCACAGCGTGAGCGGGAGTCGCTGTTATACCCATGTATGGATAATGAAAGCGTGGATGATAAGACACGGAAGTGAAGTAATTTAGTTAAGGCCAGCAAGTGGGTGGAGCTAAGATTCACACTCTTTTTGACCTTGACTCTCATGCTATTTCCACCATTTTTCCAGCAGAAAATTGATTTTTAATTGTAAACTCATTTAAGTTGGCTCAATTTAGGGACTGGCTTACTTTAACTGAAGTCAAAAGAGGCCGACACTTAAGCCAGAAGGCAGTTTATAAACTTTTGGCTGGAGCAGTGTAGCAGCAGGACCACAATTCTATGATAGCTGATCACTGTATCCCTTCTGCTATAAGACAGTTTGTGTGGGAAGCCCAATGGGCACAGAGTCAGAACTCAGAGTGCTGGCTAATCTCAAATGTGAGATGTCATTGAACTGTGACAGTTCTGTTATAAAAATGTGCCTCCCAGGTAGAGCAGAATCCTCTTGTCAGCTGATCAGAGAACACTCTTCTTTGGGCAGAGGAAAATCTTTTTTTTTTTTTTTTTTTTTGAGATGGAGTTTTGCTATTGTTTCCCAGGTTGGAGCAGTGGTGTGATCTCGGCTCACTGCAACCTCTGCCTCCCCGGTTCAGGTGATTGCCCTGCCTCAGCCTCCTGAGTAGCTGGGATTACAGATGCCCGCCGGTACGCCCAGCTAATTTTTGTATTTTTAGTAGAGACGGGGCTTTACCATATTGGCCAGGCTGGTCTTGAACTCCTGACCTCAGGTGATCCACCTGCCTCAGCCTCCCAAAGTGCTGGGATTACAGGCATGAGCCACTGCGCCCAGCTGGAAAATCTTTTTTACTTCACCTCTATGAAGACACTCACTCAGTAACAAATATTTTGTTCACACTAGTTTGTTGGGTCATAACTCCAGTTATTTTTCAGTCCTGAGCCTAGATGGTCATTACCATAAGTACATTGGGCATATTGTCAACCCTTTATAACAAAAATTTGTAGACATCCTTTATATAGTAGCATTCTGCAAATAGCTAGCCCATCCATTGGGGGCTGTCTCTTTTCATCGTAAAGAGACAGCCCCCAAAATCTGGAATTATCTTACTCTAGACTCCTATATGCTACATACAAGTATCAAAAGCAGTAAAGTTTCACTGACCCCTTTGACGAGAATTAAACAGAAGAATTACATGTGTGATTATAATTCATATAAGCCAACTGTGTTATTTGGCATGGCTCTTCATTAAAGCACCAAGCACTAATTTGAAGTATGCTGGGGTTTTGGAATTAAAGTTTTAATTAAAAAATAAATACATGCCGGGCGCGGTGGCTCAAGCCTGTAATCCCAGCACTTTGGGAGGCCGAGGCGGGTGGATCACGAGGTCAAGAGATCGAGACCATCCTGGTCAACATGGTGAAACCCCGTCTCTACTAAAAATACAAAAAAAAATTAGCTGGGCATGGTGGCACGTGCCTGTAATCCCAGCTACTCAGGAGGCTGAGGCAGGAGAATTGCCTGAACCCAGGAGGCGGAGGTTGCGGTGAGCCGAGATCACGCCATTGCACTCCAGCCTGGGTAACAAGAGCGAAACTCCGTCTCAAAAAATAAAAAAATAAAAAAAATAAATAAATACATAATTGAAAAGCCAACATGGTTGCTGTTCACTACACACTTTTGGCAATATTTTATGAAAATAATCCAAGTCTGTATGAAACAGCTTTCAGAAAAGGTTATATAGCTAAGTCTCCAAAAAATGCTAATTAGCAATGACGAGAATTAAATAAAGAAAAGTGCAGGAAACAGGAAGCTTAAGAGACCAGGCCAGGCACAGTGGCTCACACCTGTAATCTCAGCACTATGGGAAGCTAAGGCAGGAGGATTGCTTGAGGGCAGGAGTTCGAGATCAGCCTGGGTGACATACTGAGATCCTGTTCCTATTTATAAAATAAAACTTTATTTAAAAAAAAAAAGATACTGGCCGGGCATGGTGGCTGAAGCCATCAGCACTTTGGGAGGCCGAGGCGGGTGGATCACGAGGTCAAGAGATCGAGACCATCCTGGTCAACATGGTGAAACCCTGTCTCTACTAAAAATACAAAAATTAGCTGGGCATGGTGGTGCGTGCCTGTAATCCCAGCTACTCAGGAGGCTGAGGCAGGAGAATTGCCTGAACCCAGGAGGCGGAGGTTGTGGTGAGCCGAGATCGTGCCATTGCACTCCAGCCTGGGTAACGTGAGTGAAACTCCATCTCAAAAAAAAAAAAAAAAAAAAGATACCAGAAGCATTTATGAATCTAAAGCAGAAGCAACTTCTAGTGACCTCAATGAGAATGACCAACTATTTTAAGTATTCAAGGCTTGAAAACTATTCTTACTTTGCTACTAGAGGTCATGTTTCACAGAACCCTGCCCAACTTCAGTGATAATAATAGCTAAGATTTATTGAGTATTTGGTATATGTCAGATACTATGTTACACATTTTCCAAAGATTGTTTCATTTGCATTTTCAGAACAGGCCAATGAGATTGATGTTATTATTAGTGTCGACTTTGTAAATTACTACTCTTTCTATACCAAGGTCAAGGTTCAGAGAGATTAGTAATTTTCCAGAAGTCACACTGAAAGTAATTGGTGGAATCAGGATTTGAACCCACACTCCAGGATACATGTGCTAGCCTTAAACTGCACACATGCACACACTCGTATACCCTATTACATGTATAAGAGGATGTTTAAGGTCTCTTGTAGGTGACGAGAGATATCTAGGGTAGGAGTTTTCCTGGTAGTGTCTTTACTGTGATCTGCTGGCATTCGTGCTAGTTAAATGCATGTCATATTTTATAAATACAAAGAAAATGGCTGTGGTGTAATTGGAGGCACCTTCTCCTAAGAAGAGCTAAAGCCTGTTAACATGGTAAGTCAGGGTGGAGAAGTTTCATTCATTTATACATTGAGTACAAAGTTTTTGATAAAATAGATATGCCAAGTGATGTGGAAAAGAGGGAAAAAAGGCTTTGTCCCTGTTTTTTTTTCTCTTAAGGAATTTACCATTTGGAAGTGTGTATGTTGAGAAGATGAAGAGCGTAGTGGTTGAAAGTGCAGGCCCTGGAGTTCACGTGCTTTAGTATTTGACTTTTGTGAACATTTTTATTTTGATAATTTTTCTGAAACAAGTGATAGGAAAATCACTCTTTATAAACCAGGATGAGGGGAGACTCATAGTGGTGTTTTGTACGCAGAAGAGGGAGAATTAACTCTGGCCAGGTGGACTCTTCCCAAGGACAGCGAGCCTGATGTGAATAGGCGGTGGGGTTTCTGTGCTGTGGCTGGGCACCAGCAGTGTAGTGAAGGAGAAGCGTTCAAGCGATTCTCCTGCCTCAGCCTCCCACGTAGCTGGGACTACAGGTGTGCATCACCACCCCCAGCTAATTTTTGTATTTTTAGTAGAGACGGGGTTTCACTATGTTGGCCAGGCTGGTCTCAAACTCTGATCTCAGGCGATCTGCCTGCTTTGGCCTCCCAAAGTACTGATATTACAGGTGTGAGCCACCGCCCCCAGCCTGGGGAATGTTAATTGTCCCATTTTCACATTTGGTTGGAGCATCAGGCCATCCATGGAGGAGAATGGTAGGAAATAAGACCAAAAGGTTGGGACCTTCAGTATCAGGCCAAGTATTTGGAATGGGGTCAGGACATTAGCTCTGAGTATTGAAATGAGAAGCGGGAAGATTCCAGAGGACCTCCTCAGATCAGCCAGGCCTGAGGCAGTGGGGCCTGAGGCAGGGGAGAGCAGTAGGAATGGCAGGAGAGGTGCATAGGACAGGTATTTAAGGGAAGAATTTGGCAGCTTTGTAGTACCTGTTGCATGTGGAAGGCAAAGGAGAAGGACGAGGCAAGGATGACTTTGAGCCTGGAAGACAAGGGGCATAGGGGTGCCAGTCAGGGAGCTCAGGTCTGGAGGAGAAGAGGATTTGTTGGCCCTGCCATGTGCCTCTGAAGTCGCCAGTGGAGGATCCAGCTGGAAGTGACTAATCAGAGGTCACCTGGAGAAGGAAGGCTAGGGCTGCAAACAGATTTGAACTGGCAGCATCAAAATGATCGTTGAAGCATCAGAAGCAGACAAATTGATTTTTACCTATGCACTGTACCCCACAAAACTTTAGATTTTCGTCTCCTTGGATAGTCAACCAGTTCCATACTCATGTAATCTGGGCCTACTCTGGAGTTATTTCAGGTTTGCTTACAGACCACTGCAATAAAGTGAGCCAAACAAAGGTTTTGGTTTCCTCATGCATATGAAAGTTATGTTTATAGGCCTGGCATGGTGACTCACACCTGTAATCCCAGCACTTTGGGAGGCTGAGACGGGCGGATCATGAAGTCAGGAGTTTGAGACTAGCCTGATCAATGTGGTGAAACCCTGTCTCTACTGAAAATAGAAAAATTAGCTGAACCGGGTGGCGCACACCTGTAATTCCAGCTACTCAGGAGGCTGAGGTAGGAGAATCGCTTGACCTGGGAGGTGGGGGTTGCAGTGAGCTGAGATCACTCCAGCCTGGGTGACACAGTGAGACTCCATCTCAAAAAAAAAAGAAAAAAATATGTTTATATTATATTGTAGTTTATTGTGTGCCAATAATATTATGTCTAAACAAACAATATATATACCTTAATTTATAAATGCTTTATGGTTAAAAAAAAAAAAAAAGCTAATGATGCTCTAAGCCTCCAGTGAGTTGTAATCTTGTTGCTGGCGAAGGGTCTTGCCTCAGTGTTAATGGCTGTGATTGACTTAGTGTGGTGGTTGCTGAAGATTGGGGTGAGTAGCAATTTGCGTAAAATAAGACACCAAGGAGGTTTGCTGCATCAGCTGACCCTTCCTTTCATGAAAGATTTCTCTGCAGTGTGCAGTGCTGTCGAGATGCAGCAATTCAGTCACATCTTCAGGCTCTACTTCCAATCCTGGATCCCTTGCTATTTCTACCACCTGCAGTGACTTCCTCTGCTAAAGTTTTGAACCCCTAAGTCATCTGTGAGGCATTCTTCCAAACTCCTGTTAATGTTGATAATTTGACCTCGTTCCATGAATCACAAATGTTCTTAATGGCATCTAAAAAGTTTTCAATTTACTTTGCCCAGATCCATCAGAAGACTCACTATCTATGGCAGCTATTGCCTCACGAAATATATTTCTTAATAAGACTTGAAAGTTGAAATTACTCCTTGATCCCTGGGCTGCAGAAAGGATGTTGTGTTAGCAGGCGTGAAAACATTAATCTCCTTGTACATCTCCATCAGCGCTTGTGAGGAATGCTCCCGTGTGAGGCCCCCCCCGAAAATGGGCCTCACAATACGGAGGGCTCGAGCCCAGACACAGTGTCTCCAGTTGAGGGAGTCGAGCTATCGGAAAGCAGGAACAGAGAAAGCCTTAGGTTAAAGTTAAACTTGTGGGCAATCGCCAGATGGCCGTGCAGTCATGAGATGCATTGTGTACGATAATTGAGTTTTCTACTAAGACATGTTTTACGTATGTGATAATTGAGTTTTCTACTAAGACATGTTTTACGACTTTGCTGATTTTCTCTAGAAGATAAATGACTTACCCTTAGATGAGATAGTGTGACCACCTGTTCTGGTTAATTAAATGGCTTGCCCCTAGATGAGATAGTGTGAGTACCTGTTCCGGTTAATTGTGTATCTGACCTTTCCATTGTTCTTACCCTATGATGTTGATTTTTCTACTTTAAAACTTTCTGTACCCCTTTGTCTCACGTAGACACATACCTAAAAAAGATATATATACTGACCCTGAGCACGAATAAAGTTGTTGTAAAGCATATGCTTTTCAACCCTCCAGACCCCATCTGTCTATCATTCTTTGTCTTCCGCGCACCCCCCTATCCAAGTTGGAACCCTCTTGCAGGTCGAGAGCTCCTGGCAGACGTGCTCCCGATAAGCGCTCTTGGGTGGTGACTGTATGCATTGTCACTGAGTGATAATATTTTGAAAGGAATTTTTTATCTGAGCGCTATTGAGTAGATCTCAACAATAGGCTTAAAATATTCAGTAAACCATGGCATAAACAGAAGTGCTATCATCCAGGTTTTGTTTTTCCATTTATAGGGCACAGGCAAATTTAGCATCATTCTTAAAAGCCCTAGGATTTTCAGAATGGTAAATGAACATTTAATTCAACTTAAAGTCACTGGCTGCATTAACCTCTAGCAAGAGAGTCAGCCTGTCATTTGAAGCTTTGAAACCAGGTATTGACTTTTCCTCTCTAGCTTTGAAAGTCCTAAATGGCATCTTCTTCCAATGGAAGACTGTTTTGTCTCCACTAAAAGTCTGTTGTTTTTTCTAGCCACAATTATCAATTTTCTTAGCTAGATTTCCTGGATAACTTGCTGCAGCTCCTCCATCAGTACTTTCTGCTTTATCTTGGTCTGTGTGTTAGGAAGATGGCTTCTTTCCTTAAACCTCATAAACCAGCCTCAGAAAATCAAGGCCAGAGATTTAATGAGTCAAAATGAGAGAGGTGATCAGGTGGCAGAGGTGGCAAATTCTAGTCTGAACCAAAAACTTCTCTTTACCAGTTCATTGCCTTTTTTTTTTTTTTTTTGAGAGGGAGTACCTCACTCTGTTGCCCAGGCTGGAGTGCAGTGGCATGATCTAGGCTCACTGCAGCCTCCACTGCCCAGGTTCAAGGGGTTCTCCTGCCTCAGCCTCCCAATTAGCTGGGATTACAGGCACATGCCACCACACCCAGCTAATTTTTGTATTTTTAGTAGAGACGGGGTTTCACCATATTGGTCTGGCTGGTCTCAAACTCCTGACCTCATGATCCACCTGCCTCGGCCTCCCAAAGTGCTGGGATTACAAGTATGAGCCACCGCACCCAGCCTGCATTTTTAAAGTTACAATACTGCAGCCTTTTTGTTGAGGGAAAAATATGTAAAATATTCTACAACCTTAAAATATCTAAAACCCAAGGCCAGATGCAGTGACTCATGCCTGTCATTCCAGCACTTTGAGATGCCTAGGCAGATGGTTCTTTTGAGTCCAGGAGTTCAAGACCAGCCTGGGCAACATGGCGAACCTCATCTCTACAAAAAATATTTAAAAAACTAGCCAAGCGTGGTGGCACGTCTGTAGTCCCAGCAACTTGGGAGGCTGAGGTGAGGGGATCGCCTGACCCCAGCAGGTTAAGGCTGTGGTGAGCCGTGATCGTGTCACTGCACTCCAACCAGGGTGACAGAGTGAGACCCTGTCTTAAAAACAAACAAAAAAAATCCTGAAATTCCGTTTTAAAAAAGAAAGGTTTGAAGTTCATCTTTCTTGGTACTAGCCTGACAGATGCTTTTCTAACAAAATGCTTTATTTCCAAGAAATTAAAAGATGTTGATTTTCCTTTGAATAGTTGGTTGTCTTTAGGTTGAGAGTGAGATTCTTTATATCTCAGTTATTAAATAAATGTTTCCTAATTTTTCTTTATTTTTTCCCCTTTTTCCGTGAAGATGTAGCCATAGCTGTAACATATAACCATGATGGGTCTTACAGCATGCAGGTAAGCCTTGCTGGTTTTGTTCTACAGTGCAGAGCTGAATCTGATCTCTTTTATACTGAATAGGGTCTTTTTCCACTCTCTGGTTTCTCTTAAGCCTTTGACTATTATGACTGCAGTTAGGAGAATATCTTATGCCTTTATTTCAGACCCAATTTGGGGAAATTACCCCCTATACAGTTTCTAACTGATTGCGTATTCGGTTGGGCTGTGGTTCCCTTAAGAATAAAAACTTGGCAAAAAGTAAAAGCTCGAATCAGACATTCACAGGCCCCTAAAGTATGTGCATGTATTTACATCAAAAGCAGCAGTTCTCAAATTGTTTGTCTCAGGAACTCTGTACCCTCTTAAAAATACTCACCAGAGCTGTTTGGTTTGTGTTTTATATCTCTTGTTATTTACCATTTAGACTATTTAACAGAAAATTTAATTTTTTATTATTTTTTAATTGTGGTGAAATACACATAGTATAAAATTTATCATTTTAACCATTTGCATTCAGTGCATTCAAGTTGTTATGTAACCATTGCACCCATCCATCTCCAGAACTTCTTTCTTCTTGTGAAACTAAAATTCTGTACTCACTGATTAAACAGTAACACTCCATTCTTTCTTCCCCCGTCCCCTGAGAACCACAATTCTACTGTCTCTATGAATTCGATTCTTCTAGGTACCTGATAGAAGTGAAATAAGGTAGCATTTGTTCTTTTGTAACTGGCTTACTTCACTTGGCAGAGTGTCTTCCATCATGTAGCATATATGAGAATTTCCTTTTTTTTTTTAAAGGCTGTAAAATACTCTGTTGTATATATATACCATATATTCTTTATTCATCCAGCCATTAATGAACATTCAGGTTATTTCTAGCTTGGTTATTGTGAATAACGTTGCTGTGAACAGGGGTGTACAAACACGCTGTTTTTATCCTTTTGGGTATATATCCAGAAGTGGAATTACTGGATCATATGGTAATTCTGATTTTTTGCAAAACCACCGTACTGTTTTCCATAGCAGCTGCACCAGTTTACAGTCCCGTCAGCAGTGAACAATGGTTCCAGCCTCTTCATATCCTTGCCACTACTATTTCCTGGGGTTTTGTTTTTGGTTTTTTGTTTTATAATAGCAGTCCGAATGGGCGTGAAGTAGTAGTATCTCACTGTGCACTTCCGTAACGATGGATGATGTTGAGCATCTTTGCATGTTCTTACTGGCCATTTGTATATCCTCTTTAGAAAAATCTCTGTTTGAGCGCTCTGCCCGTTTCTTGATCTAGTTGTTTTGTTGT
Organism: Sapajus apella; assembly: GCF_009761245.1. Taxonomy (NCBI): domain Eukaryota; kingdom Metazoa; phylum Chordata; class Mammalia; order Primates; family Cebidae; genus Sapajus; species Sapajus apella. The sequence goes on from NW_022436978.1 coordinate 18,305,464, forward strand.
TATTGTTGAGTTGTAGGATAAATTGAAAAAAATTTTAAAACCTAGTAACAAGTACACATTCCATTAGCCATCAGATTGACAACATTATCACACATTCAGTAGCCTCTGGAAAATTCCATTGTGTATTATGAGAGAATGAGGGTACAAAAAGCAAATAATATCTTCGTCTTTTTTTTTTTTTTTTTTTTTTTAGACAGAGTTTTGCTTTCATTGCCCAGGCTGGAGTGCAATGGTGCCGTCTCAGCTCACCACAACCTCCGCCTCTCGAATTCAAGCCATTCTCCTGCCTCAGCCTTCTGAGTAGCCAGGATTACAGGCATGCTCCACCACACCTCGCTAATTTTGTGTTTTTAGTAGAGACAGGGTTTCACCATGTTGGTCAGGCTGGTCTCGAACTCCCAACCTCAGGTGATCTGCCCAGCTCGGCCTCCCAGAGTGCTGGGATTATAGGCATGAGCCACTATGCCCAGCCTTAGTCTTATTATGACTTTATGAATACTCTTAAAAAAGGTATTAGGGACCCAAGGAACACCCAGGTCATATTTTAAGAATCTCTAGTATAAAGTTTATGGTAGTCCTTCATTAAAAGAAGACCATTACATTGGCAAAATGGAAGGCTTAAGTAGTCAAAGGAAAAAAAAAAAGTGGGAATTCAATCAAATTCCTATAGTAAGGTACAAGTTTAGGGAATAGAATAAATCATTTTTAATATGAGCTAAGAGATTTCAAATCCTGCACAGATTTATCAGTGATACGTGTTAGACCTCCCTGCATTTTGAGACACATTGATTTTCTTTCTCTGAGATTAAAAAAAAAAAACCATGGAAAGTCTGCCTATTTGAGTATGAGGATTATAATTCATATTAATGCCTCTGGTTTGTTTGAGATGATTTCTTGTCCCTTGGTAGCTGGTAGGTTGCCAGTTTGTTCTAATCTGCTCGTGGAACTACATTTACAATTTCAAAATGTTGTTTTCGTGAATCTTTAAACAAAACTGTTTCCATTCTAACCTTTATGTCCTAAGAATTTCACAAACATTCAAATGGCTGTTTCAGTAGGTTACAAAGCGTAGTAAAATGTCATATTTAACTTAGGATAGATGAGAACCAGTGTATAAATATTGCAGTGTGACCTATTTCACCTTAGCCTACGTAATATATTTGAAAAGAATAGCCATGTGACTTCTACACTAGCATTATGGGAATTGAAATGAAGACTAGAGAGAGAAGATTTAAATGGACTTTCTACCTAAGGGAAATTTTAAAACAGAAAGTTTCCATGTCTTTTTATCAGCTTCCTTGAAATATTGTGAACTTTGTTCTTTGGCATGTGATCTGTTAGAGTGAGAAAATTGTGGCCAATCTCCACGTAATTTATGTTCTTGAATCATAACTGAAACTCATGAATTGGACCTATGTGTTGATGACATAAAAGAAATATCATCTAGGGCTGGGCGCGGTGGCTCACGCCTGTAATCCCAGCACTTTGGGAGGCCGAGGCGGGTGGATCACGAGGTCAAGAGATCGAGACCATCCTGGTCAACACGGTGAAACCCCGTCTCTACTAAAGCTACAAAAAATTAGCTGGGCATGGTGGTGCATGCCTGTAATCCCAGCTACTCAGGAGGCTGAGGCAGGAGAATTGCCTGAACAT